>NW_024070204.1:3957102-3986362 GCF_014754425.2 Oryx dammah
CAGCACGCCAGGCCTCCCTGTCCATCACCAACTCCCGGAGTTCACTCAGACTCATGTCCATCGAGTCGGTGATGCCATCCAGCCATCTCATCCTCGGTCGTCCCCTTCTCCTCCTGCCCCCAACCTTTCCCAGCATCAGAGTCTTACAGGTTCTCATTAGTTGCCTGTTTTATGAAAGTGAAACTATACTTGCTCAGTATCAGCAATGTGTGTGTCAGTCCCAACCTCCCAGTTCATCCAGCTCCCTTTCCCGCTTCGGTGCTCATCCATTTGTTCTTTCTATCTCTGCTTTGCCAATAGGATCATCTATACCATTTTTAGTTACTTTGAACACTGTGTCTTTGTTAAGTTCCTATTCTGCTTCATCAACATTGCTTGGTGTCCTGAACTAACAATCTGAGGTGCAGCATGTGAGAATTGGAAATTTGATCACCTTAGTGTCCTGGGTACTGTTGGTAAATTGGGACGCCCCCTTGCCACCGTGCCTGTCCCCACCCCCTCCAGCATTTATTGCATTCCACATTCCTATCCCTGGAACCATTATTTAATAGTATCTTGTTCCAAGAGGACCCTAAAATTTTATTAAGAATGTAATGATCATAATGCTAGTTTAATGCCACCCTTGTACTTAATCCAGAAGTTAGCAGTAAAGTCAAAATATGATAAAAACCAAGAGGGAGTAATTGGATTTGAGTTGTTTGGATAACAAAATAAACATCATTTGAGATACTAGGGTTTCTATTTGTTTTCCAGGATAGAATGTCACATTGTTATTAAGTGGACAGCATTTACATAAAGACACCAAAGCCTCAAATACTTTCTGACATGTTAGAACACAATAACATGAATTATATATTTCAAGGCTCTTGTAATTGATTTATGTCTACCTGGGGGCCTAGAACTGGGGACTGAGCTATTTGAAGTACGGGGCTGAAATACACAGATGGCATAAACTGGGCACAGGCTGAAGAAGAGACACATCATATGATTTAGTGGTGCGCTGACGGCCACCAGCCTCCTCTACATGGGAGCTTCTTACTTAAAAAAGTTAAAAACCGTCACTTTCATTAGTATCTTGCATCTATATGTCTATATTCTTCAGAATGTTTCCCAAAACTATCATGTAAGAAGACTATGAAAATACGAAAATACTTTTAGCAGTAGTCTCAGTGTAGTATTTTCATATCATAAGGTCACCCTCCTAAATCATCTTAGATGTTTTCCTGATCACAATTCACTGATCACCATTATGATCATTTTACACTAAAGAAGTTTCTGCTCACTCTGTCCAGCGTTTCCACAGAAACAAACTAACAGATGTTTGACTCACTCAGAAAGCATTTATTGAAAGCCAGCCAGGTGCTAAGCACTGTTCCAGGTATCGATGACAAAAACATAAAAATAATTTAACATTTTAAAGCCCCATTTATTTTACCCTCTTCCATCATCTCCGAAACCGCCCCAGGAATTAGCAGCATTGGCTCCCTCCAGCCACAGCCATGAACCAGGCTGGGAACTGGAAGTGAGCTCACATCTCCTCAGGACTGGAGTCGAGAAAGGACACTGGCATGACTTTGGTGCCTGTCGGGTGCCAAGCCCTGAGGCGGGCACAGGACCTCGGACACTTCATGTGGCCCCCGGGACAAGTTGATGGGCAGCTACATAAAAGGAGGATACCCGGGTTCTGCCTGCCCAATCTGTCCTGCCCAATTCACACCAGATACCTTCTCAGAAGCCCAAACCCTCCCCTGGGCCTCTATGTCCGTCTCCTGCTAACCCAGCCATAGGAGCTAACCATTCCGTTATCATGCACTTAATCCATCTGTGTGTCCTTCCCTTTGCTTGTGCTTGCCCAGCCGCCTGAATCAGTAGGTCACCCCAGGGCAGGTACCCGTCCCCTGCACCACTGTCTGCAATCTGTGTGTGATTTGTCATATTTCCACACCGACCTTGAGCCTGGGTCCACGAGTTCCGATTTTAAGGAAGTTCTATTTGTATCCTGGTTTTCTGTCACGATGTCATCCGTGCAAACAGACCTTCCTAGTTGTCCCTTTGGAGACTTACAGACACCCAGCCCCCTGATGTTATGGATGCCTTTAGGTCTTCTTATGGCTCTGATCTCTAAACACTCCATTCCGGCCACGAACAGAGACCCCATGCTAATTAATGCAGCATGCTAATTAATGTCATGAGAACCAGGCGCAACACTGCCCACCAGGCGTCACACGTTTGCCCCAGCACCACGTCATGATTCTGCCAGGCTCCAGAGAAAAGACAATTTAACAGCACCGTGATTGTAACCGTAGGAGGTTACTACGAACAACTCAAAATAAAAGCAATGAATTGATACCCAAATTAAAACAGCAAAAGCTTCTTAGAATTCCATGTTCTGAAAACCTGTCTTGAGACACAAGCGGGGTGGGGGTTGGGGAGCTGGGGGGGTCTTTAACAACTACTTTAACTGTCAAATATATAATGAATAAATTTATGGAGATTTCAGAATTAAGTTTTGTGAAGGTAAAATCCATCTGGATTGCTAAAAGGGAAATCTTTCAATCACTCACTCATACAAGGCAGAAAGCCTCGTGTGAGCTCATCTCCAGCATCGCTGAAACAGGAAGTAGAGGCACAGACGGCGTGAAACGCCATCTTTCAGACAGAACCATGTGGAAGTTTTGCTGTGTTGCATTTTCTTTATAACAGGAAGCGCCGTCAGTTCAGTTCAGTTCAATCGCTCAGTCGTGTCCGACTCTTTGCGACCCTATGAATCGCAGCACGCCAGGCCTCCCTGTCCATTACCAACTCCCGGAGTTCACTCAGACTCATGTCCATCGAGTCAGTGATGCCATCCAGCCATCTCATCCTCAGTTGTCCCCTTTTCCTCCTGCCGCCAATCCCTCCCAGCATCAGAGTCTTTTCCAATGAGTCCACTCTTCGCATGAGGTGGCCAAAGTACTGGAGTTTCAGCTTTAGCATCATTCCTTCCAAAGATATCCCAGGGCTGATCTCCTTCAGAATGGACTGGTTGAGTCTCCTTGCAGTCCAAGGGACTCTCAAGAGTCTTCTCCAACACCACAGTTCAAAAGCATCAATTCTTCGGCGCTCAGCCTTCTACACAGTCCCACTCTCACATCCATACATAACCACAGGAAAAACCATAGCCTTGACTAGACGGACCTTAGTCGGCAAAGTAGTGTCTCTGCTTTTGAATATGCCATCTAGGTTGGTCATAACTTTTCTTCCAAGGAGTAAGCGTCTTTTAATTTCATGGCTGCAGTCACCATCTGCAGGGATTTTGGAACCCCAAAAAATAAAGTCTGACACTGTTTCCACTGTTTCCCCATCTATTTCCCATGAAGTGATGGGACCAGATGCCATGATCTTCGTTTTCTGAATGTTGAGCTTTAAGCCAACTTTTTCACTCTCCTCTTTCACTTTCATCAAGAGGCTTTTGAGTTCCTCTTCACTTTCTGCCATAAGGGTGTTGTCATCTGCATATCTGAGGTTATTGATATTTCTCCCGGCAATCTTGATTCCAGCTTGTGTTTCTTCCAGCCCAGCGTTTCTCATGATGTACTCTACATAGAAGTTAAATAAGCAGGGTGACAATATAAAGCCTTGACGTACTCCTTTTCCTATTTGGAACCAGTCTGTTGTTCCATGTCCAGTTCTAACTGTTGCTTCCTGACCTGCATACAGATTTCTCAAGAGGCAGGTCAGGTGGTCTGGTATTCCCATCTTTCTCATAATTTTCCAGTTTATTGTGATCCACACAGTCAAAGGCTTTGGCATAGTCAATAAAGCAGAAATAGATGTTTTTCTGGAACTCTCTTGCTTTTTCCATGATCCAGCGGATGTTGGCAATTTGCTCTCTGGTTCCTCTGCCTTTTCTAAAACCAGCTTGAACATCAGGGAGTTCACAGTTCACATACTGTTGAAGCTTGGCTTGGAGAATTTTGAGCATTACTTTACTAGCATGTGAGATGAGTGCAATTGTGTGGTATTTTGAGCATTCTTTGGCATTGCCTTTCTTTGGGATTGGAATGAAAACTGACCTTTTCCAGTCTTGTGGCCACTGCTGAGGTTTCCAAATTTGCTGGCATATTGAGTGCAACACTTTCAGAGCATCATCTTTCAGGATTTGAAACAGCTCCACTGGAATTCCATCACCTCCACTAGCTTTGTTCATAGTGATGCTTTCTAAGGCCCACTTGACTTCACATTCCAGGATGTCTGGCTCTAGATGAGTGATCACACCATCGTGATTATCCAGGTCATGAAGATCTTTTTTGTACAGTTCTTCCGTGTATTCTTGCCACCTCTTCTTAATATCTTCTGCTTCTGTTAGGTCCAGACCATTTCGCCATAGATGCAGATATTAAATGTCTTGGGAAATAGTGCAGCACTGGTTCAAGTATTGAGAACAGTTGTAGAGATCATTTAAGAAATGTTTTCGTTACGTGCACTGCAGCCCCCACCAGCTTTCCTGAAGGTCTCATCATTTCGTGACCCCCACAGTCTACCCTTCAGTAAGATGTTCCTTTGGATCTAAAAGCATAAATAATTTCTTACAGTTGGAGAGGCTTTTTATTGTGACTAAACCTCAGCTCTTGTTTTATTCTGCTCACAAACCAGCCATGTGGGCTTCCTTCCTCTGCACATGCCATTGTCCTTTCTCATCTTTCTTTGCATGAACCCTTCATTCCTTCTCTTCGGAAAGAGTGAGACTTGATCTGAAGAGTTGACTCATCTGTCCATCTTCTCCCACTCCTTTCCTGGGTCCTTCAGGCGAAGCTCTTTTCTAATGGCGAGCCCACCCTGCACCATGTTCTTTCCCTTGTAGCAGGGGAACCTCTTCTTATGTGCACCAATGGTGATTTACACCTGATCTACTCCCTCTAAGACCATTCTTGAGAGAGTAGGTCTGGTCATATTGCTTCTGGAACCCCATGCCTAGCTAGATACCTGGCACATTCTAGACTTTCATTAAAGATTTGGGGTTGGTGGATGGGTGGGTAAATGAATGAATGGATGGCTGCCTAGAGAAAGGGAGATGACAGCAAGTTGCATAGTCATCTTTGACATGGAAATGAGGGTTCAGAGTTGCAGAGGTTAGTGCAAGGTAGGAGCAAGGGTGAATTATAAAATGTTATGTGTTGTTAGTTTTTAATTTCTTAATTTTTTCTTATTTGTACTTTTCTTCAGTGTCTGGATTAAGCATATTTTATTTTTAACTTAGGAAGTATAATTTTGTTAAATGTATGATGAATGCTGCTACTGCTAATATAAATAAATAGAGCTTCGGGGATAGAATGAAGTTGGACCATGTCTAGAACATGAGACTTCTGGGTCATTAGTCTACTATGTGTACCTACTCCTGAGTAGACTTTAGCTTTTAATTTATATCAGTTGTTTGTCCCTTAAACTTTTCAGTGATACTGGGCTTTCCAGGTATCTCAGCGGTAAAGAACCCACTTACCAAAGCAAGAGGTGCAGATTTGATCCGTGGGTTAGGAAGATCCCCTGAAAGAGGAAATGGCAACGCACTCCAGTGTTCTTGCCTGCAAGATTCCATGGACTCAGGAGCCTGGCAGGCTACAGTCCCTAGGGTGGCAAAAGAGGCACACATGACTTAACAACTAAACAATGACAACATTTTATGACAGCTGTGTGGACCGTTTCTAATACTAATGACCGTCTTTCCATTTTAGGATATCTGTAAAGCCCTGTGGTGCCACCGGATAGGACGGAAATGTGAGACTAAATTCATGCCCGCTGCAGAAGGCACTACTTGTGGGCATGACATGGTAAGAAGCTCACCTTAGGTACAGACGTCATATTCAGACGTCAGCCTCTCAGCCATGCATCCTTCTTCCTTTTGTCTTGTATTTCTGAGCCTGTCTTCCTGATCTCAATGTTCCTATCTGGTACAACTGAGCAACTGAACTGAACTGATACTATGTCGAAAGATTGCTTAATTTATATTAATTCTATGAAGAGGACTGACTCCTCTTCTCACTTTTCTAGTGATGCATTGATGAGATTCCTGCAGTTACTAGACACTGATGTCAGGCAACAAGTGATGGTTGATTCTGTTTAATGAGGGGGAATGTTAAACTCTCGACTACCTTATAATCATACAAAGAACTAGTGTTCAGTAGTTCTGATAAAGCCTCAGAGCATCCATTGAAGACTGTGGAACAGAGCCTTTTGACTACTGCTCCTGGGAAAATAAGATGCTGTCCTGGGGAAAAGAGAAAATTCATAAGATGGCAAGTTCATTACTAACCGGGAGACAATGACAATTCTGTCATTAAAACTGAAAATTAAATTCTCTTAATGCTCAAGAGTAATATTTTAATTCTTTTTATTTAAGCTGTGCGATTATATTTTTCAGACTATAAAAGGCTACTGAAAAAGATAGAAATATGTCAGAACCAAATTGTCACCTTAACCATTTTTTCTTCTATGTATCTGAAATTTTTAGTGATGCTAACAAGTACAAAAGGGAAACATATGGCTGAATATTATTGATTTAGTACATTTAAAGTCTGAACTAAACTTTGTTACACTATAAACATATTTAAATGTGAGTACAGAAAGAAAGGATTTACAGTATTAAGAAACAATGTTAACATGCTTTTGGGTTAAATTATTGCAATGCTGACTGAGAAAATGAAGAGAAATGAGGTAAATTTGCCTAGGAATAGCACCTAAGAACCATTCATCCTACACGTGTTATTATGCTTTATTTTCAGACTTTCCAAGGGTGGGATTGATACTTAAATCTGTCTAGTGATATAGACAGCAGTAAACTAATCCATAACAAAAGAGTCTAATAAGAATGCCTTTAGTTTCTCAAAAGGCAGAAGGAGAAGAGAGTGACAGAGGATAAAATGGCCGGACGGCATCCAGTGGACATGAACTTGAGCAAACTCAGGGAGATGGTGAAAGGCAGGGAAGCCTGGAATGCCGCAGTCTATAGGGTTGCAAAGAGTCAGACATGACTTGACAACTGAACAACAGTATCTCAAAAGAGGAAATGCGTTTGCCGAGGTGCTGCAATGTAGAAATACCGGTTGCCACAGGACACCAGGGGACTTGGGCTTCCCTGGTGGCGTAGATGGCAAAGAAGCTGCCCAGGATGCAGGAGATCCAGGTTGTATCCCTGGGTCAGGAAGATCCCCCGGAGAAGGAAATGGCTACCCACTCCAGTGTTCTTGCCTGGAGAAGTCCATGAACGGAGGAGCTTGGTGGGCTACAGTCCATGGGGTCCCAAAGAGTTGGACACAACTGAGTGACACTTTAACCAGGCAATTTACCTGAGCTTTAAGCTGCAGGTGATCATGACTCCCTGCACATGGTTGATTGCAAAGTTTTCAAAATTATGCCGATTTCTTGAAAGATTGGTAGCCCTCCCATTGTTGCCCTGGTGATGGTGCACACCAGTATGGCTTGGCTCTCCAGGCAGCCTGCTTTCTTTAAAATCTACTATTTTTCTGGGGTGATGTAATAACTCTGGTGCCACCACTATATTATCATTACATTCTGTTTACCTTGAAAGCACAATTGTTGTTGTTCAGTTTCTGAGTTGTGTCTGACTCTTTGGGACCCCAGGGACTGCAGTACGTACCGGCCTCCCTTATCCTTCACTATCTCCTGGAGTTTGCTTAAACTGATGTCCATTGAGTCAGTGATGGCATCCAACCATGTCATCCTCTGTTGCTGATTTTCATTGGTATTTTTTTTTCCTTATGTTTCCAAATAGAGCTTTTTTCCTTCAAATTGAAAAGAATTAGCGCATATTAAGCCAGAATAGATCCTTACAAATTGCATGGCATTAAGTGTTCTGCCTAAAATCTCGTGGGTTCCCAGTGGCCAGGATGGGACAAGCATCAGAGCCCCTGTAAAAGCTTCTTTGATGTTAGTTGTGTGTCTTTGTGCATCACTGGTCTACAGGTGTCCATGAGGTGTACTGAGAAGCGAGCATTACCGAAAGTCAGTGTCCCAGTACTTTGGGGTATTCCAGAGCAGTGGGTATGTTCTAGATAACTAACAATAGCTCTTCAGCTTCTGTACATCTCTCTCCTGAATGGGAGCCTATTCCCCTCCACTGGCTACAACAGTGAGGCTCTGGGTGGACATGCAAGCAGGTACACCTGACCAGTGGACAGTGCATCTTTTAGTGACAAGAGCTGTCCTTAGAGCATTATATACATTGAATCCCCACAAGCATCCAGAGGGTAAACCTACGGTAGCCCCCACTATAGACCCAAGAACTCTTCCAGGAAAAAGACACTGGGTTCCCTGTGCTTGCACCATGAGAAATCCATAGCAAGGGGATGAGGACCACAGCCTGGATGCATGCCAAAGCAGATTCTGGTTCTTCGGTGATCCCTAATGTAAAATTAAACCAGGTCTCACTTTGTGATTACGTTTGGTACAAGGACTGGGTCATTACCTTGGGTCCCTGGAACAACTCAGTCTGGTGGTTTCCATCATGCCTGATGCTCAGAGGAGGACGGGCAGGCTCAGGGCACCTGAGTCAGTGCCCAGGTCATGCACCTAGCTGAGTTGATATGTGGGGCTCGTTTTCCCCTCCAGGGCATCAATTTTCATGACTCATTATGCTGCTTCCCTGTCTGTACTGGGTTTCAGAGTGACAGCAGATTGCGTGGTCAGCATCACAACAGGATGTGTGCTTCACGGTGATATCACACTACCCAAGAGAAAGCCTTCTTTCAAGTCATCGATAAAATATAACACTGTGACCAAATGGGATGGTTCTTAGAAATATAACCAGTGCTTCTTCAAACATTTTGTGTGTCTACTTAACATAAGGATGTTACGCTGACCACCTCACTCACCAGCTGCACAGGTCTGCAACCTGTGAGAAATTATCCTCAAAACTGTATGCGTGCATGTTTATATTTGTGTGTCTACATGCAACTTTCTTGGGAGAAGATGTAGTGGCTTCTCCTCAAATTCACAAAAAATAGCCTTTTAAAAGTAATTTTTAAGAATAGTCCCTTAAGGATAATCTTGGTCATATATCCAGAGAGAAGGATAATTGGAAAAGATACCTGCCCCCATATGTCCGTAACAGCACTAGTTACAGTAGCCAAGATATGAGAGCAACCTAAATATCCCTCAACAGCTGAATGGATAAAGAAGATGTGGTACATGTATAAATGGAATATTTCTCAGCCATCAAAAGGAATCAAACAATGGCATTTGCAGCAACGTGGATGGACCTAGACATTATCATACTAAGTGAAGTCAGCCAGGCAGAGAAAGACAAATATCGTATGATATCACTTATTTGTGGAGTCTAAAAAAGGATGCAAATGGATTTATACACGAAACAGAAACAGACTCACAGAGAGAGGAAACAACGTATGGTAACCAAAGGGGAATAAAGTAGGAGTGCGGGCTTAAGAGATGCGCATCACTATACATAAAGGAGACAGCGAGGACCTACTTTACCGCACGGGGAACTACATTAAATGCTGTATAATAACCTACAAGGGAAACGAATCTGAAAAAATACATATTTGTGTAAGTATAACTGAATCACCTTGCCATACCTCTGAAACTAGCGGAGCGTTGTGAATCAACTGCACTTCAATTTTACAAAAGGACACTCTGACAAAAACAGCAAAAAAGTGCTGTTTTTTGCAATGCAATTATTGAAGCAATGATTATCAAAGCAGAAGACTGGAAATGACGCAAGTGTTCATCAGAAGGACACGGATTGGAAACACACTTACTGGAATGTTTTGTTGCTGCAACAAAGGAGTGAGGGATGTGTCTACCTTCTTCTGTGGAATGAACTACAAAATATAGAGTTAAATGAAAAAAAGAGAATGGATAAAGATGTTAGTAACATGGAGTCATTTGTGAAAGAAAAGGAACAATTAATCTACATTATTTGCTTATGTCAAAAAATAAAAGAATAAACTCCAAGTTTCAGAAAAACATTACACAAACCCTTTGTTGTTCAGTTGCTCGGTCATGTCCGACTCTTTGTGATCCCTGGACTGCAGCACACCAGGCTTCCCTGTCCTTCACCATCTCCCAGAGCTTGCTTAAACTCATGTCCATCGAGTTAGTGATGCTGTCTAACCATCACATCCTCTGTCATCCCTTCCCTTCCTGCCTTCAGTCTTCCCCCAAATCAGGGTCTTTTCTAATGAGTTGGCTCATCGCATCATGTGGCCAAAGGATTGGAGATTCCGCTTCAGCATCAGTCTTTCCAGTGAATATTCAGGACTGACTTCCTTCAGGACTGATTTGATCTCCTTGCAGTCCAAGGGACTCTCAAGAGTCTTCTCTAACACCACAGTTCAAAAGCATCAGTTCTTCAATGCTCAGCCTTCTTTATGGTCCAACACTCACATCCATACCTGACTCCTGGAAAAATCATAGTTTTGATTCTATGGACCTTTGTTGGAAAACTAATGTCTCTGCTTTTTAATACATTGTCTAGGTTTTTCATAACTTTCTTTCCAAGGAGCAAGTGTCTTTTAATTTCATGGCTGCAGTCACCATCTGCAATGATTCTGGAGCCCAAGAAAATAAACTCTGTTACTGTCTCCATTGTTTCCCCATCTATTTGGCATGAAGTGATGGAACCGGATGCCATGATCTTCATTTTTTGAATGCTGAGTTTTAAGCCAGCTTTTTCACTCTCCTCTTTCACCGTCATCAAGAGGTTCTTTAGTTCTTCTTCACTTTCTGCCATAAGGGTGGTGTCATCTGCATATCTGAGGTTATTGATATTTCTCCCAACAATCTTGATTCCAGTTTGTGCTTCATCCAGCCTGGCATTTTGCATGATGTACTCTGCATATAAGTTAATTAAGCGGGGTGACAATATACAGCCTTGATGTACTCCTTTCCCAATTTGGAACCAGTCTGTAGTTCCATGTCTGTTTCTGACTGTTGCTTCTTGACCTGCATACAGCTTTCTCAGGAGGCAGGTAAGCTGGTCTGGTATTCCCATCTCTTGAAGAACTGTCCAGTTTGATGTGATCCACACAGTCAAAGGCTTTAGCATAGTCAATTAAGCAGAAGTAGATGTTTTTCTGGAATTCTCTTGCTTTTTCTATGATCGAATGGATGTTGGCAATTTGATCTCTGATTCTTTATGTCATTTTAAAACAAATCCTTATGTCATATAAACTCTTCGTCATTTTAAAATAAAACTAGACCAAATTTCATTAAAGTAATTTATAAGAATCCCAAGAAAAATGAAATAATTTAACCTAAACAAGTCCCATTTAGGCTTTAAGTCAAGGTATTGGCTTAACCATGACTTGACAGAGGAATTATCCAAGTGACTTTAAAACCCAGCGCTTTCTGCATCTCAGGTCGAATGTATCCAGTAGACACCAAGTACGAGAAGGAATCACAAGCTGCTCTCAGCGACCATATCAATATTGATAGGCTGTTTTTGCCTTCCTAAAACTATTATTTTCTAGTCTCCTACACCGTGTTTGCATCAGGATGCCGACTGTGCCCACTGCACGAGTTCATCAGTGAGAAAACCAAGGCCACTGAACGCAACCCACTCTTGTGTAGGTTTTGCACGTGGTGCAAGTGAAGAAACCACAGGGACTTTAGCAGAATAACATCAATGGGCACTTCTCTGGAGGAAGGGGGGCTGATAGCATCCCCGGCCTCCCTGGGACAGGTGGAGCCCTGTGTGGGTTGTTTCATGTCCTCGGAAAGCTGTGTGACCTCTGACAGGCGTCACTTAAAGCCTCCAGGCTCCCAGCCCAGGTGCTTCGGAGCAAAAGCACGAAGCGTCGGCCGGAAATGACAAGGTGTTGAGACACACAGACCCTCCAGCTGGACTTTTCCATCCGACAGTCAGTCTGTTCTGACGACAAGAGATGAAGAGCGTGTTGTTGCCAGGGAAGGTTAGAGTTCACACACCTGAGAGGTGAACAATCGGACTACGTGATCCTGCAACAGAACTTGACTACACGTGTGAGATTCCAGCAGCTCAGACAGATGCCTGAAAACTAGTCTTCTCTGTATCTTCCCTTCATGCGGACTTACAGAACAAGGCTAACTTTGGAAAGAAAAAAAGAAAAGTAGCATTGACATATATACACTACCGTGTGTGAAATAGACAGCTAGTGGGAGCTGCTGTGTAACCCAGGGAGCTCAGCGCGATAGGGGCAGGGTCTGGGAAGGAGGCTCAGGAAGGAGGGGAGATATGTATACATGTGGCTGATTCACATTGTGGTACAGCAGAAACTAACACAACGTGGTAGAGCAGTTACACTTCAATTTTAAAAAAGCATCATGAAATGTATTTTCATATGTGCTCCTGAGGGCAGGGAGACTGATGTCTGCTTATACTACCAAGCTTCCAGGGCTGAGCATTGCAGTAGTGATGAAGCCAGTCTCCACCCACGGTCAGATCACTGTTCTTGTTTTCGTTTTAATTTTCAGTGGTGCCGCGGAGGGCAGTGTGTGAAATACGGGGACGAAGGCCCCAAGCCCACTCACGGTCACTGGTCAGACTGGTCTCCCTGGTCGCCTTGCTCCAGGACCTGCGGAGGAGGGGTGTCGCACAGGGACAGGCTCTGCACAAACCCCAGGTGAGCACTCAGACCTCCCTCCTCCCCAGCGAGCCATCTCTCTGTGACAGACTTCCCAAAGAGTATGTGGAAGGAAGCTCGGTGAAAATAATTCTGTACTTCCCATATTACTGCAAAAGAATTCCAAGGCAGAAAGCCCTTTCACTCAGGCATGTATTGTATAGTGATGTCTCTGTGATATGATTTAAGGCGCTTGTAACTATTTGACCGCAACAAAAGTAACAGTGCAGGGATGCTCAGCTTCTCAGTCATGTATAACCCCTTGCGGCCCCATGGACCTACCAGGCTCCTCTCTCCATGGAACTTCCCAGGCAAAAATACCCGAGTGGGTTGCCATTTCCTTCTTAAGGGGATCTTCCCAACCCAGGAGTTGAACCCAACTCTCCTGCATTAGCAGGCAGATTCTTTACCGCTGAGCCACCAGGGAAGGCCCCAAAGTAACAGACCGACAACAGCATTCAGGAACTCGATTGTAATCACGTTTACATGAAATACCAAGGTTCTGCCTAAAATACGGAAATTAGTCTTAAGAAAAGTGTAGAGAACACAAATGAGTGAGAATCAGTAAGAACAATTTTTTCAAGTGAGAGAAACAAAGCCTTGGTTTTTCATCAAATATATTGACCTGCTCAGTGTGTGGCTTCATTGTGTCTTATGTAGGAGACAAGGGTGTTAGAAGCAGACCGCAGTGCAGTGGAATGAAAGGGGTGCTCAATCCTCATTGTGCACCTTTATTTGTTTAACTTACGTTGATACCAAGTAAGAGGATTTATGTCAGTCTGCAATGCATGAGAGCCAGCTGGTCTCCTGCTTCGGCAGGATGCTCCCCTTCTGGGGTGTCTGCGTGAATTCTAGGGGTGAAGGGGGTGTTTACTGTCCCTTGCAGCCAGCGGAGGATGACTGCTCCTTCTGTCCCCATCTGATGTCCTGGCCTTGTCACAAGGAAGCTGGGAGTGGAAAGAAGCTGCCATCTGGAGAGTGAAGCAGTTGAATTTCAGGCTCATTTCTGCTTTTCACCACTGCCCTTCCTTAGTCATGCTCTGCTTTTTAGAATTCAGAGAACAGAGGTGCCCACCTGCCTCCTACAGGGAGATGAGCAAATACATGCCACTAGTTTTCCAAGTTCTAACCTGTTGTATCAATATTGCAAAGGATACACCCAATAAGAAAAGGAAAACACTACCCATATTGTAAAGATGTAACAAGTGCAAGGGGCTTCTTAGAAAGGCACTTTCCTTGACTGGTGACAGTAAATACCTTAACATTACCTGCTCCCTCTCTCTAACAAGCCTAATCCAAGGGAGGTGTGAGTAGCTGTTCTAAGGCAAGTTGCTAACCATGAACTATACGTTTCAGACCATCGCATGGAGGCAGGTTTTGCGTGGGCTCCACACGAACTCTGAAGCTTTGCAACCGTCACACGTGTCCCCACGACAGCGTCGACTTTCGCGCCCAGCAGTGCGCCGAGTTCAACGGCAAAAGGTTCCGAGGATGGTTCTACAAGTGGAAGCCGTACACCCACGTGGAAGGTAAATCTCAAATCCTGCTTCTGGCAGCAGCCTCGGCTTCCTCACCCTTTAAAGAACTGCAGAGTCTGTAGAGTGGGTCCAGGTTGACCGGATACTGTGAGGCCAGTCACAGGTTCTGTTCTGGTTGTTAGGGCTTTTCTACCTGCCCCGAGGCATCTTATTGAAAGCTGACCAGCTGTGTGCTCAGAAAAACAGCAAGCTAGATAGTAAGTGCAAAGTGCTGTGGAATCCTTAAAGAGGTGATAAAACACTCAAAGTACATGATTTATTGATAATGAATCAATTCTTTTAAAATTACAAATCACAGTAGCTGATGGTGATATGGCGATGAGTGTATCATCCATTGAATGATTAGCACTGCTGAAAAATGAAAGAAAAATATCCATATCTTTTGGAAAATCAGATACTACACTGTATTTGGAAAGGTTAGATCTATAACTTAGAAACCAAGAAGCTTATTTGTACTGTATGTAAGATTTTACTCTCCAGGTGGAGAGAAATATGCATTATTCTTATCATTATAATAACTTGAACTCAGTAGCTCAAGTAATATAATTTGAGAATAAATTCAAAGAACACCTGATCATCGTGTTCTTTGGAACTGAGAATATTATCAGGAAATACTTGGGGAATACATAAGTTGGGCCTTATCTCACCTGGCATTTACTTTAACTATCTCAATATATATAATGTTATCATGGTGAGAGGTTTATGAAATCAGTAAATTCTGGAAGGAAAATTGAAGCAGTTTTACACCAAGGCTTTTTTGTTGGGTTATTACTTCCAAACTCAGTAAAAATTAAGCCAGTGAGAAACAAGGAAGCAGGAGAATAAAGGAGAAAGAACTTTGAGATGAGGGTCAAAAAATCTGTGTGCTGTTTCTGGTTTTTCTAGTCTTCAGTAAATACGTTCATTGATCATGGAAACACATGTTAAATTTGATTCTTAGCATTATTCAGTCGGTTCTCTCATCCTTCACAATAAAGAACATATTTGTGTATGAACATTGGGCCAATGAAAACTCCTAAGGCAGAAAAATATTTATTATCAACTGTTCCCTTCTTTAATATTTATTCTCAACTCTTGCCTTCTTTACTGAGAAGAGAACAAAGGAAAAAAATTTTCTACAGAAGTTCATATTAGCCATATAAGTCATAAATCCTTGAAATGGATTACCGAGCGAGGGTGTGAACTTGATCTTCCAGTCTTAAGTACATAATGAAATCTATATTCTCCATGTAACAATATTTTTGGCAATTCATTATATTTTTTAAGAAAAGCCAATATTCTTTGGAGATTTCATCCAAAAGTTATTCCCTTTATCAGTTTAAAAATATTATGTGTTTTAGTAAATGTAGTAGCTAATTAAGAAATTTTGTGATTATTTCAATTATTTTATTGTACTTTATTTATAAGAATTTTGTATATTGTTGCAAAATGGTAGTGATTTTTTGCATTTCTACACAGATCAGTTAATTATACTAGTAAAATAGTTGAGCAGTAATGTAGTTCAAGTCAACAAATGTTTATTGAATGCCTGCTATGTGCCAACCACTGTGTATAGAATGAGGATCAATAAAGGACACAGTAGAGTAAAAATTAATAGTGAAGCTTTAAAAAATAATTTAAAAATGAAAGGAAAAACGAAGCCGAAAGAGGCAATTGTAAAAATGTCTTTGCTATGTATTATTGTGTGGGAGTTTTTATGGGCAAAAAAAGAAAAAAAATAGTCTATAACATTTAGAGCAAAAGTGATCAGAGCTTAAGTATCTTTCTTATTTGTGTTTGTGTGTGTATTTCTTTTTAAGATCAGGACTTCTGCAAACTCTACTGTATCGCAGAAGGATTTGATTTCTTCTTTTCTTTGTCAAATAAAGTCACAGATGGGACTCCATGCTCGGAGGATAGCCGTAATGTTTGTATAGATGGGATATGTGAGGTAATAATGATCATTCATTCGTTCCACAAACATCTCCCAACGGTCCGCTTTGTGCCAGGCATCCTGTAAGGGGCTAGGGAGACCAGACGCCTAAAACCACACCCTTTCCCTCCCTGTCACAGCCCAGAGGGAGAGAAAGCCATGAGCACAGAAGGAGGCAGCTTGGCAGTGGAGGTGTGTGCAGAGCTCCGCAGAAGGGACAAGCTGCTTCCCTCTTAGACGTGGACCCGGGAAACTCGCAGGGCTGCTGGGGAGGGGAGCTAGATCTGAAGGGAGGAGATGCAAGAGGGGTGTGGGGGAAGCGGGGAGAGGGAGCTGGAGGTATAGGAATCACGGGCTGCAGGAACGGGTTCGGTGGTCAGAGAACGCGGAGGCAGGCAGGAGCTGGGGGACGCTGGTGGTGAGTGGAGGAGGAGGTGCTCGCAAAGGGCCGTTTGCTGCCGGAAGACTCGGGTGGTTTTACCCTCACATTTTGGCGAAAGACACTGCGACTGGGGACTGGCAGAGTCACAGCATCAGACGGCAGTCACCCGGCGGTGGCGTCAGAGTGAAGGAAGCCAGGGACAGCTTAGAGCCAGGGGCCAGTGCATCGCTCTGGCGGGGTCTCGGGGAGATCACAGCCTCACTCCTGCTGGAGAGGGACTCAGGGTGTGGGCTGGGAAACAGGGGCTGCTGTGTGGACCCAAAGCTCGGAGCTTATCACCATGTGCAGAAGTGAGATGTGGGGAGCATTTCGTTACATTAATAAACCAAGGAAGGGGGCTATGTGCAATGACAAATACCAGGCTTTTCAGGGAAGTAACTCAATATCTGTATCCAGTGAAGTCCAAAGACCTGGTCCCAGATCTGATTTCCTCTAAAAGTGTAAACCGTGACTGTGGTAAAGTCGGACCAGCACTATGAGATTAGACTAAAGCAGAGCACACAGGGCTTCCCTGGGGGCTCAGACGGTAAAGAATCCGCCTGCAGTGCAGGAGACCCTGGTTCCATCCCTGGGTGGGGAAGATCCCCGGGAGACGGGAATGGCAACCCACTGCAGTGGGTTGCCTGGAGAACCCCATGGACACAGGAGCCTGGCAGGCTACAGTCCATGGGGTTGCAAAGAGTCAGACACCAGACACAACTGAGCAACTAACACACACACACACACACACACACACACACACACACACACACACAGAGTCCAGATCTCTTTCAGCTTCAAAACGCTCAGCTCTCCACCCACCGTGTCTGATTATTAGTCAATTTGTTAAATATCTCATTGTTTTTATGTATTCTTAGTGATACACTGTCACAATTCCTTATTTATAATTCTAAAGTCCAAAGAGCTGCAAAATGGAAAGTTTATTTGGCTGTATAATATAAAGCAACTTGAATTTATTTGTTTGCAAAGCTGCCTTAAATTGATGAGACTGTCTTCAGTTATGTTTATCCCACTCAGTGTGTGAGTTTTACAAACATCATCTATGTCCCCACATCTTATGTATAATATGTTAGTTACCTTCCTGCAGTCCAAAAACCCTGAGCTGTGCAGTGTATCTGGTCCTGGTATTTCAGACAAGGGGTTGTGGACCCTGGTTACTTCATTTCTGAATGGATTTTCTTTTTTACCTAGGTAGCCTATATCTTTTGTTAGGAAATGTAAGATTAGCAAGCATCATAGAATTTATAAAGAGCTGCTAAAATTCTAAGACCATAGCCAAATGTGCTATAATTGGTGAATAATCATCCCATGGTCTACGTTCCTTCTTTGTCTCTACACAAGACAATCCAAAAGCATGAGGTGAATTCCAGTGGACCCCCATGAGGCCACATGCTTGTCCTTTGTGCTTGGCTCTTCACGTGGGGCTGAAATTTACCCACGTCTTCCACAAGACAATCCGATAGGTGTAACCCAGGGCTCCAGACAGGACGGCCGTGTAGCAGTGCCAGAGAGGACAGGCTGTGCTTGCCACGAGAAGGCCTCCTCCTTTGGACGGAAGCATAGCTTGACAGTCTCACAGTGCACATACTGGGTATCCAATAAATATTTGTTAACTGTCCCTGTTGGTGAAACTTTTCAACTCTCCGGGAAAAGGTTTGTGACTTCGCTCCTGTTGTCTTGTCTTTCATGAATGGCCCGTGGCCTCGTGGGTCCTGCAGAGAGTCGGCTGTGACAACATCCTGGGCTCCGATGCTACGGAAGATGCCTGCGGCGTGTGCCAGGGTAACATCTCCAGCTGCACGACGCACAGGGGCCTCTATGCCAAGCAGCACCGTGCCAGCCGTGAGTCCACCCGTGGGGTCTGCCCACCAGCTGAGCAGAGACGGAAAGGGACCCTCGGTGGGAAGGAGGGGAATGTAGAGAAAATAGCCAATAGGCAGGGTCCTGAGAGCCCTATGTGACTCCTGGCCTGCTTTGCTTCTCAAACCTGTTTTGATTAGAAGTGGTTGCTAGGTTATTTCAATTAAAGCAGTTCTTAGAAACCATGAATATTACAATAGCTCTGTTCCAATTTAAAAAAAAAAAAAAAACTCTTTTATAGGATTCATGGAACTGGATGGCCAAACTAGACCTCCAGGTTCCAAACTCTGATCCCCAAGGGCTGGTCGTGGAGAGCCACAGGTCCTGGAGTTGGCCCTGCACTGCTGAAACACCACCTTCTCCCCTCCTGTTTCCTCTGCCCAGAATATTACCAGATGGTCATCATCCCCTCCGGAGCCCGGAGCATCCGCATCTATGAAATGAACGTATCTACCTCTTACATTTCCGTGCGAAATGCACTCAAAAAGTACTACCTGAACGGACACTGGACGGTGGACTGGCCTGGCCGGTACAAGTTTTCAGGAACCACCTTTGACTACAGACGTTCCTACAAGGAGCCTGAGAGCTTAGCCTCTCCTGGGCCAACCAACGAAACGCTGATCGTTGAGGTGAACCCCAGCCTCCTGCTCTCATGGCTTGGACGGGGGGTCTTGGGGCATTTCTGTAGGTTCAAGGCTATATTGGTGAAATATCACATCCTCAGAAAATTGTTTGCAGTTAATGTCTCAGAAACAAGACTAATCAACGCACAGACTGACTGGGCCGGTGGACCGCTCATCTTTCTGTCTAGACGCGTGATGAGATTTATAAGGACACACCCATGCAGTCCTGGGTTTTCCATCTTTATGAGTGGATCGTGACCTAAGCCCGCTTCTCTCCTGTAAGCTCTGCAGCCATGAGAAGCAGCCGCGGTGGGGGTCTCTGTCTGTGCCTGTGTTTCGGGTGGGATCAGGATTCTCCCGAGTCCGGTGGAGACAGGAGTGAGGTGAGAACCCACCGCCTGGGCCCAGTGCCTGGCAGGGGCCTGCACACAAGCCCCTCTGTGTTCTGCCCAAGATGGCACAGGCCCATGAGATAGGCTTGAGCAACTTCTAACAACGTAATGTGTCCCCTTGGGACCAGACAGACGGTGGCAACATGCAGCAGACACACTAATTTCATACGTTTTTACGTTTCTGTGCACATTTAAAGGAAAAGCTTGGTTAAAAGTTGCCCCCTCGGCCTGCACCTGTGCGTGCAGTTGTGAACCCCACCAGGTGCCCTCCACCTGCAACGTGGGCCTGGCAGCTCCATCTCGCCATCCTTGCATCTTCCTGAGAGATGCCTCATCTCCACACGTCCCACCTCCATCTCCCCTCGTGACCTGGGACTGCTCCCGCCTCCCCTTTACAGACACGCTCACCCTGGGTTCCTGCCTTGGTTGTTTCTCTCCCACCATCTGAGGCTTTTAGCTTTACTGCACATGCGTGCTCAGTCCTGTCTGACTCACTGGGACCCCGTGGACTGCAGCCCACCAGGCTCTCTGTCCATGGGATTTCCCAGGCAAGAATACTGGAGTGGGTTGCCATTTCCTCCTCCAGGGGATCTTCCTGACCCAGGGATTGAACCTCATCTCCTGCATTGGCAGGCAGGTTCTTTACCTGGGGAGCCCCTTTTAGCTTTATTACTCACAGAGAAACAGAGATCAGTCAGGGTTGAAAGCGATCGAGGCTTTCAAATGGGAACCCGTTTCCCATTTCAGAATGTCAGGGGCGAGAGCAGATCTATGGCTGCAGTGGGGCCATCTGTCCAGGGCTTATCCCTGTCCTATGGCATCTTGCCCAGCTAGACCTGAGCTGTGTTGTCGGAGACGGGACTGTGGTGCCAGGGAGTCGGGGAAGGCCCAGTGACTTTATCCACTGGGCCTTCCCATTAAGAAGCAGTGAAGGCTTCAGAGATGAGATTTCTAGTAACAGGCTAATGGCAAAGTTCCTCCACCCACCCACCCAAAAAAAAGCCTGTCATCGAGATCAAGGGTTCAAATACTTTTAGGAGGAAAACGTAGTTGGTTCATGTGGTCGGGTTTCCAGCTAGGAAGTGAAGAGTCCAAGTGCGATTCCATATGCTAAGCATGGTTCACAGGTGTGCCCAGCCAGAGAGGGCGTCTTTCCTCCTGCGCCCACACGGAACATGTCAGTAGGCGGAAGATCTCTGCATCCTGTCCCCAGAGAAAGGACTCAGAGTTAGCTTCCATCCTGCAGAGATGAGATGCACTCAACTGTTGGTTGTTTGGAACTCACTAGGCTAGGGGTCAGACTCGACTGAGCGACTTCACTTTCACTTTTCCTTTCATGCATTGGAGAAGGAAATGGCAACCCACTCCAATGTTCCTGCCTGGAGAATCCCAGGGACTGGGAAGCCTGATGGGCTGCCGTCTGTGGGGTCACACAGAGTCGGACACTACTGAAGCGACTTAGCAGCAGCAGCAGCAGAAATTGTGAAGGTGCTTTTTAAGTATCACTTTCTGATTTGCTCAGCTGGGGAGGATGGCTGGGGCTTGCCAGGAAACACCCAGGGAAAGAGCCAAATGCCTTTGTTAGGTTGCGAAGACTATGCAGGGAATACTGCATACAGCAAAAGAATCAAATGTCTATATATTTTTATAGATGTGTTTGAGTCTAGTTTAATATTACAGTCATCTTGTTATTGACATGACTAATGTTTCAAGAGCTTAAAACAGGTTTCCTTCTATATGTTGGTTCTGTGCTGTGCTTAGTTGCTCAGTCATGTCCGACTCTCTGTGACCCCGTGGACTGTAGCCCGGCAGGCTCCTCTGTCCATGGGATTCTCCAGGCAAGAATACTGGCGTGGGTTGCCATGCCCTCCTCCAGGGGATCTTCCTAGCCCAGGGGTCGAACCCAGGTCTCCCACATTGCAGGCAGATTCTTTACCAACTGAGTCACCAGGGAATCCCAAGCTACCTACTGTATATTGGTTCTAATTTAACTCATTTTCTCTTTCCCTTTTTTATTTTGTAGCTTCTGTTTCAGGGAAGGAACCCAGGCATTGCCTGGGAATACTCCATGCCGAGGTCGGGGGTTGAGAAGAAGCTTGGAGCCCAGCCCAGCTACACATGGGCGACCATCCGCTCTGAGTGCTCTGTATCCTGTGGAGGAGGTAAGTCATATCCCATGGTTGACCTGGTGATGGGCACAGAGGTGCCAGGCATCTTTGGGCCATGGGACACACTGCCATGGTCTTCAACACCTAGCCCTGGTCCTTATCACATGCCCTGGTCCTCATGACGTGCCCTGGTCCCCATCACACGCCCTGTTCCCCATCACGCACCCTGGTCCCCATCACACACCCTGGTCCCCATCACGCACCCTGGTCCCCATCACACGCCCTGGTCCCCATCACACGCCCTGGTCCTCATCACACGCCCTGGTCTCCATCACACGCCCTGGTCCCCATCACGCACCCTGGTCTTCATGACGTGCCCCGGTCCCCATCACACGCCCTGGTCTTCATCACGGTGTACTGACCCTCTTCTTGTCCTGATGAGGAGCCCAGGGCTCCTTAACTCTTCCAGAGGCAGAGTATCTGAGCAGTGGTCCTGAGTGTCCCTCGGGAACTTGGGCTCCCTTTTCTCATTCAGCTGTGTCCACGTGTGACCTTAAAGTTTAGTAAATTGGATTCTGCTTTTTGTCTAAGATTTTTTAAAAGGTAATTTTGTTATTTGAGAACATTCAGATGAAAGCTGCTCAAATTATTATATATTTCTTGTTGATGATGAGAAATAGAAAGCTTATTGGAAATGAGTGATACAGAGCAGTGATATTTTATCACATAGTGGTGGTTTTGTCCCTAAGTCGTGTCCAACTCTTGCATCCCCATGGACGGTAGCTTGTCAGGCTTCCCTGAGCATGGGATTCTCTAGGCAAGAATACTGGAGTGGGTTGCCATTTCCTTCCCCAGGGGATCTTCCCAACCCAGAGATCGAGCTTGGGTCTCCTGCATTGCAGGCAGATTCTTTACTGACTGAGCTATGAGGGAAGCCCTTTATCAAATGGTCTTGTTCAAACATTTTATTGGAAAGAAATTTGCTATAAAGTCATATGCTTAAATTCACTAAGAAATTATAAGAATTTCGTGAAAGATTCAGTAAAAATGACAAGAAACTACATGTCAAAAAGAATAATTTCATTTGACAGTAGATGAGTTTGTCCTCTTAATACCTTAAGAATTTTCAGCCCATGACTGAGTTGAAGAAGCTAGTTCACTGGAGAGATATTTTTAGCCAGAGCCACTTTGTGCTATCTGGGAAAGGATGGAGAATAAATACTTACACATTTTAGAAACAAAATATTAAGTTCTACCTGATATTGAAAAACAGACACGTTTCCATATGGACAAAGGGCTTTCACCTTTGTACATTCCAGGTTTTAATAATCAAGAAATTAATCTAAGCAGTACTGTAAATTTAAGTATGTGCTGTGTCTGTGCAATTAGTTGCTCAGTCATGGCCAGCTCTCTGCAACCGCATGGACTCTAGCCCTCTAGGTTCCCCTGTCCATGGACTTTTCCAGGCAAGAATATTGGAGTGGGTTGCCATGCCCTCTTCCAGGGAATCTTCCCAACCCAGGGATCAAACCTGAGTCTCCTGCATTGCAGGCGGATTCTTTACTGTCTGGGCCACCAGGGAAGCCCGAGAATACTGGAGTGGGTGGCCTATCCCTTCTCCAGCGCATCTTCCCCACCCAGGAATCGAACCAGAGTCTCCTGCATTGCGGGCAGACTCTTTATCAGCTGAGCTACAAGGGAAGCCCATGTATTTAAGTATAATAGGACACAAATGAACATTTTATAAAGTAAGAATAAAATGAGTTGATAAGGAAAAAAGTGAACTCGTGTCTTCTTAATAATTGCTTTAAATCAATGAGCAGAAGGAAACACAAGAAAATTGAACAATTAAAAAATAACAGTCTGAAAAGTTAACACCATGTACTCGATATGTATTTATTCTTCTCATTAAAAATAAAGTGAGTAAATCCTGTTTAAATTCTGACATTAGGAGCTTTCTACGGTAAAATAGAATCCCTTTCTGTAATGCAGGCTAGCAGCAAATGACCCTAAAGACAGCCGGAGAAAATGTGGGGTGTCCTACTCTGGCGAGGGACCCACACCAGCTCTCATTTTACTCCATTCGGGAAATAAAGCAAAGCAGGCCGTACTCGTGGGCATCCCATGTGTGGTCTGGTTATTACTCTCTAATCCCATTTATTCTCCTTCTCTTTCTCTTCTGCTCTTTCAGCCATCCCCTACGACTCTCTGCACCCTGTTGGATGCATTTGATTTTATCTGTCCCTGTTTGGGATTATCTAACAGTGTTTGATTAAAATAATAAACCACAAAGCCTTCTATTTGTGTAAGGATAATTTTCAGATGCATCCTTGTAGATTTTCACGTGGCTAAAAGAGTGCAGCGAGTCACAGGGCAGCACGCGTAAGGACGGCTGGTCCATGAGTGTGTTTCATTAGGGCTTCTCTCTGTGTCCTCCCTGGGAGAGCCAGCATGCAGAGGACGCTGGGTGTCCTAAGCTCCGACCACGTGGCCCGTCTCAGTAGCCTGAAACACTCCAGCAGATGCTGAGCACACTTGCAAATCGCCAAGCTACACCTAAGGAATAATGCTCA
The DNA here is from genome assembly GCF_014754425.2 of Oryx dammah. Taxonomy (NCBI): domain Eukaryota; kingdom Metazoa; phylum Chordata; class Mammalia; order Artiodactyla; family Bovidae; genus Oryx; species Oryx dammah. Next base: position 3,981,165 of record NW_024070204.1, read on the forward strand.
CATTGAGGTTTCTAGAGGACATCAACCCAAAACCCATCCCCTAATCATTTGCCTGAAGAATTGTGTCATAGACTCAGTGAGTGGGTGTTTGTTTTTAACTTCAATGGAAAAATTCATGGAAAATCAAGGGTTCTCAGTTGAACAGCTAGAAGGGATGTCTAACCCCGTCCTTTTATCATCACCTGTGTAGGAGGTGGCTTTTTTATACAGTCTTCCGGTGGAAATGCCAAGGCTGTGCCCTTCCCTGGACTCAGCGCCTAACCAAGAGCATCTTATGTTTTTTTAACCGAAGTATAGTTAATTTACAATTTTGCGTTAGTTTCAGGGGTACAGCAAAGTGATTCCATGTTTTATATATATATGAATAACATATATACATCTGAATAACATATACATATATGTATAACTGTGCTATATTGAATATATTTGTTGATTATCTATCTTATGTATAGTAGTGTGTATCTGTTAATCCCAAACTCCTAACTTATCTCTCCTCCCCTTCCCTCTTAGGTAGCCGTAAGTTTGTTTTCTATGCCTGTGAGTCTCTTTCTGTTTTGTAAATAGGTTCGTTTGTAACATTTTTTTTAGATTCCACATGTAACTGATACCATATGATATTGGTCTTTCTCTTTCTGACTTACTTAGTATATCACCTCCAGGTTCATCCATGTAGCCGCAAACGCCATTATTTCATTCTTTTCGTGGCTGAGTAATATTCCATCGTGTCAAGATACCGTGTCTTTATCCATTCATCTTAGATTGCTTCAGTGTCTTCACTGTTGTAAGTGGTGCTGCTACGGACAAGGGGGTGCATGTTTCTTCTTGAATCAGTTTTATCTGGATATGCCCAGGAGTGGGATCTTACGTAACTCGACTTTTAGTTTTTAAAGGAACCTCCGTAGTGTCATCCGTAGCAGCTGCACCAGTTTATATCCCCACACCCTCTCAGCATTACTTCTCGTAGACTCTTTGATGGCCACTCTGAGCAGTGTGACGGGATACCTCGCTGTAGTTTCGTCAGTGTCTCTCCAGCAGCTAGCAGTGCGGAGCATCTTTTCATGTCCCTCTGCGCCATCTGTATATCTTCTTTGGAGAAATATCTGTTTCGGTCTCCTACCCACCTTTTTAATGGGTTGTTTGTTTCTTTGACATTGTGCTAAATTAGCTGTTTGTGTATTTCGAAAATTAGTCCCCTGTTGGTCGCTTTGCTTCCGGATATTTTCTCCCGTTCTATAGGCTGCCTTTTCACTTTAGTTAGGGTTTCCTTTGCTGTGCAGAAGCTTTGACGTTTAATTATGTCCAATTTGTTCATTTTTATGTTTATTTGCATTATCTAGGAGACAGATCCAGAAAATATTGCTGCAGTTTATGTCAAAGGCTGTTCTATGTTTTATTCCAGGAGTTTTATGGTATCTGATCTTACATTTAGGTCTTTAGTCCATTTTGAGTTTATATTTGTATATGTGTTAGAGAATGTTCTAATTTCATTCTTTTACCTGGGAAAACCATAGCTGTCCAGTTTTCCCAAAACCTGTTATTGAAGAAATCATTTTTTTCTCCATGTATACTCTTGCCTATTTTTTCATATATTAATAAACCATAAGTAGGTGGGTTTAAGGAAAGGGCACTATTTAAATCCTATTGGCTTGAAGTGGACCCTCCCATATTTTCCTAAAAGGGCAAGACCACACCTTCCCTTCTCCCACTCTTTCCTCTCACATCCCCCAGGATTATCCTATTTTCTGTACAAACAAGATAAAAATAAGAAACACAACATTGTGGTTAACTGGGCACCTACATGTCCTGTCACTTGCCTGGTCTCGTGGAAACGTTCAGTTCAGTTCACTTCAGTCCCTCAGTCGTGTCTGACTCTTTGTGACCCCACGGACTGCAGCACGCCAGGCCTCCCTGTCCATCACCAACTCCCAGAGTTTACTCAAACCCACGTCCATTGAGTCAGTGATGCCATCCAACCATCTCATCTTCTGTCATCCCCTTCTCCTCCCACCTTCAATCTTTCCCAGCATCAGGGTCTTTTCCAATGAGTCAGTTCTTCGCAGCAGGTGGCCAAAGTACTGGAGCTTCAGCGTCAGCATCAGTCCTTCCAGTGAATATTCAGGACTGCTTTCCTTCCTCAACAGGGCTTAAAAACAGAAAGACCCACCTGGAGGCAGCCAGATCAGGCTCAGGTCTAGGTTCTGTTTCATCTGCATCACATTCCACATTTTGAGGATTTCCACTTGCGTCGGCCTCTTCGTAACCGAGATTGGAACTCTTGGAGCACGCTTTGCCTGGTCCCCTTCTTGTGACTTGAACGTCTGCAAGCTAGAGAAACAGCCAGGGAATGAGTAAACCAGGAGGAGACCCTGGGAAAGCCCCCAGCCCTGCTACATTCTGGAAACGTCGCCTGGCCTCTGTACAGAAAGGGCAGTCCCATCCCTGACCTGCTCTAACGGGCCATTTCTCTTTAGACAGCGAGGTTTCCTGACAGGCACAAGGCGGGCAGTGCCTCTCATCTTTGCTGACAGCGTCCTCTGCTCATTTTTTTTTTTTTTTCCCTTTCCACTCGCTCTTGTGACATAATCATGGGATTTAATTTCAGTAATCCTGCTTAGTTGTGCCTTTGCCGGACTCTCACTGGGGCACTGATGATGGAGTGGTGGAGGAAGGATTCACACAGGGAGATGCTAAGCCAAGAGTGTTTGAGGGGAGGATCCAGCTTAGCCGATTACGTGTGACTCTAAGACAGGGACTTCCAGACACAGGAATGGCTTCGGCCAACTCTTACTTACAGTGTAAGGGCATCAGCTGTTTCTCAAAGTTACGTATGCTGCAGCTTTTAAAAATCAACCTCGGTGACTCTGCTGGCTCAATGTATTTCAAACCATAGTAATGAATTTCAAACCACTGCTTTACTTTTGCGTGAAAAGGCTTATTCAGATTTGGCTTATCAGTTCAGCGGCTGAGTCACGTCCGACTCTTTGTGACCCCATGGACTGCAGCATGGCTTATAGTTACATTTAATCTCTCTGGTACATATCATGCAGTTCTGGGGCTGATCCTCTGATTTACAGTTAGCGTTCCTAAGACTGACTTGTAAATTGAGCTCTCTTACGCCTTTCCAGCAATGTTCTCATCATCATCTGCAGATATTTCTAGGGCTTAAGCTTTAATTTTAGTGATGACGTTTAGAAAATAGAATAAAATTACATATTGGAAACCTTGCCTTTGTTTTGTTTATAGGAAACCATTCATTCATTTATTCATTTACTGTCCAGTCAGCAAATGTTTGTATCAGTCTGAACCTCAGTTCAGTTCAGTCGCTCAGTCATGTCCGACTCTTTGCGACCCCATGAACTGCAGCACGCCAGGCCTCCCTGTCTGTCACCAACTCCCAGAGTCCACCCAAACCCATGTCCACTGTGTCAGTGATGCCATCCAACCATCTCATCCTCTGTCGTCCCCTTCTCCTCCTGCCCTCAATCATTCCCAGCATCAGGGTCTTTTCAAATGAGTCAGCTCTCCACATCAGGTGGCCAAAGTATTGGAGTTTCAGCTTCAACATCAGTCCCTCCAATGAATACCCAGGACTCTCAAGAGTCTTCTCTAACACCACAGTTCAAAAATTCTGAACCTCAAACTTTTTTTAAATCAAGTGGGGAAAATGTAGAGACCTTTGCTTAATCCTCTCTGTCTCTGAACTGGATGATGAAACACCAGTGTAATTTTTCTTGTTCAGTTGCTAAATAGTGTCTGACTCTTTTGTGACCCCATGGACTGTATGTAGCCTACTGGGCTCCTTTGTCCATGGGGATTTCCCAGGCAAAAATCCTGGAGTGGGTTGCCATTTCTTTCCCCAGGGGATCTTCCCAGACCAGGGATCAAACCGATGTCTCCTGCATTGGCAGGCAGATTCTTTACATCTGAGTCACCAGGGAAGCCCCATAATGTAATTGTTACTTTATTTTAAAAGTATTGAGTGACTTACTAGAAATATGGCTAACTGAAACATGGGACCTCTATGAGGTACCTGATGCAGAGAACTGACTCCTTGGAAAAGACCCTGATGCTGGGAAAGATTGAAGGCAGGAGGAGGAGATGCTTGGATGACGCTATGGACGTGAGTTTGAGCAAGCTCCAGGAGTTGGTGATGGACAGAGAAGCCTGGCGTGCTGCAGTCCATGGGGTCACAAAGAGTCAGACATGACTGAGCGACCGAACTGAACTGAACCTCTATGGCATGGCGCATTTGCGTTCTTCCTTAAATGTGTAAGGCACCATGCCGAATTCTGAGTCTGTAAAGAGGAGTCATGTAGACTGGCCCTGTCCCCAAAAACATGCAGTCTGCATGTCCACATATGTAACCTGCAAGACTACAAGCTGTCGTGTGCAGGGGTCCATGAGAGCTCAGAGCCCCAGGAACCTGGCCCTGAGAGCACTGGGTGGCCGCATTTTGAGCATCTGGAGCAGTCAGCAGTGGGGATCTGGGGCCGCTTTTGAACAGCAGCCGTTCGTGTTCTTCCTCTAGTTGGTAAAAATCATCTTTTTCACAGGAACTACTTCAAATTAGATCTCCTCCATACATACGTTTAGAACGTCCTTACATGCTTTGAGTCTTAAAGTAAATGTGCATTTCACTTTTTTAAACTTTAAAGGCTTGAGCTTGTCCTTCTGGGTCCCAGAGATGAACTGAAATGATTCTGGCTCTTTCCTCCCTGTATTGGGTCATCTTTGAGCCAAATTCATGAAACTACTTCTGTGTCTTTATCCAAGACCCTGAGAAGTTGCAAAGCACATCCTCCCTTTAGCCCTCTTACCCACCAGAAAAGCAGAGAAGAGGAACACAAAGTTCATCCCTGGACAGGGCCCTCTGTCCTCAGGGGCCATGTGTGATGTCCACCGCATCCATCTCCTGGAGCACCCTCCAAGGTGCAGGGTAAGATGCAGAAGCCCAGCTCATCCCAAGGAGCAGGAACTCTTCCCTTTCTCAGAGTCTCCCACTCCTGCAAAGCCCCCCTCCTCTGGGGCACTGGGGCCTGTCCAAGGTCTAGTCCCTCACATACGCCCACGGTGATCATGTGGTCATGACTGGCTCCCTCCCTCCTCCTGCCATGGGGTGTGTGTGTGTGTGTGTGTCTGTGTCTGTGTGTGTCTGTGTCTGTGTGTGTGTGTGTGTCTGTGTCTGTGTGTGTGTGTGT
>NW_024070204.1:3991362-4269523 GCF_014754425.2 Oryx dammah
AGACGAGCGGCGTGTCCTGCTGTCACTTTGGACTGGTCAGTGCTGTCAGGGAACTCAGATATTGGGCCAGTTTCTCATCAGTCAGAACAGACACAGGATGCCACGGGCCATCCATAAAGGGTAGTCATCGCCACCCTCCAAGCTCGGGTGCCCATTCGGGTGCCGTAAGCCTGGCGTGATCATGCCAGCAAAGCTGCCACTCAGGCACACGTGGGAACAACTTAGACTCTGAGCATCAGCTGCCAGGAGTTCACCCACCCTGCTTTCCTGGAGCTACCAACCCTCTCCACCTTCAAGGCCCTTCGGCACACAGACACCACGAGTCCACACGGCATCTGGCGCTTGCCCTGGGCTTGATGCAGGCCCCTTGTGAAAGCACATGCTTTGTTTGTGGAATATCTTCCAGTTTTCCTGGGCAGTTGTGCTTACAAGATTGTCTTCCTTGCCTTTATAAAAGAAGGCTGAGGCTTTTGGTAACAGCTGGAAATCATTCTGCCATTAGAATGACTGAAAACTTAGAGATTCTTTGATATAATCATCGTCTTTAAGACTGAATACTCTTCTTCCAGATACTTTGGCAAAGTATGAAGATTCTAAAATGATTTCCAAAGAGCTGGCCAGAGCTGGTTTCTGTAAAAAGATTAAGATAGAGCTTCATCGCTTTGCTCATTAAACTCACCACCTTCCATGGCCAGGGTTCAGCTTTGGGTTTTTCCCAGTTAAAGGATTATTCTGTCTTTTTTTATTTATTCTTTGAATTTTAACTCTGCCTCTCTCTTATCTATTAATATGGATCATTTTAGAAGGTTAGCCAGCTTGATTCTAACATTCCTGTGGACTCACAGATTTTTCTTTCTGACAAATAGTTGAGAGATTGTAAGTACAGTTGAGAAATTGCTTTACAGCTGTGCCCTCGGTCAGAAAAATGATACCTGAGTCTCTGTAAACATTCATCCAGGTGGCTGATGAGACCTCACCCCATGTGAAACTCATCTGAAAACGTAATTATCTAAAACCTAGTGTAGAAATAGAACCCAGAAACCCTAAATACCATTGGGCATATGGCTGTATTTTTATTTTCCCAGGATATTTAGATATTTGAAAACAAGAGAAACATTTAAATTCACCTTTACATCTATTTTGTTTATATGGAAAATTAATTTTACATTAAAACCTCGAGCATCCTACCACACACAAGCAGATTTGACCTCCAGAATTCATCATCCCTCGGTACATTGCTGGACTTTTAGATTCCTGAGCATTTCCGTGTGGAATAAAGCAGAGCGTTCCCAGGCTGAATCCCTATGAAAATCTCAGACCAGCTCAAATGCTCTGACTTGATCAGAGATCCCGAGTCAGGAGTGTTTTCCTATCCTCATACCCAGGGCTTCCCAGGTGGCTCAGTGGCAGGAGACACAGGAGATGAGGATTTGATCCCTGGGTCGGGAAGAGCCCCTGGAGGAGGAAACGGCAACGCACTCCAGGATTCTTGCTGGAGAAATCCCATGGACAGAGGAGCCTGGCGGGCTGGGCTCCATGGGGCCGCAGAGAGCTGGACAGGACTGAAGCAAAAGAGCACGCGTATCCATAGGCAGCTACCCCCCGGCTGGCAGGGCCTGCGGTGATGCTCTTCACCCTGGGATGTGGGTGCTGGCGTGTGCCGTCTCCTCTCTGACACCTGAGTGTCCCTAAGGCCATGAGTTCAATTAAGAGAATGTTGAAGGTAGCTGAGCCTTGCCATTTCCATTTTAATAGCCTAGGCTTTGGGCATCGCTGGGCCATCCCATGGGCACCTGGCGGGTAATGGTTCATCCATTCGCCGGTGTCTGTCGGCATGAAGCGGGAGTGCCTGCAGCCTGAGAAGCTTGGTGTGCAGGTGCCCAGCTCAGGGGTGGTAAGAATGCTGACCGACAGTCTGCCTGAGTTTCTCCCTCTGAGAGCTGACCAACAGCCTGTCTTATTCTCCATCTGACTTAGTCTTGGTGAAAATGCACAGAGACACTGGGTGTGGTTCTCTTGAAAATGCAGGAATGGAGGTGAATGACTGTAGTGGGATTGAAAAGATTTTCTCTTTTTTTTTCTGTAGGCTCCCAGGCCAGTCTGTGTGGACATGAAAAAGTGTCCCGCAGAGGAAAGAATTTGTATGATGCGTCCTCACATCTCGTCATTCCAGCACGCTCTTGTGTTGACTAAGGACAGGATGGTTTTTTCCCTTTCTTTGGTTTTGATTTCTTCTGTTGCACTGGTTTCAATTTTGTAAGCTTTCTTGATGCTTTGAACGTCTCTTGGGTCCGAGGAAGGGCTTTTGTAGCTTCTCTGCACCTCTGGTGGGCTTTGCTCTGCTCACCAGTGATCAGCTCTAGGAGGTGCTCAGGCAGCAGGCCCTGGTCCCTGCCACCCCAAAGCAGTGCCACCTCAGCTTGCACGCCCAGGTGCTTGTCTTCACGGCTCGATTACACCTGGCGTGTGTGCTTGTCTCTTCATTGTCTTTGTGGTTGAGATTCGCTGAGGGTGATGGAACTGTCTGGGGTGGTGGTCAGTTGGTGATGTTTCCTGTGTGTTGTAAGCTGCTGTGTGCTCAGAGTCTACACAGCCTAGGCACTAGGCATTGCTTTGTTGAAGGACGAATGCAAGACCTTGATCGCTTTCTGATTTGTAAACATGCGAAGGCACAGATGGAAATGATGACGCAGGGTCAGCCGGCTGCCTTCCCTCCACGGCGGCGTCCCCAGGGCCTCCTTATGCTTCTCATCCTCCTACTGCTGTGCGTGAAAAAAGAGAGCGTGCCTGAATGTGGATGGCTTAGAATTCAGATTTCGTTACTTCCAGCCTTAAACTTTACTCCCCGTGAAACAGAGTGTAAGAAATTGCCCTCCAGTGTGGGACAGGTTCTAAAGTAGAAAATGTTTTGAATCTCCTTCCTTCTCAAGCAAAAATCAAACAAGAGGTTACAATTGCCACACGTGCCCATCACATTGGATAGAAGGACCAGGCCAGCCAGTGACCCATCACACCAAGGCTGGAAGGTGCAGCGGGGGGTTGGCCAGACTGCCAGAGATTGAGTCCTGGCCCTTTAAAACACATGACCTTGTGAGCTCCTTAAGCCTTTTACACACTAGTGAGCCCATCTGTAAAGTAGAATAATCATGTAACCAACCGTATAGGGTTCCTTTAAGGATTAGAGGAGAGAAAACCCTGTAAAGCTCTCACACTCCGTCTAGCCAAGTAAATGTCAGCTTCTATTCTCTTCCATTAGTGTTACAGCTTTGCTTAAGAAATCTCACTGTTTGGGTTACTAAACTCTTAAAGCCAGAGGATATTCCACAATGACACTAGTCACGTGGCCCCAGGCAAGGGTGATGAACGCGTTCTTCCCTGTTTTGAACTGTGTTGCCATCTTCTGCACACTCGTGTGGGCAGGCATGTGTGGGACACACACTTGGAGAGGTGCCCGCAGTGTGTCTCTGTGCACAGAGGGTGTGTAGGCTGGTAGCCACCACAGGATGTGGACAAAGTGTGGCCTGGCCCTTTTCCTGCCTGGAAGGGGCAGTGGCCTGGGGGCAGGACTTGGGGGCCGCTCAGGCTGATTCCCCAGCCTCCTGGGTGGAGTGTACCTTTCCCGGGTGGGCTCGGCTCACCACGTGGACTCAGCCCTGGCACGTGGTGCGATAATGCAGCAAGTGGTCCTGTCCACACTGGCGGTCCTGAGCTTGCAGAGCACGTGGCCCCGTGCTGAGTGCCCCAGTTGTTCCCCTGGTCCTGAAACCTCTCGTGTGGGGCTTCTGGTTTCCCTTTCTCTACCCAGGCTTAGCATCTGACCCTGAGAGTTTGCAACCTGTCGCCTGCCCCGCTGTTTGCCTGACTTCAGGTCCAGGTAAACACTCAACCCGACAACCTGAGTGTTCAGACTACGTGCACACTGTGATCAAAAAGCTTGGACCAAGGGCCCGAGAAAAACCCTTGGGAAAAAAGGGGTAGGCGCTGCACACGAACATGCGGGCCATTTCTCTCACCATTTTCCCTTCAGGCGAGGTTACTCGATGCCTGAAGTACAGGTGAGCCCAATGTAATGCATGCAAACCAGAAAAGCAGGCGTTTGAGAGAGGATTCATTCGGAGCGAACCAGTAACAGAGCAGTGATCTGACAGGAAAAATGCGGAAATTAAGGGGCAAAATCAAACTATGAAAAAAGAAATGCAGATATTCTTGGCCAGGCCTGCAGACTCAGATTTTCAGGTTCTCAAAAGAAGCGCAGACTTTCTGATCCCGTGGGATCTTCGGCGGCCCTGGATTAACTGTGAAAAATGGTTTATCAAACCTTAACCCAAAGCCGTTTTTAAGCAGTGTGACCCCTGGGATGCTCCCTAAGGGTTCAGGTGTCAGCTGTGAGTGCCAGGGCACAGTCAGAGCCCGCCTCCCACTCCACACTCTGCTGAGGAGGGACCCTGAACAGGCTCAGAACCCTGTCTGCTTCTTCAGTGCCCGTGTCAGGGTGTGCTTTAGGGGCCCTGACAAGCCTTCTGGTTTGATTTTCTGTGTCAGTGAACAGTTACCAGGTGATCAAAAGAGAAGCCTGAATGTCAGCTGCACTCGCTTCCCCTCTCCCTGGTGAGTCTCTTGGACGTCCAAAACTGCGTCTCCTGGGGGTTAAAGAGCAGGAAGGAGGAGGAGAGGCCGGAGCAGGTGGGTGGGCAGACGGGCTGCAGGCTGGTGGGCGGTCCAGCGAGCGTCACCTGGGAGGTCCAGCACCCCCCCTCCACCAGGCCATCCCTCACTGCCCGAAGCTCTTGAGAAAAGACTGCCCAGGGTGTCAGCAGGAGAGGAGGTGCGTTTTCATGTAGGCTCCAATCTGTAGATGTTGGAATTATTTTTTAACCACAAGTGTCCTAACCATAGAAAATGCAGAAGATAAACCTCCCCCTGACCCAAGGCCATTACAGACACTGCAGTAAACCCTGTCCCATCTCATCCCTTCCTCCCACGTTCAGGTTGCCACGTGTGTGCCCTCTTTTAGAAGATCCTGACTGATAAATGTTCCGTGTTATCACCTCATCTGTATCCGTCATTTGCAAAGAGTTCCTCTTTATGTATTAAGCCAGTGGCTCCTTTTTAATAGGGGAGTTCACATTCTTGAGCAAGTATGTTGAAGCATTATTGATACTTTTGTTGACCTAAAACAATAAAACAGCTAGTTATTTTACCAGCAAAATGGGTTTATCAGGGAACAGCAAAGAACTGTAATTCTAGACACAATTGCAGGCAAGCCCCGTGAACAAAGAAGAGTCTTCTTTTATAGAGGAGAAGGGGGAGTTGACAGCGGCTGTTATTAAAAATCATAACAATAAGTCCATTGGAGGAAACTGGGAGTTTGAAATATAGTGATTTTTTCATTGGCTGAGTTGTGAGGTTTCTCATTGGCTGGGCTGTTGCTAGGCAAAGAGAGATTCTTAGTTCCTCCTGCTGGTAGTAAAGTAATCACCTTCTTCCTATTGGACACCTTGCAAGGTACTGTTCTTGTTGGCAATGCAGTTGACATCCAGTGTTGAGGCCCTTCTAGCCTCCTGAGTCCTTTTATTTTTGCATATAAGAGACCTGAATGACTCTTATTTCTTTGGACATAAACAGCATTATTCCTATATAAATTTTTTAAAATGGTCTCTGTGGGCAGTTCTATACTAGTTTTAAGTAAGATGTCAGCATTTAAATTCTTTTGGTAGCCAGTAGTTTATGTTACCTAATTCAACCAGTGTGTATTGCTTTTCTTCACTTTGTGCGCCAAGTACTTTAAGTGTTGAAGTGCTTACAATAAAGATTCATGAATTTCACATTATGTCCTTTAAAACCTTAGTATTATCAGAATAGTCATATTTTCATATTAATTTTTATGAAGAATATAGATTAATTTTTGAAAGTAAGAATATTTGCACATAAAGAACGGAAAAGTTGTCAGCACCAAAATCAACTCCATTTTAAATGAGGCTTCTGCTTATGAATTGTCACACTTAAAAGGATCTGTAAATAGTGAATCCTTCCTAAGCCCAAGAAATTGCCCCAGAAATGACAAATTTTGGCTCCACTTTTAGGGACAGTATTTGAAAGTTGTGCTTGTGTGCTTAGTTGCTTCAGTCATGTCTGACTGTTTGCCACCCCAGGGACGGTAGCCCACCAGTCTCCCCTGTCCATGAAATTCTCCAGGCAAGAATACTGGAGTGGGTTGCCATTTCCCCCTCCAAGGATCTTCCCAGCTCAGAGACCATACTCAGGTCCTTTGCGTCTCCTGCGCTGGCAGGCAGGTTCTTTACTAGTGCCACATGGTGACTCAGTTCCCCGGTGACCCAGTTCCCCAGTGACTCAGATGGTAACAAAGCTGTCTGCAGTTCAAGAGACGCAGGTCTGAACCCTGGGTGGGGAAGATCTCCTGGAGAAAGGAATGGCAACTCACCCCAGTATTCTTGCCTGGAGAATCCCATGGACAGAGGAGCCTGGTGGGCTACAGTCCATGGGGTCACAAACAGTCAGACATGACCACACAACTTACACACACAATCGGAAGGGTTCACTCCTAGAAGACTAAGATGGCTTCTCTTGGGGTGACCTTGCCTCGAATATGTGTGGACACCCACACGCAGATTTGTTCACTTGTGGATGCAGAGTCTGAATGGTAGCATGGGATCTGACATAAAAAAATTATGAAAGATTCTGATTTCCCATTCACAGAACTGGGGTGCCGCCCAGTTTAAGGTCGCTTTCTGCAGAGTCATGTGCAAAAGTCACTGAGCTACTGCGGGAATTATAGCCCCCCGGCCAGCATCGGCAGCATCACCTGAGAATCTGTTAGAAACGCAAACTGCTGGGCCCACCCCAGACCTGCTGAGTCAGAAGTTGTGGCAATAAGGATGGGTCAGCAGGCCGCGCTGTACTAAGAGCTCCCGGTGGTGAAGCACATTGAGAACCCCTGGTTCAGGGAGTCACTTTCAACTGTGCTTCTGCCGAGAGGACTTTTCTACAAACATACTGTAGGTGGAACCCACTGACTAGGGCTTCTCCCCTGCTCAGTGCCCCAGCAGCCCTCGGAGGCATCTGTGGAGTCCCCTGCATTCAGGAATACCAAGGGATGACGACTTCCCCAAGAGGAACTGGTTCTAAAAGAAGAGCAACAACTTCACTGAACACTACAGTTAATTTTTAAATGTCAGTCAGAAGATTTCAACTGGGGTGGTCAAAGGTCCATGCTTTAATGCTCCTTGAGAAGTGAGTTAAGACAGGTTTAGTGGGATGAAAAAGCTGACTTGAAGCTCAACATTCTGAAAACTAAGATCATGGCATCTGGTCCCATCACTTTCTGGGAAATAGAGGGAGAAAAAGTGGAAGCAGTGACAGATTTTATTTTCTTGGGCTCCAAAATCACTGAGGACTGTGACCACAGCCACAAAAGTGAAAGATGCTTGTGCTTTGGAAGGAAAGCTATGACAAACTATAGACAGTGTATTAAAAAGCAAAACCATCACTTTGCCAACAAAGGTCGGTCTAGTCAAAGCTATGGTTTATCCAGTAGTCACGTATGGATGTGAGAGTTGGACCGTAAAGAAGGCTAAGCACCAAAGAATTAATGCTTTTGAATTGTAGTCCTGGAGAAGACTCTTGAGAGTCCTTTGGACAGCAAGGAAATCAAATCAGTCAATCTTAAAGGAAATGAACCCTGAATATTCATTGGAAGGGCTGATGCTGACGCTGAAACTTCAATACTTTGGCCACCTGAAGGGAAGAGCCGATTCATTGGAAAAGACCCTGATGCTGGGAAAGATGGAAGGTAAAAGGAGAAGGGGACAACAGAAGATGAAATAGTTAGATGGCATCACTGACTCAAGGAACAGTAATTTGAGCAAACTCTGGGAGAAGTGGAGGACAGAGGAGCCTGGCATGCTGCAGTCCATGGGGTCACAGAGAGTCAGATGCGACTTAGCGACTGAACAACAATACCAACAATAACATGGGTGGGAGAACCGGAGACAAGAAATTTCCTGGAACGCGCCCAGGAAGTGAGGCTGGGGACCATTAGCAGCCCCCTCTCCATATGCTTTTAATCATGGTAATTTTGTAAGAGGAGGGAAGCAGGGCCTGCTAACAGACCTCAAGCCCTACTGAGCTTTATAGATTATAGATTAAACGTAGCACTTTAACTGCCCTAGTAGATTGGAAGCGAGACCCGTTGTGGAGTCCTGCTTTAATAGGTTCCATGCGTCTCTACGCCAGCTTGCTTCTGCACATACACGTGGGCGATTTCCATCTCCCGTGTGGGGAGGGTTAAGCCCAGTGTAAACGTCAGCTGGTTCCCACCAACCACAGCAGAATTTTCTGCGACTCATTCCTTCTGCATTTTCTGCCCCAGGGAGACATTCCCCCTTCCCCAACCTCAATACTCCACTTTCACCCATGACCTCATCACACAAAGTTCTCACCACCAAAACGCGCCATTTCTCCCTTTCCAGTCACTCTTCCCTGCCCCACCTCCTTCCCCCTCTCAGATTTCCTCAGCCTTCCCATCAGTCTCCCATTCTTTCCTTTTTCTCTCTCTTGCCTTGAGAATAACCTCCACTTCCTGCCCCACCGCCAACCAGGAGCCCCTGCTGCTCATCCTGAGGGCTTCTTGGTTTCATATCTGAGACGCTTCTAGCCGTGACCACCACCCTGTCACGACATCAGAAGCCCTTCCTCAGCCCGCTCCTGCTGGCCTCCCCGAAGCCCTCAGCACAGTTCACCTGATTCCTTCCAGCTTTCTCTGCCCTTGATTGCCGACATCTGTCCTGCCCATTTGGCTCCTTCCTTTATCAGCACGTTCTTGTCGCTGGTCCTGTCCCTTAACTTCCTTACTGCAGGTAAGGAAGCCCCACCGTGTCTCCACCTTCACTCTGACCTCACCACAAGCCCAGCACCCATGTCTCCATCTCCTCCCCGCGGGGCTGGTTTGCCCTCAGGTCCTTCCCCATCATCACTTACCCATGAGGGTCTTTTGATACAAATCTCTGTGCTCTTCGGTCTCACACTGGTGACACCAGCTCTCACATCAGAGCAACTTCTTACCGTCTCAGCGATGGGCGTTGTTTTCTCTTTGCTTCTGAGCTCAGTCTGTGTCCACGCTTTGTCTTCTCTCGGTACCCAAGAGTCCACTCTTTGTCCCCCTCCTCCAACATCTTCACACCTACCCGCCTTGAGTTTTCTAGAGATATAGTGATACCACCTGAATTTTCTCCCCACTACAATGTTCATAGCCCTTGTTTCATCTTATCTAATTGTGTGAGCCAGTATCTCCTTATGGCCTTAACTAAAATGATGATAAGATCAGTGATAATGATCAAAGTCATTCAGTCGTGTCCGACTCTTTGTGACCCCATGGACTATACAGCCCATGGAATTCTCCAGGCCAGAATACTGGAGTGGGTAGCCTTTCCCTTCTCCGGGGGATCTTCCCTGGAGATCCAACTCAGGTCTTCTGCAGGATGATATATGTTTTTCTTTTCCTAACCTTAATGGTTCTAACCTATAGTCTGGACTTCCCTGTTGGCTCAGACAGTAAAGCGCCTGCCTACAATGCGGGAGACCCGGGTTCAAACCCTGGGTTGGTACGATCTCCTGGAGAAGGAAATGGCAACCCACTCCAGTATTCTTGCCTGGAAAATCCCATGGACAGAGGAGCCTGGTAGGCTACCGCCCATGGGGTCAGAAAGAGTCAGACACAACTGAATGACTTCACTTCACATCAACCTTAATGGGAATGTTTATAGTGTTTATGATAATGCTGGTTTCCAGATTTAAATAAACATGTAAATACCTACATCTGTCTATCTAGATACATAAATACAGATATGCACACGTATACCCATGCAAACATACAGACATATTGATTAAGTATTCATCAATTGTCACTTTTGTAAACATTTTTGTCAAAATTGAGGCAGAATCTATCACATGCTGGAATGTATTACATTTGTGATAAACTTTATGTTTACTCTCTAGTCCAAATGGTGAAATATCTTAGCCAATTTTCCTAACACTAAACTATTAGGAATGATTTTCCTAACAGTAAATCATTCTTATATTCCTACTGGGAATTATTGTCTGATGTCTTTTTCCCCCAGGGTACTACTTGATTCTGTCCTGTTTTATTTTGTATTTTTTACATTAGTATTTCTAAGGGTTGCTGTTGTTCCGCCGCTAGATTGTGTCTGAATCTTTGCAACCCCATGGACTGCAGCAAGATAGGCTCCTCTCTGTCTTCAGTGATCTCCCAGAGTTTTCTCAAATTCATGTCTATTGTGTCGATGATGCCATCTAACCATTTCATCCTCTGCCACCCTCTTCTCCTCCTGCCCTCAGTCTTTCCCAGAATCGGGGTCTTTTCCAGTGAGTTGACTCTTTGAATCACGTGGCCAAAGTACTAGAGCTTCAGCTTCAGCATTAGTCCTTCCAATGAATATCCAAGAGCCGATTCCTTTAGGATTGACTGGTTTGATCTCCTTGCTGTCCAAAGGACTCTCAGGAGTCATCTCCAGCACCACGATTTGAAAGCATCAGTTCTTCAGTCCTCAGCCGTCTTTTATGGTCCAACTTTCACATCTGTACATGACTGCTGGAAAAACTATAACTTTGACTGTATAGACTGTTAGGTAAAGACGACCAGGTACACCCCCCCCAAAAAAAAATCTCTGACAGGCTTTAATGGTGGAGCACTCCCGGGCGGGGTTCCCAGACCCGAATGGGGCAGGTCGAGGGAATCCGTGCAGAACCGCGTTGGGAGTTTGTTTATATATGCACGTTGCGAGGGATGGCTGGGTTAGCAGATGGGAGTTTGGATAGGCTGCTGGTTCGCGGCGTTGCAAGCTGATAGGTTTCTCCATGCGGCTGAGGCGGGACGGCTTATGCAGCTGAGGTGGCGTGGTTCATGCAGCTGGGGGCGGGGCGGCTTTAGCTGGCAGAGTGTGCTGTCCTTGGTCCCTGGCATCTGGGAGGCTCCCTCCGTTAGGGACTTCCCCCGCCGGCGCGGGTAGAGGAGGGGCGGCCCATCATGGCCCCCGGGGCCCGACCTTACATAGACCTTTATCAGCAAAATGATGTCTTTGCTTTTTAATATACTGTTAAGGTTTGCCATAGCTTTACTTCCAAGGAGCAAACATCTTTTAATTTCATGGCTGCAGTGATTTTGGAGCCCAAGAAAATAAAATCTGTTACTGCTTACACTTTTTCTCCTATTTGCCATGAAGTAATGGGACTGGATGCTATGATCTTAGGTTTTTGAATGTTGAGTTTTAAGCCAGCTTTCTCACTCTCCTCTTTCACGCTCGTCAAGAGGCTCTGTAGTTACTCTTCACTTTCTGCCATTAGAGTGGTATCACCTGCATTGTACTCTGCTATAAGTTAAATGAACAGGGTGAAAATATATCAGTATTGAGTTATTAATATAATTTTCCTTTGCATCCTAAAATATACTAAATTGTTTAAATCTTAGAAATCTTTCCTATTTTGTCTGCTCTGGAATGATTTAAACAGCACTAGCATCTGCTACCGGAGAAGGCAATGGCAACCCACTCCAGTACTCTTGCCTGGAAACTCCCATGGATGGAGGAGCCTGGTAGCTGAAGTCCAGAGGATCGCTGAAGAGTCAGAAATGACTGAGCGACTTCACTTTCACTTTTCACTTTCATGCATTGGAGAAGGAAATGGCAACCCACTCCAGCGTTCTTGCCTGGAGAATCCCAGGGACAGAGGACCCTAGTAGGCTGCCTCTATGGGGTCGCACAGAGTCGGACATGACTGAAGCGACTTAGCAGCAGCAGCATCTACTACATTTGGTAGAATTTCTTTGAAGCACTTGAATCTGATACCTTTTCAGGCATTAGATCTTTGATTTTTTTAATAATATGTATGGTAATTAGACTAATTAGATTATTTATCTCTTTTGAGAGTAGTCTTGCTAATTAAAACCTTTTTTTTTCCTTTAGGATTTTAAATATTTTAATATATTTGAACAAAGTACTCTGATTAAATCATTTTTGTTTCTTCTTTTGCTCAGTCACTCAGTTGTGTCCAACTCTTTGTGACCCCATGGATTTAGCACTCCAGGCTTCCTTGTCCTTCAGTATCTCTCAGAGCTTGCTCAAACTCATGTCCATTGAGTCAATGATGCCATCCAACCATCTCATCCTCTGTCACCCCCTTTTCCTCCTGTCCTCGATCTTTCCCAGCATCAGGGTCTTTTCCAGTTGTTTATTCTACTTGTGGCTGTTTCCTTACTCTGATTTCTTGTTTTGTATATTTGTGCTTATTGTTTGTTTTTTCATTAAGTTAGTATGTCAGTGACAGTTTAGCCAGGAAAACAGAATCCATCCTAGGTATCCTAGGAAGGTATTTACTAAAAAGGGTCATATGTTTACAAAATAATTGGAAAAGTTGGGGAAGTAAAAGTCAAAGAGAGACCCATTTAGGTCTCAGAGTTG
The DNA here is from genome assembly GCF_014754425.2 of Oryx dammah. Taxonomy (NCBI): domain Eukaryota; kingdom Metazoa; phylum Chordata; class Mammalia; order Artiodactyla; family Bovidae; genus Oryx; species Oryx dammah. Next base: position 4,003,854 of record NW_024070204.1, read on the forward strand.
CTCTGGCTACTAAAGAGGTGGAATGTGTCGAACATTCTAGAAGTTCCTGGCGAGGATTAGAGCTAAGCCAGCACTGATGTAGGCGATTCCCAGAAAAATGTCTGGAGACTACAGCAGACGTAACAGCTACCAGAGCCCACATTTTAAATCCCTGCTGCCAGGGACATGGTGCTGCGGCTCTGACCACATCATGTGCTCAAGCCTCTCAGTGACGGGGTCTATCCGACAGCCTCACAGACAAGAGATGCAGAGATTGCAGGGCCTGCCTGGAGCCCCTGTAATCCAGGGAGGAACTAGAAAGAGGGGGGTGAGCAGAGTTGCAGGTTGTTAGGCTTGAGGATAAGCTCCTCTCCCAAATATCAGCTTCTGGATTCACTGTTTTCTCTTTCCTGACATACTGACTTCTGCTTCACGTGTTTGTGTGCATCCAAATATACTGATGTCTGTTCATTTTCTAATATGTTGGCTTCTGTTCCAATCTATATAATTCCTTCTTTCTGCTTCCTTGAAAGTAAAAGTGAAAGTCACTGAGTTGTGTCCGATTCTTTGTGACCCTATGGGCTATACAGTCCATGGAATTCTCCAGATTGCATTACTGGAGTGGGTAGCTGTTCCCTTCTCCAGGGGATCTTCCCAACCCAGGGATCGAACCCAGGTCTCCTGCATTGCAGGCAGATTCTTTACCAGCTGAGCCACCAGGGAAGCTCTTGAGCTATCCTTTTTCCTAACACCATAATTAAGTATTAGATTCATTTATTTCCACTCATACTTATCTTTGTCACTGTAGGTATTTAAGGCCGTGAACTACCCTCTGGATCTTACTTTGAGCTACACACCATAAATTCTGTGTTATAGCATTCTTGTCATTGTCACTTTCTTAAATGAATTTTGCTATGAATCTGATGACCACTTCCTGTTTTGATCTTGTTTCTAGGAATTACTAAAGGTTTCCAAGCAACACTTTTCATTTCCCCTTTCTTTTTTCCTAAGCATATACTTTCTTCCTTATCTGCTTGTGGTCTATCAATGCTCTCAACCAAAGGCTGTACTGTTCCTTAGAAGGAGCATTTGGATATGTGTGCAGGCATGTTAGTTACCATGGGTTGCTATTGGAATCTAGTGGGCAGGATCCAGGGATGCTAAACATTTTACAACATGACAACCGTGCTGCACAGCAAATAATGTTTTTACCTAAAATGCCAATAGCGCCCCACTAGGAAAAGTGGGAGGTCTCCAATGTCACCCGCTTAAAAAAGTAACTGGCCGAGTCAGAACTTAGAAATGTGTTGGGCAAATTCCCTTTAGGTTATATTTTTCCTATCACATTGTTACTAAAATTATTCCAGGAGTGACTAGATCTAGATTTCCCTCTTATCCAATTAATAGGTAAAAGCTTGGGACTTGACTGGCACCAAAGTCAGAAAAACATCTCCACCAAGAAGGAAAAGTGAATATGTTAATACAGGACACTTCTGTTTCTGTTTCAAAGCAAAGCAATTTCCTGTTTGCTTGACCGAGAGCCTGTACCCTGCTCATCAGGATCATTTGGCCTAACTCGTTGTTAAGACTTGAGCAGAAGAATGTCACATGAATGTCACGTCTTCAGTTTCAAAACTGTAAACCAAACCAAAGCCATTATTCGTAGAGTCACACCAAAAATGCCAGAAGACTTTGGTTAGAAACTTCTAAAATGGACTTTTAAGTGGACATGCACGTGGAGAGAAAAGCTTCATTTTCCTTCTCTACTCAGGAGAACCGACCTCCCACAGTTTTGAAAACTGGTACTCTTGTTCAGTAGGTCCTCCTATAAACTGGGTCACCAAGATTAGAAAGGATAGCTTTAAGGGAGTTTACAACATTCACTACAGAACAGCTTTAAAGTGACGTCTGTTTCTTTTTTTTTCAAATTTAATAGTCTCTTACTCCCTACTGCTAAGTCGCTTCAGTCGTGTCCGACTCTGTGCAACCCCATAGACGGCAGCCCACCAGGCTCCCCCATCCCTGGGATTCTCCAGGCAAGGGCACTGGAGTGGGTTGCCATTTTCTTCTCCAGTATTCCCTATTAGCAAGTGGAAAAATAAGTTCATAAAATACCGATTCAGATTTCATCTCTGCATTGATACATGGGTGAATCATCAAAATTGTGTTCAGTTCTTCCCAAGTACTGTAGAATATAGAATATGCCTATATGCCTATACTTTGATGGTTTCTTGTCAAGCATTATTAAATCACTGGTCTTCCCTGGTGGCTCAGTGGTAAAGAATCTGCCTGCAATGCAGAAGACCCAGGTTCGATCCCTGGGTTGGGAAGATCCCCTGGGGCAGGGCATGGCAACCTACTCCAGTATTCTTGCCTGGAGAATCCCGTGGACAGAGGAGCCTGGCGGGCTGCAGTCCATGGGGTCACAAAGAGTCAGACGCGCCTGAGCACACAGCACATTAAATCACTACAGTCGTCACTGTTACTGGTTCCAGGATACCCCACAGATACCAAATATATAAATAAAATGGTGTAGTATTTGCAATGAACAGTGCACATCCTCCCCAAATACTCCTGAAATCATCTCTAGATTACTTATAATACCTAATATAACGTAAATGCTACACGTGTGAAAATGAAAGTTTCAGTCGCTCAGCTGTTGCTTCTCTGCGACCCCATGGACGGTACCCCACCAGGCTCCTCTGTCCATGGGATTCTCCAGGCAGGAATACTGGAGTGGGCTGCCGTGCCCTCGCCAAGGAGATTCCTGACCCAGAGCTCGAACCTGAGCCTCATGAGTTGCAGGCGGGTTCTTTATCATCTGAGTCACCAGGGAAGCCCAAACTGATACACAAACAGTTGTGAATACAAGGGAAATGTTGTGTAAAAAGTTGCTGGCATGTAGCAAATGCAAGTTTGTTTTTTAGAACTTTCTAGAATATTTTCCCCAGTTTTTTCCATCTGTAGTTGGTTGAATAAGCAGATTTGGAACACTTGGACAGGGAGAGGTGACTTGACCTTAGAACTTACTGAATCTAATGAAATTGGCCAATGGCTGATAAACCACTTAACAAGGGTGGGAACAAATTAATCTATGCAGGCTGCACTCTCTGCCCTCTGGAAATTTGATCTAAGTGATCAAATTATATACATATGGGCTTCCCTGGTAGCTCAGCTGGTAAAGAATCCACCTGCAGTGCAGTAGACCCCGGTTCAATTCCTGGGTTGGGAAGTTCCCCTGGAGGAAGATGTGGCAACCCACTCCAGTATATTTGCCTGGAGAATCCCCATGGACAGAGGAATTTGACGGGCTGCAATCCATTCAGTCACAAAGAGTCGGACACAACTGAGCAACTAAGCAAACACACAGAGCATTTCTATATCTCAACCAAACTTTGTCACTAGCTTCACCATAAAAAGAAATGCAAGAAGGCAAAGTGGTTGTCTGAGGAAGCCTTAAAAATAGCAGAAGCAGAAGAGATTAAGAAGAAGTGGCAAGAATACACAGAAAAACTATACAAAAAAGGTCTTAATGACCTAGATAACCATGACAGTATGGTCACTTACCTAGACCCAGACATCCTGGAGTGTGAAGTCAAGTGGGCCTTAGGAAGCATCACTATGAACAAAGCTAGTAGAGGTGATGGAATTCCAGCTGAGCTATTTAAAATCTTTAAAGATGATGCAGCTGAAGTGCTGCACTCAATATGCAAGCAAGTTTGGAAAACTCAGCAGTAGCAACAGGACTGGAATAGATCAGTTTTCATTCCAATCCCAGAGAAGGGCAGTGCCAAAGAATGTTCAAACTGCCATAAAATTATGCTCATTTCACATGTTAGTAAGGTTATGCTCAAAATCCTTCAAGTTAGACTTTAGCAGTATGTGAACTGAGAACTTCCAGATTTACAAGCTGGATTTAGAAAAGGCAGAGGAACCAGAAATTGCCAACATCCGTTGGCTCATAGAAAAAGCAAGGGGATTCCAGAGAAACATCTGCTTCATCAACTATGCTAAAGTCTTTGACTGTGTGGATCATAACAAACTGTGGAAAATTCTGAAAGAGATAAAAGTATCAGACCACCTTATCTGTCTCCTGAGAAACCTGTCTGCAGATCAAGAAGCAACATGGAGCAAAGGACGTGGAACAAAGGACTGGTTCAAAATTGGGAAAGGAGTATGTCAATGCTGTATATTGTCACCCCGCTGATTTAACTTACACGCAGAGTACATCATGTGAAATGCCAGACTGGATGAGTCACAAGCTAGAATCGAGGATGCCGGGAGAAAAATCAATAACCTCAGATATGCAGATGGTACCATTTTAATGGCAGAAAGTGAAGAGGAACTAAAGAGCCTCTTGATAAGGGTGAAAAAAGGAGCGAAAAAAATGGCCTGAAACTTAACATTCAGAAAACGAAGATCATAGCCTCCATTCCTGTCAACTCATGGCAAATAGATGGAGAAAAAGTAGAAACAGTGACAAACTTGATTTTCTTCAGCTCCAAAATCACTGAGGATGGTGACTGTAGCCATGAAATTAAAAGATGCTTGCTCCTTGGAAGGAAAGCTATGTCAAACCTAGATAGCGTCTTTAAAAGCAGAGACATCACTTTGCCAACAAAGGTCCATATAGTCAAAGCTACGGTTTCTCCAGTAGTCATGTACAGATGTGAGAGTTGGACCATAAAGAAGGTTGAGCACTGAAGAATTGATATTTTTGAACTGTGGTGCTGGGGAAGACTCTTGAGAGTCTCTTGGACTGCAAGGAGATCAAACCAGTCAATTCTAAAGGAAATCAACCCTGAATATTCATTGAAATGACTGATGCTGAAACTGAGGCTGCAATACTTTGGTCACCTGATGTGAGGAGGTGACTCACTGAAAAGACCCTGATGCTGGGAAAATCTGAGGGCAAGAGGAGAAGGGGGCAACAGAGGATGAGATGTTGGAGTTCATGGCAACCCACTCCAGTGTTCTTACCTGGAGAATCCCGTGGACAGACGAGCCTGGTGGGTTACAGCCCATGGGGTTGCAAAGAGTTGGACATGACTGAAGCAGTTGAGAGAGAGACCATCCTGGAAGGTTTCTGAACCCCGTTATTTACAGGTTTCTATAGAGACTTTATTACACGGGCAGGATTATTAAATCATTGGCCATTGGTAATTGAACTAAATCTTCAGGCCGTCTCCTCTTCCCAGAGGTCTGGGGTTGGGCTGCAAGCCCTCTCATCACGCCTCAGTCTTTCTGGGGACCAGCTCCATCCATACGCTGTGCGGGGCTCCCCCCACCAACCAGTCTGCTCAGCAGCTCACAAAGGAGACTCCAAAGGTTCTAGGAGCTGTTCCAAGAACCAGGGACAGAGACCAGGTATCCATCTTTTACTCTGTCACACTTGTGTAACAGGAGACAGTCAAGTGGCAGCTTCTGATAGTTCCTAGAGCAGCAGTTCTCAAAGAGTGGTCCACGGGCAGCAGATCCTGGACACTGAGCACATGTTAGAAACTTACACTCTCAGGACACATCCCAGGCCTGCCGGATCTGAGGCTCTGGAAGTGGCCAGGAGGGTGTTTAAGCTAACGAGAGGTTCAGATGTACACTCGAGTCTGAGAACCCCTGAGCACGGGAAGGTGCTGGGTCAGAGCACAGGGTATGGGCCTGCGTAGGGGGACAAGAGGACTGCCTCCAGGTGTGTCAGGGACAGCGGGTGAGGACCACGTTCCACGCACAGACACAGTTGTGGGTGGGGTCTGGGGGTCAGAGGACCAGGGGAGATGTCAGTACAAGAGGGAAGCAGCGGTGCTGGAAGACAAGGCCGGGAGGTCTCCAGTTTAACCAGAGAAGAGCATGCTTTTAATCTGGGAGCAGCGTGAGCATGTGTGTGTGTGTGTGTGTGTGTGTGTGTGTGTGTGTGTGTAAGCATGGAGGACAAGGCTGAGAGGTCTCCAGTTTAACGAGAGAAGAGTGGGCTTTTAATCTGGGAGTGGCATGAGTGTGTGTGTGTGTGTGTGTGTGTGTGTGTGTGTAAAGGAAATATAGGTGGTATCAGATAAACAATGGACTCAGACCAAGGCATGGGAGTGGGAATCAGAGGCTTATAAGACTGATCCCTTGACTACACAGAGACCACAGACCCCTAGAGAAGGGACTCCAGGAAAGCCTGCTCTGAATGCATGTTGATGGATTGTGTATCTCTTAGATGGCCGGCTCCATGAGCCCAGGAGGCCAGCCTGGGGACATCGGGGCTAAAACCAGATTGGGGGCAGATAGTTTCACCAAATATAAGTTGGCACCAATAGCGAGGCACACATTTAAAGATGTTAAAATGTAGGCAGGGTGGGGTACTTCTCTTGCAGTCCAGTGGTTAAGAATCTGCCTTCCAATGCAGGGGACGGGTTCAATTCCTGGTCCGGGAACTAAGATCCTTCATGTCTCAGGGCAACTAAGCCTTTAAAGGCAACCTCTGAGTCACATACTCTGGAGGCCGCACGCCACAGTGAAGAGCCTGCATGCAGCCAAAATTAAAAACAAATATGTTTTTAATGTAGGGGGAAGAAACAAGGCATCTTAGAACTGATGAAATCCACTAATAAAAATCATCAGGACAGATCAAAGAAGTGGAATATCATAGTCAGCCTAATGTCATTCATGCAAAAACAGGCTAACATGCAGGGAAAAGGTTTCTGGAGACGTCATTAGCTCTTCCCCTGCTTTTACCACGGGTCGTGTCCGTGAGTCTTCATCGCGTATCCCTCTCTCCCACAGGGCAGACGACCACGAGAGCAGGCTGCTACAGAGACCTGCGGGTCCCGGTGAACGCCTCCTTCTGCAGCCCTGACACACGGCCAGCCACAGGGGTCGTGCCCTGCAAAGTGTCTGCCTGTCCCCCCAGGTAAGAACTGCTGCGTCCCTCTGAACGAGTGTCAGGGGTTTGCAGGTATAACGCCCAGTCCTCGGGGCTCCTGAGCCTGGGGACGAGAAGTGCCAACCGCGGCCACGTGATCCGTGACGGCAGAAGCGAGAGGAGCAAGAGCTGCCTGAACAGATGAGCCACAGAAAGTGTGCTCGGGTGGGGGTGGGCATGGCCAGTCTGGGCAGGGGCGCAGAAGGTCTCGGAGTGGACGGCGCTTGTTCTGGCTTTTTTCAGCTCAGGCTGTGGGAGGGGCAGCGGGCCGTGGACGGGAACTTTTTCCCACTGAGCCTCCGTGCCCTGCCTCGATGTCTCCTTTCCTTGCCAAGTGAAATGTGTTAGGAGAGCCCGTGGTGAGGCCTGTCCCAGCTGTCCGGGGAGGGTGGACCCTGCGCAAGTGTGGCAGCAGGCCTCGGCCATCTCGGTCACCCTTCCCCGGCACCACCACCGACATGCTCCTCGAGAAAGCCTGGGTCCCCTGATTCGAGCGGGGGCGGGAGCTCAGGGGGCAGCCAAGGTCCTGCCCTGCCTCCCCCAGCTGTCACCCCCAGCTCGTCCACGGTCTGTCTGCGTCTCCCTGGCTTCATCATCACAGAGGGGTTGTCAAACGCATCCGAGAAACGTGTTTACAGAAGGGAAGCTCACTAGGCCCTTCAGACAGCCGAGGCACGTGTGGCCTCACGCGTCTTGATCTTAGAGACCCGTGGCAGCTGGCTTTGCTGAACTTGGCCTCGAAAGCAGAAAGCAGGGTCTTTGAGGGCTTCCCAGGCGGCACAGCGGGAAAGAATCCGCCTGCCAGGGCAGAGGCAGAAGAGACCCAGGCTCGAACCCTGGGTCAGGAAGACCCCCTGGAGGAGGAGACGAACACTTTCCTTGCAGTCTTCTTGCCTGAGAATCCCAGGCCCAGAGGAGCCTGGCCGGGCTACAGCCCACGGGGTGGCAAAGAGGCGAACGTGACTGAGCACAAGGACATGTTATATTCTTCATGTTATATAATATTATATTATATTATATTATATTATATTATATTATATTATTACCCTCACCTTGTACTAATCAGGGCCGTGTAGGTCAAGGAAGTGTTGAGGGAATCCATGTGAAAGCTCTCACTCAGTCCAGGACATGTGCTAAAACACTCACTAAATCTTGGTTCTTTCCTTTTTCGCCCGGAAAGAAGAAACAAGTTCGCATTAGCTATTTACGTAGTCTGTGAAGCAGAACGATCAATGACAAACACAGAAGGAGGAACTATGTTCCAGGCATCCATCCCTGGGCACTGTCATATTACCCTACTGAACTGGGAAAATAGGTCTTGATTTTAAAGTTGTTCTGTTGTCCTATGTAAGACAGGTAAGAAAGGTATGTAAGATACCTTTCTTTCTTGCCCAGAATACTGCCAGTTTTTCCTTCCTGGTTAAGTGAGCCGCCCACCCAAGCTTTCTGTTGACGCCTGGGAGAGCCTATGTCTTCCTTACTAGACTGCCTCCTGCGAGGCGTCCATCCACGGCCCTGTCAAGCGGAGCGTCCACCCGCTTCTCCGCTTCTCCGGACCCCACAAAACCCCCGCGGCGGCTGCATGCTCAGCCTCCCACTGCCTTTGGTTGACAGCGGGGCGCAGAGGATGGAGCCGGGAGCAATCTGCTGTTTCCTGCTCATGAGGGACGCTCCCCGAAGGACCCCGGGGCGCAGGCGGGGGCGGGGGCGGGGGCAGTTTAAAACATCTTAATCACAGGTCATCTTCTTTTTAACCGACGTGACCCAAAAAAAAACAGCCTTGCGACTCCCCACTCCCCCGCCCGCCCCCCGACCCCGCCCCCGGCGCCCCCATCGGTCTCCATCCACACGTGCGCACCGCTGCGTCTGGGGCGCACAAGGGCCCCGGGTGCGAACCCAGGTCGTAAATCTCCGAGGGCAGACAGCCGGGAGTCCGGGAGCCTCCCAGCCTGGAGGAAGGTGATCTCAAATGTCTGCGAGGAGGGGGCCAGCGGGGGCACCCCGGCCTGGTCTTGGAGCATCAGCACTTCGTGCCGCGCCGCAGGGACCGAGCGAGGCCCCCGCCGCCGCCTCCGCGCGCCTGGAAGGAGGCTCTGCTGGCCCCGCGCCGACGGCAGCGCGCGGCGCTCCCCCGGCTCATATAAGCGAGGATCAGGCATTTTTATGGCTTGCTTTTGATACGTGAGCCATAAATCACACGCGTATTTATTTCGTTTCGATTTCTCGGTTTATCTAAATGGAGCGGCTCTTCCTGTCCTTCCTCTTATCGCTCTCGTTTTCCAAGCACAAGCGCTCACTGCACGCCTTCCTGGTCAACCGGCTGAAGGCAGAACGAGAGGAAATGCTTTCCAGATGGTAAACGGATGCTTCGCCTCTCTCTGCAGTATTCTTCTAGGGATGCAGAGGAAGGGTGTAGATAAAGCGTCTTGTCATTCGATACCTCCTCCCCGTACAAACGGAGGCCTTCTCTGCTTTCCTCCCGCTTGGTCTTTAGATGGTCCTATCCTTTCTGTCTACATTTTGCTGACTCCCACAAACCCATCAGCAGGACTGTTTCTCTTACAACCGAGATCCAGACGAGGGTGACTGCGTCCATTTGGTAGAAATGAGAGGGGAACGTCATGTTATAGTGATGGTGAAGAACTAAGACCTTCTTCCAGCAATACTGCCAGGGACAGGAGAGGGGGCAGTAACCCTTGGCATACAGTAAAGAAGGCTGAGCACCGGAAGAATTGATGCTTTCCAACTGTGGCGCTGGAGGAGACTCTTGAGAGTCCCTTGAACAGCAAGGAGATCCAACCAGTCAATCCTAAAGGAAATCAATCCTGAATGTTCATTGGCAGGACTGATACTGAAGCTCCAATGTTTTGGCCACCTGATGCGAAGAGCCAACACATTGGAAAAGTCCCTGATGCTGAGAAAGACTGACAGCAGGAGAAGGGAGCGAGAGGGAAAGATGGTTGGATGGCATCACTGATGCAATGGGCATGAGTCTGAACACACTCTGGGAGATAATGAAGGCGCCTGGCATGCTGCAGTCCATGGAGTTGCAAAGAATCGGACACGACTGAGAAACTGAGCAACAGCAGCTTAGGGTTAAGCCTTGAAAATGCTCACACCCGGCAGTGTGCAGGTTCGGAGAAGGCAGTGGCATCCCACTCTAGTACTCTTGCCTGGAAAATCCCATGGACGGAGGAGCCTGGTGGGCTGCAGTCCATGGAGTTGCTAAGACTAGAACACAACTGAGTGACTTAGCAGTAGCAGTGTGCAGGTTACCCAGGGGTGGAAAGGACCCTGGTCCCCGAGGTGGTCCGCATATGTGAAAGGGTTTAACTCCCAGGGTGGTAAGGAAGTATTTCAGTTCATTTGATTATCAGAGTGACTGGGAATAAACTAGCTCCAGGACCGGCTTGCTGGGTGTGTTCCCTGCCCCGTAGCTCAGGGCCCCGTGCTGGAAATGTTCCCCACTTGGTTTAATTCTCCGATGCTTGAAATCCCTCGTGGTCTCGCACGTTGCACCAGATTCCCATGGCTACCCACTTTACGTTTGGTGGTGTCTGTGTTTCCATGGTGCTCTCAAGTCGTCCCACCCTGTCCTTCTCTCACTGTGTCCACAAGCCTGTCCTTTCTAGCTGTCTCTTTTCAAATCATGGATTTCTCTGGTGACATGCCAGTGGCAAGGAAGGATACAGGAGACTTGGTACAGTTGTCTTCTCCGGTTTTCTTTCCACTTACGGGATGAGCATCAGCTTTGCCGAACTTCAGAACACTTGCGGATGCGTGAAGCCACAGGGAGGGGAGCTTTAACAGAGCCCGCGTCCTCCAGGGGCCGCAGTTGCCTCTGCTGTTCTTCTGGACTGAGCTGACCCTGGCAGGGAACCTTCACGCCCACAGACGCCGCCTCTCTGAGGGGCCCCTCCTCTTCTTAAGAAACTTGTCCTCCCTCTGCTGCGCCCCCACTGAAAAGGCATCTAGCTGTCTCCTTTTAACCAGAAAAACCAGAAACGTTAGGCCATCTCTGTACTTGACAGTCTTTGGAGAACCGTTTGGTGTAAAGTGTGAAGTCGCCAGTGCAGGGGCTGAGCATCGTGACTTGACTAGGTGCCTGCGTCATCACCTAGATGTGACAGGATCTCAGTGTAAAGGGGGTGTCTTACTGTGTCTCCCCCAGGAGAGATGTGGCTGAACCGAAACAAGGAGGTTAGAATACATTCAGGCTCATAGAGGTGTTGGTTACAATGCGTCCGTAATGAAAACCATCATAGTGATGTTTGTTACAATGCATCCGTAAAGAAAACCCAGTTACAAATAAGGACAGACTAGTCCTAATCAAGGCTGACTTGACTTGTTTCCTCGGTCACTGAAATATTAAAATGGAAAAATCATTGCAGAAGTGGAGCTATAGAAGTGAGCTAACTATTTAGATCTGGAGTCATCATTTCACACCAGAAACCTTCCTTATGTAGTTCCGTAAAATATTTTGGGTGTTTTTTGGGGGGTCTCCTTATCTGTCCCACCTTTTGCTTGTTTTGCTTTGGTGTATGTTTGTGTGTCAGTATATGTGTGTGTGTGTTGTTGTTTTGTATATTTATCCATGTGAGCAAAGGCAGAAAGGCACTTTGGGAATACTTTTATATTTCAGGGAACTTACTTACAAAGGTTAAATAATACCTGTAATGTTCATAATACCTTTATTATTCTGATCTTGAGACCTCAATATGATGAACTAAAATTCACCAAGTGTCCTAATAATACACATGATTTGCTTCAAATATGTTGGAATAAAAATGAAAATGAAACCTACGAATAGATAAATAGAATACACGGATGATAGATGGAAAGGTAGATAGATAGGTGGCAGTTAGAAAGATAGATAGGTTGTTGTTCAGTTGGTAAGTCATGTCCAACTCTTTGTGACCTCATGGACCGCAGCACACCAGGCCTCCCTGTCCATCACCAAATCCCGGAGTCCACCCAAACTCATGTCCATTGAGTCAGTGATGCCATCCAGCCATCTCATCCTCTGTCATCATCCTTCTCCTCCTTCCCCCAGTCCTTCCCAGAATCAGGGTCTTTTCCAGTGAGTCAACTCTTCGCATCAGGTGGCCAAAGCACTGAAGTTTCAGCTTCAACATCAGTCCTTCCAGTGAACACCCAGGACTGATCTCCTTTAGGATGGACTGGTTGGATCTCCTTGCAGTCCAAGGGACTCTCAAGAGTCTTCTCCAACACCACAGTTCAAAAGCATCAATTTTTTGGCACTCAGCTTTCTTCATAATCCAACTCTCACATCCATACATGACTACTGGGAAAATCACAGTCTTGACCAGATGGACCTTTGTTGACAAGGTAATGTCTCTGCTTTTTAATATGCTGTCTAGGTTGGTCATAACTTTCCTTCCAAGGAGTAAGCGTCTTTTAATTTCATGGCTGCAGTCACCATCTGCAGTGATTTTGGAGCCCCCCAAAATAAAGTCAGCCACTGTTTCCACTGTTCCCATCTATTTGCCGTGAAGTGCTGGGACCAGATGCCATGATCTTCATTTTCGGAATGTTGAGCTTTAAGCCAACTTTTTCTATCTCCTCTTTCACCTTCATCAAGAGGCTTTTTAGTTCCTCTTCACTTTCTGCCACAAGGGTGGTGTCATCTGCATATCTGAGGTTATTGATACTAATAAAATAGACTTCACTAAAAATCTATAGATGCCTGTGTATATTCACTGCAAGTGTCCAATCAGGTCTTCTGGAAATATTTGTTGAAAACTGAGGCTTCACTCAGTCACATCTTTCTGAGAGGAGAACTCAGTATGTTTTTTTCAAGTAAGGTTAGACACCATTGTTTCACTGTCTGATCCGTGCATTACTTACAATGATTGTGGTTTTGCATTTCTAAATTTATTGAGGCTTCAGGGTGAATTTTTTGTTATTTCAGATGTTACTACATCGAGATCAAAGAAAGAGTTAAAAAGTATGTCATTTTTAGCATTTCCAAGATTTCCGTTCTGCCTTAGGCATGGGAGTTTTTACAGATATTTTCTGTGGGAATGAAGGAATGTGTGTTTTGTGTTATATTAGGGTTATTTATATGACAGATCAGGCTTCTTCTTTATCCAAATATGTTCCATCTCGTATGTCTGTTTCTGAGAGAAACACTTTAAAATCTCACATTAGGATTGTTTATTTTTCTGTTTCTGCTATTAATTTTGCTTTATAGTTAACACTAAAATTCTACTTTATGTTGTTAGGTAGGGGTCTAGGTTCTGCATGAATTATCCTTTATATTGAACAACAGCCATGCTTACTCCTAATACTGCTTTTTCCCAATATTCCTGATATCACTTTAGTTGATGATCTATTTTTTTCCATCGACCTTGTGGCACAAGGCTACCTCCACTTGCCTGCCTTACATTTCTTCATTCTCTTATTTTTAAATAGCTCTGTTAATAGGTTTCTGTTCACCTTGAATACTTTTCTGTTGGATTTTGAAGTTATCAAATCAAGCATATCTTTTACCTGCAAGCTTAGCTTGTCTACATGAGATGTAGCTGCTCGCGTATTATTAATAAATCTAGGTCAGGATTTAGGATTTGAGTCTTCTACTGTCTTTGCGTCTGATCACTTCCTGCCTGTTCTCTTCTCTAATGAATCTGTACAATTCTCTTCCTACTCTTTTATGGCCTCTACTGTAGGAAATCCTACCTTCTCTCCTTCTTTCACTTCACCACTGCTTGTTGATATAGATAAATAACACGGACAGCCACATAAATTAGTGTATCTTTAAAAATATCTTCAGGTTGCCCACACACGATTATTATGAAGCTCTCCGAAATAAGGGATTTATAGAAAAAGCTAAGTGCTCTGTGACAGAGCTCACACTGGAGTGAAGCCCCTTATAGATCGGTCAGGCAGTGTGGCTAGAGTTTGCTGGGTGCATTCTCTGAGGAGGGCGAGGAGGCACCTGTGGGAAGCGTCGGGGTCCAAGCATGCACTGCCTGGGAGGCAGGGCCTCTCGCCTCCTGCACCTCGAGTGTTGGTAAAATTTAGGAAGGTTTGGATCATCAGCACCACGTGAGCATGTCCAGTGGGGGCGGGGGGTGAGCAAAGACGTGGGATTTCCAGAGAGGCGAGAGAGCAGAGCAGGTGCGAACGGGCCCATCCCTGGTGAATCTCGCCATAAAGGACAGAAGGAACTTGGAAATGGCCACGAAGCCAAGGGGCGGCTGCTTCCTGCCTTCCCGCAGGAGAGCTGGTGTGCTGAGCCGGGCAGCTTTGGGAATGACCAGGGAGGGGGCAGAGAGCAGCAGTGAGGGTGGGGCCCCTGCAGGAACAGGGACACGCCTAGGCAAGTGGCGGCCGGGCGGACGCTGAGAAAGCTGCTGCCACTTTGCTTTTGTCTTTCCAGTGGGGAAAAAATAGCTAAGCGTTTCTGTTACTGACCTCAGGTCTGGCTGCTTGCTGCTTGAAAGCCAGTCAATACTCCATAGACAAGTGTCGGTACAAAGGAAAGCTTAAGGAAAGTTTGCTTTATTCAGGAGGCTGGCAACCTGGGAAGAAGGTGGACTCAGGTCTAAAGGCCAACGCCCCACTGCCGGTCACAGGGAAGAGCTTTAAAGGGTGGGCGTTTCAGGGATGAACAGGAGGAAGGGGGCTACATGCTACACAGTACAGTCGGCTCGTGAAAGTCATCTTGGAAGTTAGTCACCTGTGATCTGATCAGTGTCATCTCGGTTGTTTTAAGTACAGTTGGTCTTCAGTTCCTGGGGTGGTTCGTTCCCAGTTCTTGGGATCATGCAAGATAGAGCAGCTAATGGCTCCGGTCGTGGCTGCAGTCTGATCATCATGTAGGTAACTCATTCCACTCGATGGGGATTTTGGAATCTACACAGCAGCTCAAAGTATGCAATCTAAAATAGTATCCAGCCCTGAGGAGGAACTAAAGGTCCTTGACTTCATTTAATGGTTAAACTATTAGCAATACGATTTTGTCTTTTTTGGTCTTTCTTTGCTTCAGGATTTTTGTCACTTCTCTGGTGAGATTTACTCTCGGGCTAAGGTTTTTCTGCAAGCAGGAGTCGGGTAGAGGAGGTTGGGATCTGTCCTGGGAAGGCCCCGAAGGCTCCTGCTCCCTTACACCACCTGGGAGTCAGGAAAGCAGCCCGCTGCCTTGAAGGGAAGGAGAAGGCGAGATGGGCAGTGCCCTGGCCGGCCATGTGAGCCAGGTGGGCACTTCCCTGAGCGCCCACTTGGGCCTGCAGGTGCTGCAGTGAGCCTAATCACACAGCTCATGGGTACAGGTATGGTGGTCAGAGTCAGCTCAATAAGAATTAGGATAAAAAGAAAAAATAAATCCAAGAAGATGAAAGCATTAGTTGCTCAGTCATGTCCAAACTCTTTGCAACCCCATGGACTACAGCCCACCAGGCTCCTCTGTCCATGGAATTCTCCAAGCAAGAATACTGGAGTGGGTCGCCATGCCCTCCTCCAGGGGATCTTCCCCACCCAGGGGGTCAAATCTGCTGCACCTGAGTCTCCTGCATTGGCAGACAGGTTCTTTACCTCTAGCACCACCTGGGAAGCCCTTAGGAAGCCTGTCTCCTCATTTTGTTTTAATGTATGAGAAGTCCAAGTTCATAGCATCAGACAAATCCCTGAACCTTCTCTTCAGAGGTAACGTGCAACCTACCCTGCTATCCCAGATTCAGAAGTCAGCGTGAACCCGGGATGGGCAGGAGGGGGTGTGGCCTTCATTTCTTTCCTAAAGATGAGCCCACAAGTCTGAAACGAGCAGGTCAAGGGGGAGGGAGTGGAAGAAGGCAAAGGTGGCATCTCCCTGTAGCCCTTCTGAGGGCTGCGCCCCTCCACCCCTTCAGAAAGTCTGCACTCTAGGCTGGCAGGATCTCAGCTTCACATCTGTCTCCGTAGCAACCTCTGCAGAGGGTGGGCTTCTGACTCATAGAGGCCCCATACGGTTCTTTAAGTTTTCAGACCAAACTTACAAGGTGATACCACTACCACGTGGTAAAGTGAGACATGGCACTTTTCTGCTCCCTGAAAAGCTACCTATTTTGGAAGAAAAATTCTTTTTTTTTTCCTCCATTATAATCCTTTTTGCCTGCCTTCCTCACCCCACCCTACCTCACGCCCACCACCTTAAAAATACTTTCACTAAATTAAAAAGAAAAAAAATCACAGATCTTCTAGGACTAGGAAATTTGAACAAATGAGTATAGTGAACTCACGTAACCTTGAAAGAGCTTTAGCTTAAGAGGGCAGCCAAACTAATTGACTAGAATTTGATACAGGAGTTTAATCACTTATTTTGCAGTTCACATTAGAATTTTCTTAAGAATTCAGGTTAGTTTTGATGGACTTTTGATGTCTTGTCATTCCAAAGTCATCTACAAGCCACATGGTTTTGCCAAGCATATTCACCAGTTGTGGTGACTTTATAACATTAAAGTCTCAGAAAAAAAGGAGATATATTGATTAATTTTAGCACGTGGCTATAAGATATTGTGACAATATGAATATCATCATTAAATCTTAGGTTATTTTTCATCTTATTTTGATAGTGTTCCTGCTTCAGCAGTCCCTATTTTATTTATAGTTTCTAATAAATATTACTTATGATTCACTGCCTTTTAAAGACATGCATGATTTTTAAACAGTATTCCCAGAGCCAAAGAGATCCTCATATATATTTGTCTAGGTAAACTACATTTTCAATTAAAATATCCCTTTCCAGACAGGACCTCATTTCAACAAAGAAATGGTGTTACAGGATGAACTAGCACCGCCTGACAGAATAAAAGGTTCTGTGTTCAGCTTGATTTCCAGGTCAGAACTAGCAGGTTCCATGGTAGGTCAGGGCCGAGGACCTAACAGAGGACAGATTCTTAACACGCCTCTGACTGCGATTGTCATAAAGACGGCAGTCTCCTAGAATGTTTGGATTTGTCTGGGTCCCACACAACACAGGGAAACACACAAGCGTCCCCCCTCCTGCCTCCAGCCTCCATGTGATAGCAGCCTTCTTTTATCTCTACATCAAACAGAATTCCAACTGTTGGGATTCTTAATTGTTTTCATGCATTTATGACATCTAACAATAAAAAAAAAGAGGACTGAAGAGAAGAATTCACTTAAATTCTCAAAATTCAACATTTGCACCAAACCTTGGTTTGTGTTTCTTACATGCATTATTTTAATTGATTTTTTAAAGGCTCAGTCTGAGAGGCCACACTCCCTGCCCCACGCACGCAGCCCCACTGACCAGGAGGAACAACTCCATCACCTTGGTTCTCTCTTCTGGGAGAGAAGTATTTCTCAGTACTGTGTGTAGTCATCATTTTCCTCTGTATTGGTTTGGAGACCACCCTTTGATCCACCACAGGGGAGGCTGCAGCTTTTCACCGTCATTTTGTGTGACTTTCACATCACTAAGCTCTCTCTTCACACCAAATTCCTTTACCTCCATCCTTCCAGTAAGGTTATATCCCATTGGTATTCATTGTTGACATTGTTATTTATTATTCTCTGTTAAGCAGAAACATCCTGATTCTGTATCCTTTTGTATATAAAATTGTATTTTCTAAAAGTTAATGATTGCATGAATTTTTTTTTTTTACATAAACCCTTTAAAAAAATCACGTTTGTTAACTCATTTAACCAATACTTGTTGAGTGTCTGCTCTGTGTCAGGCACTTGGCGTGTATCAGTGGGATAAAGGTCCAAGTCTTGGGACGGTCAGTGGGGAAGAGACAGTCAATAATAAACATAGTGTATTTTTGAAACAGTGGCATATTTAGAAGGTGGTAAGAACCGTGGATATAAAGGAAAAGCTAGAGCAAAGCAGAGGATATTGGCGCCATGGGAGCAGAAGGGTCAGGGTGTGGGGCAGACCTCAGGGAGCAAGCTCGGACAGGGTTCATAGGGGGTGAGGGTGTCCCAGGTCTGTCCCGTGCTTCTTGCTTGGTTAAACATGCCAGAGTCTCTCCTCCCTGGGGACCTCATCCTGGGGCCTGGGCACCAGGGGAACCAGTGCCACCGCCTCTGGTCCAGCCTGTCATCCTGGACACCCCTTCTTTCTCTGCCATGTGGATCCCACTGCTTCTTGATCGCCAGGCCACTGTCTGTCTCCGTTGGCTGACACCGTAGTTAGGAAACAGCCTCTTTCTCCTGTCTGAGAAAGCGTCGGGCGGGGCTGAACTTTCTGTGGCTTCAGGGATGAGAGTCTGAGAGGAGCACTCAGGGGTGGAGTCGCGCTCACTTGGAGTTTCATGGGCGTGACATCACCCTCCTGTGTCCCCTGTACCTGCTGAGAAGGCTGCTGCCATTTGGGCTCTCAGCCTTTTGCTTGGAAACGGGTTGTGTTTTTTCTTGCCTCTCCTTTTGTGAAATCGTAGGTTCTTCTGTTTATTCCCAACTTTCTCATCTGCTTTCATGCTGTCGTATCTTCATCTGTTTGTTGAGCCCATACGGGCCCTGTCAGTTTAGGGGAGAAAAGGGGTTTAATCACCTCCCCCTTCATTCTGCACAGTCTTGCCCTCTGAACTCTTGGTGCATTAGACTTGGATTTTGATGCGCTCGCTTTCTTTTCAAATGCCCCGTCTCTTTCTCTTTTTGTTCTAGGAGATATTTAAGATTTTACCTTTGAAGCTTTCTGCTGTAGACTGTTTTGCTTGTTGTTAAATACCTGACACACACATTTTTTTTCTTTTTCTGTTTTTGATCCTTCCCTCTGTATTAAGACATTCTACTTCTTTCTTTTCTTTTTGGAAATTCTTAAAAAAGAAAAAATTATGTATTGCCGCCCTTCTGTTATTTTTCTTTTTTTCTCTCTCCCTCTCTCTTCATGTCCCCTCTCCCTCTCCCTCCCTCTGCCCCCGCACCCTGCCCCCCCGCCCCCCCTCTTCACCCCTTACCCATGGGTCCTATGCCCTCTGTATTTCTCTCCTCTAACAGTCCTGTGGTGGGGGTTTCTCTTTCCCTTTTGTGCTGACGTCCCCCTCCAATGCCTCAAAATCCTCTGTCCTGGCATCAAGGCTCATTAGACAATCTCTAGGCTGAGACAGGATTCTTCAGCAGCTCTGTCACTTGCCAGAGCTTCCCCCGGAATCATCTATTTCTCCAGTGGGTCCCGTTATCAGACACATGTGTATCGGGGCGGGCCAGCCTGTGTGCCCGGCACAGCAGAGAAGGGCCCCCAGGCCTGGGGTCTCAGAGCCTCCCATTCTAACAGCCCCCGGGTTCTCCCACGTCAACCTCTGCGGGGAAACCTCCTTCCTGGCCTTCAGTAGCAACGGGGGAGGCAACGGGGATGAACGCACGGACTTGATCCACCACGTCTCACTACAGGCCTCTGTCTGCTGTCGTTAGATTGACAGCTAAACAGCCGTAAGATAACGAAATGGACACAGTGCTGTGCTATTAGCAGTGGTAACTTGAAGCAAGGCCGTGGGAATGTGGAGGAAAATTATTGGAAATGTTTACACATGCCTGTGGTTACCCGGGCATTGTTTTTGCTTTGGCTCCATCCCTTCATTCTTTCTGGAGTTATTTCTCCACTGATCTCCAGTAGCATATTGGGGACCTACTGACCTGGGGTGTTCCTCTTTCAGTATCCTATCATTTTGCCTTTTCATACTGTTCATGGGGTTCTCAAGGCAAGAATACTGAAGTGGTTTGCCATTCCCTTCTCCAGTGGACCACATTCTGTCAGACCTCTTCACCATGACCCGCCCGTCTTGGGTGGCCCCACAGGGCATGGCTTAGTTTCATTGAGTTAGACAAGGCTGTGGTCCTAGTGTGATCTGATGCTGGGAGGGATTGGGGGCAGGAGGAAAAAAGGACGACAGAGGATAAGATGGATGGATGGCATCACCGTCCTGATGGACGTGAATCTGAGTGAACTCTGGGAGTTGGTAATGGACAGGGAAGCCTGGCGTGCTGCGATTCATGGGGTCGCAAAGAGTCGGACACAACTGAGTGACTGAACTGAATTGAACTGAACTGATGGTTACCTTGTGGCTCAGAGGGTAAAGCATCTGCCTGCAGTGTGGAAACCTGGGTTCAATCCCTGGGTCAGGAAGATCCCCTGGAGAAGGAAATGGCAACCCACTCCAGTACTCTTGCCTAGAAAATCCCATGGATGGAGGAGCCTGGTAGGCTACAGTCCATGGGGTTGCAAAGAGTCGGACACGAATGAGCGACTTCACTTCACATGGTTAAATCAGTTCTGTATTGAGAATAAAAGAAAGTAAGTTATCCCTACAGTGATCAGCACAGCCCAAATGACCCAGATGGTCCTGACTTCAAAAGTCGCTTGTCAACCAGAGCAGCTGGTCACTCTGCCCTCTCCCCCAACTGTGTGACTTGTAAGAGCTGAATCATGGTAGAAAATGCCTCTTCTAAATGCTTATAACCCGTGGTGTTCACCACTAGATCACTTTCCAAAGGGGAGTAGAAATGCCCAAGGAACCCAGGCACAGTGTCACTGAGGGGATAATTAGTGGTTGGGGGTTGTGTGGGGCCCCCAGAGCTGAGGCTGGAAGGCTCCTCTCGATCCCATCTGCTTTCCCAGTGTTGATGTTACTGTCCTGACAGGAGTTGACCTCAATTATATAAGCTTCAGGCCCCACCAAACCTAGATCTCCCCGATGATGGTGATGATGATAATGATAAAATCATACTACCTGGCAAGAGTCTAGAGCTCACTGAAATGAGGGATTAAGTCATCAAGCCTCAGAATAGCCTCAGTTATTATCTGGATACTGTTACCAACCCCGGGGTTTAGCTGTGCAGAACTAAGGCAGATGGGCTTTGGAGAGTATACTCAAGAAAATGATCAAGGAAGCACTTCAGCCAACCAGACAGCTGTTGTTCGTAAGTGAGTCAGTGTGAAACTGTATGCACACCTCCTTGTCTTCACTGGTTTTCTCTGTGTGTGTGTGTGTGTGTGTGTGTGTGTGTGTGTGTGACCTAGTAATGGAACGGAACCTAGTTCCATCACATAGAAATCAGAAGTCCCCTAGGTTCCAGTCTGCCCAGAGCAGTTCCAGTTCATCCAGTTTTGCAGTCCTGCTGTCCTCCTATGAGTAACGGTGCTCTTTTGCTCTCCAGAGTGTCCTGATTTGGATGACAAACTATTTGGTTGGTCAGCATATAACCCTTGCTCTCTAGATAATCATTTGGGGAAATTTGTTGTAGGACCTTGTCAGATACATTTCTTATAACGGTCACATGATATTTTTCAATTAATATGCAATGAAGTTTGTGTTTTCAGTAAAGTCTTATTCATACAGCAGAGAAAGTTTTTCATGCTTTCAGTTCAGTCCAGTCGCTCAGTCACGTCCAGCTCTTTTTTGGGACCCCATGGACTGCAGCACGCCAGGCTGCCCTGTCCATCGCCAACTCCCGGAGCTGGCTCAAACTCATGTCCATCAAGTCAGTGATGCCATCCAAACACCTGGTCCTCCTGCCCTCAATCTTTCTCAGCATCAGGGTCTTTTCCCATGAGTCAGTTCTTTGCAGCAGGTGGCCCAAGTATTGGCGCTTCAGCATCAGCCCTGATGAACATTCAGCGCTGGAATCACACTCAGATCCTACTCCTCTGAACAGGATGAAGGTGAAAGCATCAGTTCTTGGCGCTCACTTTCTTTATAGCCCAGCTCTCACACCCATGTCTCACACCAGGGACATGGAACCATGTATATCCGTGGCTGTAATTGCTTGACCGGCTCTAGTGCTGGTGCCTGTTTCACTGGCTTATCCTTCCGTGCCTGAATCTCACTGTGTGATGCCTGCAGCATTTCACAAACCAGTTGTCTTTCTTAAAACTTTCCTGTTTCTTCTTGAATCCTTTTTTCCAGGTGAATTCCAGGTGAATTCATGTTGTCAAACTAAAGAATATAAAAGAATTCTTTTGACATTTCAACTGGGGTTATTTTCCATTACTAGGTTACTTTAGACCTAATTAGTTGATAATTGAAATCTTGAAAATATAGACGCTACCTACCAGAAAGCAAGGTTTTTTTTCTTTCATCATTCCATTTAGTCATTGGGTTCTTCAAGAATAGTTCATAGATTTATTTACATAAGTAAATATATTTTATTTTTCCTGAATATTTCATAATTTTATGCCATTATATGTAATTAGTTATTCTTTCCTACAATGAAATAGTGACTTTATAACCTGACACTAAAATTTAAAATTTTTAAATTTTGGCCAATGCCTTTTCTTCCTGCCATAGTGGTTTTATGGCAGACATGGAGGGGTTTAAGAAAAGAGGCTGACGAATCCGTTTTATGAAGTATGTGAGCTTCTGCACACAGCACACGGCAGAGCTGACTTCCCATCCCCACCCCACCTCCAAGGAAGCCCAGAGGACATGGTCACCTTAGGATTTATAGCCATAGTGTCTCGGTGACTATCCCTTGGATCAAGAATATTGGCCCTCTCTACACACACAGGTCTGTGGGCTTTACAGGCAAAAGATGGAGACTCGCAGGGACCAAGGGACCACACTCTATGAGTGTTGACTGAAGTTCTGAGGGTTTATGGAAGTGACGTCGTGTCAGCCCCCAAGGCACTGGAGGACGCTTGAACTAGGATGCATTTTCATCACTCAAACAAGCGAACACTTGTGATGTTAAATTTGTGAAGGAAAGAAAAACACGTCTCATTCTCCAGCCTGAGATTAATGAGGCCTGGGATCCCTGCTCTCCTCTCGTGATCCCTGCACTCCCATCATTCACTCCAGCCATCGCTGTGTATGCTTTAATTGCACAGATTTCTTTGTGATTTTCATACATTTCATAACATTAGTCTGTGATTTCATTTGTATGCTGCTTCTAATAGATAAAATCTTGTAATTACTTCATCTGTTTGCTTCCTATTTTTATTTAATGTTTCTCTACTGTGGAAAGTGAAAGTCGCTCAGCCGTGTCCAGCTCTTTGTGCGTCCTTGGACTATACCGTCCATGGAACACTCCAGACCAGAATACTGGAGTGAGTGGCCTTTCCCTTCTCCAGGGGATCTTCCCAACCCAGGGATTGAACCCAGGTCTCCCGCATTGTGGGTGGATTCTTTACCGGCTGAGCCACAAGGGAAGTTGCTTTTCCAATTTTTGACTTATGGCCTTTTCACCCCTCTTTTTATTTAGGAAACATACAGCATATTTCTCAGTCTACTTTAGATGCCTGTACTGTTTAAAATCATACTTAGGCTATTCTTTTTTGATTTATCAACTTCACAAAGCTATTTATATATATATATATTTATATAATTATCTCTCTATATAAATCTATGTAATTATATAAATCTATATAATTAAACCCTATTTGGCAAAATAAGGTGATTAGTGCACTTTTACTTCTTTCATTCTCTGCTCTTCACACTTCAGTTCAGGCTTTACCCTTTGTTATAATTGCTTGCAGGTTTCTCATTTCCATTTGGCTTGAGTGTTATTATTATTATCTTTTTATATCAGGCATCTCTATCACTTCGATAACTACAGATGTTAATTCTGTGTTACAATCGTGACCACAGTTGTTTAAGTGAAACTGTCTGTTCCAATGGATCAGAGGTCATTGGAAGAGACCCTGATGCTGGGAAAGATTGACGGCAGGAGGAGAAGGGGACGGTGAAGGACGAAATGGTTGGATGGCATCACCGACTCAATGGACATGCGTTGGAGCAAACTCAGAGATAATGGAGGACAGTGAAGCCTGGCGTGCCGCAGTCCACAGGGACACAAAGACTCGGACACGACTTAGCAACTGAACAAAGTAGCCTCACCAGTCTTTTCTTTATACAGTAGCTTTCTCGTTCTTGAGTTTAACAGTTTAAATGTTTTCCTGGTCAGCAGGAGTATGTCTTAAGAGGGTTTTCAATTAGGATAATTAAATCATGAATTTTCTTTTTGAAAAGTGAGTGCTCAGTCATGTCCGACTCTTTACAACCCCATTGCCTGTAACCCACTGGGTTCTTCTGTTCATGGAATTTACCAGGCCAGAACACTGGAGTGGGTTGCACTTCCTACCCCGGGGGATCTTCCTGAGCCAGGGACTGAACCCACAGCCACTGCGTCTCCTGCACTGGCAGGTGTGTCTTTACCAACTGTATCACCTGGGAAGCCAAATTCCTTACCCATCTGGGAGCTTCCTTCTGTTGCTTCTCTCCTAGCTGCCTTTCGCATCCTTCTGTCATCTTACCTCTTCCTTGCTTCTAAGTTCCCTGACAGTGTAACTCTATTTTGTAAAATTGTTTTTGATGAGCAAATCTTCTTTCAGAATACTTCATTTTCTTTTTTTTTTTTTTTCTGAATGCTGTGTATCTCTTCTACATATGCATCTGATGGAAAGAAGGTTGTCTGCAATCTTCACCTAGGTTCCATACAAAGTTCCTTTTTCTCAGCTCATTTCTGACCAAGAAATTTGCATCAAAGTCCTTTACACCCCCAAGTAGAGCTGATCTTCTGCCTGGCCTTGCTCCTGTGGTGTGCTTTTCCCAAGTGCTTTATGGAGCAAATATGGATGATGTGTAACGTGAGTAATCCATCTATTTTGATTCTTTTCATATGTTCACAACTTCTTAGCCATTTATTTGCTTTGGAGAAAAGGAATCTCTATGCTACCTCACTTGCACCGTCTTTCCTAAAATCTCCACTATGATTTTTTTTTAATTAACCAAGAAAGGTTTCAGGGAAATGTGCCTTTTTATCAAATTTTCAGAGAGTTTTCATATTCATCAAATGGTTGGGTGGCCTCCCTGTGGTTATCAAAGTCATTAACTCAAAATCCAGTCTATCGATCGATAACAGAACCTGCCTGCCAGGGCAGGAGGCAGAAGACATTTGTCCCTCTCCTGATGAAGGGCAGGGCAGCCCACTCCGGTGTTCTTGCCTGGAGACTCCCGTGGACGGGGAGCCTGGCAGGCTATAGTCCACGGGTTTGCGAAGAGTCAGACACAACTGAGTGACTGAGCAGGCACACAGCGTAAGGCAATGTTACTATCCTGACTACAGCAAAGATGTTTGTGAAGCATTTCTCCAGAATGGGTGGGCCTTCCTGGTGGCTCAGATAGTGAAGAATCTGCCTGCAGTGCGGGAGACCTGGGTTCGATCTCTGGGTTGGGAAGATCCCCCGGCAAAGGGAAAGGCTCCCCACTCCAGTATTCTGGCCTGGAGGATTCCATGGACTTCCAAGTGGTCTCAAAGAGTCAGACACGACTGAGCCCCTTTCCCTTCACTTCTTCTCCAGAATGGGTAGCTAACCACACAGTCACCTGTGTTTGTGACATCCTCCCGGATGGCCTCAGAATCGCGGGTGTTGGTCACAACTCTGGGATCCTGGCTCCACCACGTGCCCCCACATATTCTCAACACATAAGCTAGTATTTCTGCACCTCAGTTTCTCCTCTCTGAAATGGGCATGATAAGCACACCTGCAATATAAATTTGTTGTGAGAATTAAACAGTTAATATAGCTAAAGCTCCTCATTGAATACTAGCTATCGTAGACTCGAGTGCAACCCCGGGGTGGGGAAGATCCCCTGGAGGAGGAAATGGCAACCCACTCCAGTATTCTTGCCAGGAGAATCCCACAGTCAGAGGAGCCCGGTGGGCTGCAGTCCATAGGATCGCAAAGAGTCGGACACGACTAAGCAACGAAACCACCACCCCATCAGCACTAGTATTGTCGGAACCCAGTGGACTAAAGGGATTTGGGCATTGGATTCATTAGCCCAGATCATCTGGCTATAGATTGTTCAGGACTTGGAAACTTTATTGGTTTCTCTAGGACAATGAAAACTTGCACAGCCTGTCAGATGTCACTCCACGCCTGTTAGATGGGGATGGATGTGCAGTGAGCCGTACTGACCTCAGCACTTTGTGATGCCTTTATTTGCTGTTCCTCTGGAGGCCCTTTATTTAGTTCAAAGAAGCAAACTTTCCCTTGATTTCCATCCGATGTCTGTGGACACTAAGGCAATTCTCTCATGGCTACTTGTGCAAATGTAGACCTTACATCATACGGGCAGTTAAAGAAAGACATCATCGTACCGTCTAAACTGCCCAGACATCGTTTTCATGTTCTGCATGTATACTTTGGAATAAATTATCATAAATGCTACACTGCTTGGCTGCTATCCCAATTTGAGTCATTTAAACCAGCCGAGTTAGAGAATGAAGTCTTTACATGTGGGGCTTCTCTCTGCCTCAACCTGTTGTAAGAATATTGAGCATGTGAGAAAGCTTTTAAATCTAAAATAGAGGGTCTTCTTTTGTCTGTATAGATAATGTAGGTACCATTGAATCATTAGGCTCTTTTGCAGCACAGGCCGATCAAGCATGGCAACTGTAATACAGCAAATAGCCCTAAATGTGGTACCAGGATGATATGAACCCTTGCCTTTCACACTGCTTTGGTCTTTGAGCATCAACATTTTTAAGAGCAGCAGACGAATAGAGGGGCTTCCCTGGTGGCTCAGTGGTAAAGAATCCTCCTGCCGATGCAGAAGACATGGATTTAGTTCCTAGGTTGGGAAGATCCCCTGGAGAAGGAAGGGCAACCCACTCCAGCATGCTTGCCTGGGAAATCATGTGGACAGAGGAGCCTGGTGGGCTACAGTTCATGGGGTCACAAAAGAGTCGGACACAACGCATCGACTAAACAACAGTGGATGAATATAACATTTACTACATGGATCCTCTGATAAGTTTTGCAATGTTTCATATGAAGCTTTAGATTAGGAAAGTGATTCCGAGGAATAAAACAGCATTTAACAAAATAATTACTTAGTAACTAAATAACCAGCACTGTTACTTACCTAAATATTGCTTAAAGTGTTACAACCTTTCAGTGTTTACAAATACATGAAACCCAGCTGATGGGATGCAGTTCAACCAATGAGTACCTAAGACTTGGTAAGAAAATAAGAAATAAGTGATCTTCAGTGTCTTGAAGAAGGATGAATGCAACTTAAGAAGGTAGTTTCCTGGGGACAGGAGCCAGGAGGTTACATAAATATTGTTCTACATACTCTTATGTGTTCATTTCCTGGATCCGATTAATCTCCTCAAAGTACTGCAGTGAGAAGTCTGTTTCCCGCGGAGAATGAAACGGTTCCTGCCCTATGGAGAAAGAAGACCCCCGTATCAAATGTTACCCACATGTCCTTGGCGGGCACTCAGCCTAAAAGCTTCCCGTGGTCAGAAGACTCATCTTGGCATGGGGTGCCTTCACACCTGGACCTCAGTCTGGAAGCTGTTTGACAGCTTAACACATCAAACTTGGAGATTCCTTGAAATCACTGTAAAAAGTCAGAGCCTGCCATCATTTTGTGGAAACCACAGTAAATATTCGTGTGTCTGCTATCATTTCTGTCCTTTACTGTTAAATTCTTTGCCCCAAACCTCTATGTAGGCTTATGCTTCATATTCCCAGGTGTCAGTCAGCTGTCATCACTGCTTTCATAAATTTTTTTTAAGGAAGGAGTTGAGATTACCAGTTTTGTGTAGTAGTGTGGCTCAGTGGTAAAGAATCTGCCTGCCAAGCAGGAGACGCAGGTTCAATCCCTCTTTCGGGAAGACCCCCTGGAGAAGGAAATGGCAACCCACTCCAGTATTCCTGCCTGGAGATTCCAGGACAGAGGAACCCGGCGGCCTACAATCCACAAAGAGTCAGACACAACTTAGAAACTAAACAGCAAGCACCCCCGCCACTCAGGAAGCTCTGTGGCTCCATCGTGGACTTAGGTTGTGTGACCCTGTGACCATGATGTCCTTACTGTCTCTTACTACCTTCCAGCAAAGAGTGTGACTGAAACTCTGAGCAGGATACTGACATTGATTTCATCTACGACGTCACTTTGATTGCAGATTTGCTCTGTGTACGATATGACTTCGATCTGCTTCTTTGGTTTCTCTCATAAAACCCATTATATTTATATCCATTCTTAGCAGCCCTGGTACATAAAACCCTCTGATGATGGCCCTAAGTGACTGATCCGCCTTGGCCCTGACCCACCCGGGCCCTCGTCCTGGCCAAGGGCAGAATCCCTGGGAACTGAATGGCTGTGGTCAGGCTCTAACCACCCAGATGTGCTGGACAAGGCCACCCGGAAAGCATTCTCAGGAAACCAACTCGTATATCTGCAGAAGATCATTGCAAAGTATTTATCTGGGAGTGAAGATCCAACAAACCCTACAGCAAAAATACCAGAAAAGCTTGAAACTGTAGGAGTGATGCCATCATTTTTAAAATCCTCCTCATAAACGGAAGAAGCCACAGTGCGGACAGTTCAACTTCTGTATTAGAACAAGAAACTGACGTTCCTTCCAAGGAAAACAGGGATCCGAAGAAAGTGAGTCTCCGCGAAGTTCCTAGTGAATCTTCCATGGCTTAAATCACATTTTGCACCTTGAGAAATGAATTAAGCCTTCTCCTCTGGGAAGGTCATCCATTTTAAAAGAAAGAAAACTGAACCTAAGCCAGTTTTGAAATGTTTAAATTCCTTTTAGTTGCATAGGCTTTCCCCTAGGACATCACTAAACAGGTTTTCCTGAGAGGCAGAAAGAGATATTTCAGATGTTACAGAAAATCTGGATGTAGTAGTGACTGAGGAGAAAACTGTTTGGGAAGAGCACGGACCTAACTGAGTATTTTGTGTTATCGTTGTTGCTCAGTCCCTCAGTCTTGCCTGACTCTGCTGCCCCGTGGACTGCAGCACGCCAGGCCTCCCTGTCCATCACCGACTCCCAGAGCTTGCTCACACTCGTGTCCACTGAGTCAGTGATGCCATCCAACCATCTCATCCTCTGTCACCCGCTTCTCCTCATGCCCTCAATCTTCCACAACATCAGGGACTTTGCCAGTAAGTCGACTCTTCTCATCAGGTGACCAAAGGATTGGAGCTTCAGCTTCAGCAGCAGTCCCTCCAGGGAATATTCAGGGTTGACTTCCACTAGGATCGACTGGTTTGATCTGCTCATTGTCCAGTGGGCTCTCAAGAGTCTTCTCTGGCACCACATTTCGAAAACATCAATTCTTTGGCACTCAGCCTTCTTTAGGGTCCAGCTCTCACATCTGTACATGACTACTGGAGGAACCGCAGCACTGATTCAGCACTGACTCATTATGGACTTTTGAAAAAAGTGCTCTGTATGGTGATGGTCCATAAAGCAGAAATACACAGCGTTTACCTTGAATAGTGAATTCCACACTTACACATATGTGAAAGCAATACACATAAAAATTTTCACTACCCACTCAAGATTAATGCCCCTCCCCCAGATATATGCATTTATCCTGGGCTGGTTTAGAGCTAAGCCACACTGAATAATGGCCTCATTCGATTCCCCAGCTAAAAGGCCCACCTTGCAGAGGCCTGGACTCACTGAGGCGCAGAACTCAGGGCGGCTGAGAGCGCAGCTCTCCCCGTTCCCTCTGGCCCTGCTGCTTCCCGGCTGTGTGACCTTGACTATCCAGAGCTTGAGGGGCTGCGTCCAGGCTCCACTGTCTCCGGGCCTTGGTTTCCTCATCTGTAAAATGAGAATTCTGATGACACCTCCCTGGGGTTGTTAGACGGATGGGTGTGTGAGTGGATTAATCCACCCAAGCATTTGGAAGAGCACAGGGCACAAAGTGGGCAACATGTAAGCATAGAAAGGGAGCCAGGGAGTGCCTCACCTGCAGGCTGGACCCTGGATAGGGCTCAAACCCTGGCCCACACCGCTGTGGGGCCTTCCCAAGCTCACCCGTGTCCTCCAGGAGCCGGAATGAGGACCAGCCCCCAGTTCGCAGGACCACAGGACAGTCAGGAGCTCTCAGCTGTCCGGGTTCTCAGAGCCCAGCCTGGCTGTCCCTTCAAGGAGCCCACGATCTTCCCCCTGCCCCCGTGTACTGAAGCCATATGCTTTGGGTTTGATTCTCTTATTTGCAACTCTTTTTTGTTGGAACTTCAAGATATATTGTATGCGGCTGGCTGTTCTTGTTGTCGCTATTGTGTTGTTGACATCTGTCCCCCATGATGAGGCAGTGTGCCCACCCCCTCCTCCCAGTAATCTGCTTTGGTTGCACTCAGGCTGGGTCTAAACCCTGACACACTGAACTTATAGAGCCATCCCAGTTGTACAAATACCCAGCGCTTCCTGGTGTCTGCAGCTGTGTTCGGTCCTCGCCTTCCTAAGTGGAACGGATAAGTCTGGGGCTGGCACAATGTGGCCCCAGGGCCACGTGCAGCCCATCTCCTGATTCTGCAAATAAAGTTTTGTTGGGACACTGCCTGCCCGTTCTCTTGCACCCTGCCTCTGGCTGCTTTCTCCCTGCCACAGCGAGATGGAAGACTTGCACTCGTGTAGTCACCGGCCTAAAATACCTACTGTCTGCTCTCTGGCCCTTTAGGGAATGCTTGCCAACTCCTGGGCTAGATGAAAGCTTTTTTTTTCTTTTCAGAAAAAGAGTGTCTGAATAGAAAATGTCATCTCTATTGTATGTCAGCCTTTTTCAGGGAAAAAAAGCCTTCATGTTATTGCAGCAGCATAATCCATGTGTGTGTGCTAAGTCGCTTCAGTTGTGTCTGATTCTTTGCGACCCTGTGGACTGTAGCCCACCAGGCTCCTCTGTCCGAGGGATTCTCCAGGCAAGAATGCTGGAGTGGGTTGCCGTTTCTTTCTCCAAGCATAATCCAAGTAGTTGAGAGAATCTGAACCCTTACGGGTTCAGGCCTTCTGTCGCGGGCTTGTGAGTGTCTCTTAGAGTGAGTTAAAGGGTGTTTTTACACACACGCCACTCAGCGATTTGGGTAAATGTTCCCTCATCGTTTCTCAATTAGGGAAATGGCATATCTTCAGAAAAGGAAAGTTTCTCTAAATCAACAAGGAAATCCCATGTGGAATCCACAGATCTACATAACATGTAAGCTCTTGTTCATACAACTGGATTGTCCATAAATCGTATCATTTCCTCACCTGCTATCAAAATGTGTAAGTGCTGTGGACAGCGTAATGCCATTTTCTCTGGACATGGTAGGAGAAGGAGCCTTTGTCCTTCGGGAATGTTCCTTAATAAGCTGTTGCCTGAAAGCAGGTCAAGAAACTGCAAGAGTCTTCTTATTCCCACAACTCAAAAAGCTTTCGCAGCGTCTCTTAGGGGTTCTCAAGTATCTCATTCCCTTTTCTTTTTGAAAGACAGACTGTTTTTACTTCTTTTTTTCTCTGTTGTTGTTGTTGTTTGGTCCCTAAGTCATGTCTGACCCTGCGACCCCATGGACTGCAGCACGCCAGGCCTCCTTGTCCATCACCAACTCCCAGGGCTTACTAAAATTCATGTCCATTGAGCCAGTGATGCCATCCAATCATCTCATCCTCTGTCAGCCCCTTCTCCTCCCACCTTCAGTCTCTCCCAGCATCAGAGTATTTTGAAATGAGTCAGTTCTTCGCATCAGGTGGCCAAAGTATTGGAGTTTCAGCTTCAGCCTCAGTCCTTCCAGGGAATATTCAGGACTGCTTTCCTTTCTTCTCCTTTTACCTTTCTTCTTTCCTAGCATCAGGTTCTTTTCCAGGGTCTTTTTAATTTTTTTGGAGGATACTTGCTTTACAGTATTGCACTGGTTTCGAGGTGGACCTAACCCTTCACAGTGTGGACCATGTTCCTTCACCAACAACCATCTATGTCTGCTCTGTGCTCAGGTGAGAAACACCTGGACAGATGGGAAAATCTGCCCAGGGCCTTTCCTGTCCTCTCATTCAGCTGAGTATAGTTGAGATAGTTTCCATGTTTCCTTTCTGCAGAAGTAAATATGTTAAGCCACCATTGTTTTCCATATTCCCACATTCTTCCCCCAGCACCATTTTTAGAACTTAGTTCTAAAGTTTCTCAACAATTCTTTCCTGAGTGGAGAATTACATACTTTCAGCAGCATGCTCTCTTGAGCACATGATCGTTACCCATAATTAGAAAATCACTTAGAAGTAATGCAAGAAATGGGCACATGTTTGTAGGACTTTTTCACTTTAAAAAATTAATATTTACTAGTTATGTCCTTATCAGCTCATGATTGACTGTCAAAAAGTACATATGAAATACAATTGATGCAGTAAGGAAACCTGGCTTTCCTTCTTTGCTTGTATGTTGAGTAGACAGACAGAGAGGCTGCATTTATAGAGCCAGCTGGGCTGCATGTGGATGGCCTCACCCGCCAGGTGAGGGCTGAGGAGGAGGAGGAGAGGGAAGGGGGAGGATGGAGTGGAGGAGTTACCCTGCACCAGGATGAGGCTTAGTACTCTGCACCTAGTACTTTACCAAATCGTAAGTATCTGAGGAGGAAGGCAAGGAGCCCAGTGTGCCTCTGTGTGTGTGTGTGTGTGTGTGTGTGTGTGTGTGTGTGTGGAGAGACTTTAAGAAATCGACCCATGTAATTGTGGAGGCTGGCAGGTCCAAAACCTGGAGACCCAGGGAAGGGTCAGTGCCATGGTTCAAGTTCAAAGGTTGTCTGCTGGTAGAATATTTTCTTCTGGGGAACCGCAGTATTTTTCTATTAAGGACTTCAGCTGATTGAGTGAGGCCCACCCTCGTTATGAGGGAAGATTACTTCATTTAGAACCTCCTAAGTTAAATGCTAACCTCATCTTCAAAAAAAAAAAAAAAAAACCCTCCTCAGAAACACCGGGACTAATATTTGAGCAAATATCTGGGTACCATGACCCAGTCAAGTTGACACATAGAATGAGCCACCATCCACCTGGATTTGCTCAGAGGGGCTTCCCATGTGGTGTTAGTGGGGAAGAACCCACCTGCCCATGCAGGAGATGTAAGAGATGTGGGTTGGATCCCTGGGTCAGGAAGATTCCCTGGAGGGAGGACATGGCAACCCATGCCAGTATTCTTGCCTGGAGAATCCCGTGGACAGAGGAGCCTGGCTGGCTACAGTCCCTGGTGTCACAAAGAGTCGGACATGACTGAAGCAACTTAGCACACACGCGCACACACTCAGGAAGGGGCAGCTTAGCTGGGGAATCGGGAAATAGAATCTGTGACTGGGGGAGCCATGGGAAGAGCTAGAGGACAGAAACCAGGAGGGGTTCCACCCCCTGGAATGGGCACGCAGGGCAGGGGGCACAGTGGGGCAGTGGGGAATGCTGGCTCACCAGGTGGGAGTGCCATGCGATGGAGGTGCAGAGGTCTCTACAGGTGAGATGCTTACGGGGGAGTCAGGGTTCTCATCAGACAGAGGATGAGAGTGACCCTCACTTGGTCCACTGATGAAAATGGTAAATTAAGGGAAACTCCTTTAAAAATACATAGATACACACATGCCTTGAATCTGTCTTTTCACTTAAAATACAAAAATGTTCATCCATTTGCTAACTCCTTCAATTATAACCAAAGCTTATTTGGGGAGGAATCTGCCTATTAAGGATCTAAGTTGATTATTTGCATAAACTATGCCCACACCTGTGATGTTCTGTTTAAGTTTCTTGAAGGAAAAAACTTGAAACCTGTCCCATTCACCCGGGTGCAAAATCATCTTAA
The DNA here is from genome assembly GCF_014754425.2 of Oryx dammah. NCBI lineage: Eukaryota > Metazoa > Chordata > Mammalia > Artiodactyla > Bovidae > Oryx > Oryx dammah. Next base: position 4,037,270 of record NW_024070204.1, read on the forward strand.
ATCTTTCATGTTTTCTCCAGACTTTATTTTTCTCTGAGCCACACCTAAGCTGAGAGCAGTTCCATTTAATGACTGAGTCATTCCAAAGATTCAACTCAGTGTTCATAGAAACAGCCTTCTCCTTTTCCAAGCTCATGTTTCATCCAGCGACACCAAGCCTCATTATATTACATAATTCCGATTCCAAGTTCAGCTGGCAGAGGCAGCCCTGAGGGCAGGCTCCACTGGTTCCTGTGCGGCCAGGCGTCACTGGGTGTCAGGGAAGGATGCTGACAGCCTGGGGCACGGCTGGCCCTTCACCCCACCCGGCGCTCAGCACGGTGTAGGCAGCAGCCCTGCTGTTTTGCCAAGACAGAAAAGACGTCCAAAAATCTGACAGGTCAGTTCAGAGCAGAGCGGGGAGCTGCTCCCAAGGTTGGAAATGCATCAGTGAGAGGGAGGCGCCCATCCAGAGGGCGTCACATGTTCAGAGAAGAACAGAACCGATGGCGAGCATCCCCAGGAACAGACGCTGATGGAGGAGGCGCCCACTGTTGTGTTCTCTTGGGAGATGATGCTGGAGTCTCATGTCAGAAGTTATATTGGTCTTGTCCAGTAAAAAACCAACTGTCTACTGAGGGGGCGGAGTGGTAGAATATTTGTAACCTAAATGGTGTCCCCAGCTGTGAATACAGCTGTGGTCACGAGCTTCCATCCCATCAGATGCAGACTGGCACTTGCCACGTTATCTCTCAGTTCAGTTCAGTTCAGTTGCTCAGTCGTGTCTGACCCTTTGCGACCCCATGGACTGCAGCAGCCAGGCTTCCCTGTCCATCACCAACTCCCAGAGTTTACTCAAACTCATGTCTGTTGAGTCAGTGATGCCATCCAACCATCTCATCCTCTGTTGTCCCCTTCTCCTCCTGCCCTCAATCTTTCCCAGCATCAGGGTCTTTTCAGATGAGTCACTTCTTCACATCAGGTCGCCAAAGTATTGGAGTTTCAGCTTCAACATCAGTCCTGAATATTCAGGACTGATTTCCTTTAGGATGGACTGGTCCATCACCACAGTTCAAAAACATTAATTCTTCAGCGCTCAGCTTTCTTTATAGTCCAACTCTCACATTGATACATGACTACTGGAAAAACCATAGCCTTGACTAGATGGACCTTTGTTTGCAAAGTAATGTCTCTGCTTTTTAATATGCTGTCTAGGTTGGTCATAACTTTCCTTCCAAGGAGTAAACATCTTTTAATTTCATGGCTGCGGTCACCATCTGCAGTGATTTTGGAGCCCAAGAAAATAAAGCCTTTCACTGTTCCCACTGTTTCCCCATCTATTTGTCATGAAGTGATGGGACCGGATGCCATGATCTTAGTTTTCTGAATGTTGAGTATCTCTACAAGGATTAAATCATGTACTGCTACAGCTACTGAACTTCAACACCCCTGGAAAGAAGTTCGGTGAGTTACTCACTCAGTCTTGTCCCATTCTTGGTGACCCCATGGGCTGTAACTGCCAGGCTCCTCTGTCCATGGAATTCTCCAGGCAAGAACACTGGGGTGGGTTGCCATTCCCTGCTCCAGGGGATCTCCCCAACCCAGGGATGGAACCCAGGTCTCCCTCATTGCAGGCATACCATCTGAGCCACCGGGGAAGCCGCAAGGAGTTCAGGTTGAAGAGCAGAGATGAGGCCCTCTGTGCTCAGGGCAACACTGGACGCAGGTCTTCAGACTGTTAGCTGTTTTCAGGAGCTGGTTTTATGAGCCCAATTTTTGTATCTCCCCATATCTAGAAAAGAAATAAAATCCTTCATGGTGACAACTGATTCTCGTGATTAGCAAAAGCTTCATGAGATTAGCTGAAACATTCTGGAAAGATATGTGCTGAATTGCATGAACTCCCGCTTCACCAAAATCACATGTGTCCTGACCTTCCTGTCCCCCACCAATCCCCAACTCTCTGGAGTGATTTCTCAGAGCCACTGAGGTGCTGTCTCCCGGACTCTAGTCCTCACTTTGCACATTGCACACTTTAAAGTGGACAATGCCTAAGAGAAACATGCACTTCCAAAGACCTTGCTCCTTGGGACCTTCTCGGGTCGGAACCGTGTCTCCCCAGCTGTCAGGCTGGGTTGTCTGGGAGGATCAGAAGAGTGTCAGCACTGGATGTGTCTGCCTTCACTTCTCTGAGCGCTTCATTTTGAGGCTGGAAGGGCCGCACAGGAGGAGCAGCTATGTTCCAAGCAAGTTCCTCCACCACTTTGGTTCTGGGAAGTCTTTCTTCCAGAAGGAGCCCAAGCCTGCCTGACATGCAAGCCTCCCAGAGGCTCGGTCGCTGAGTCTGGGGCCAGCTGCCAGCTCCAGAGAAGTGTTTACAGCCGGGGATGATGCTTAAAGCTGGGGTGGCCAGGGCATGGGAGCTGCCAGGCAATGGGGTTGCCTGGGTGGGCTTTTCTGATTTCCTGTGATGGGGAGTGAGGGTCGATGGCTTTCTGGAGAGGAACCCACTCACCAGGCTTTGCCCCTGATGTTTTATTGGCACCTCTGAGTTCTCATAATCATTAAAAATAGCATCAGGACCACTTTAATACAACTGGGAGCAAGGGCAGTTACCACCCGCAGGAGCCAGAGCCCTGGACTGCCCTGATGAGCAGGCGTCCTGTCTCTTGGTCATCTCAAGGGCTTTTACAGAGCCCTCCTGGGAAGGAGGGCTTTGCAAAAATTCAGATTTCTGACTCTCAACTGCAGATTTGTGATTCCTGCAGAGCAGAGGAGAGACCAGGTGCATGTGGGTGTGTGAAAGCCCTGCCAGGCAGCCATGGTTTGGGAAACATTGTCTCAGCGCCAGGCTGAGCCACAGGTCCTCTCAGCCCCTGGGGTCATCTTGGGGCACAAGAATTGGGGTGCAAACCCTGTGAAATTGGAGGGAGTTACCGCCGACCAAGTCATTACTCAGTTTCAGTTGCAATTGGGTATAGGTTGCTCACTGGGCTACCTGTGTGTAGTTACCACCCCAGTTTTTCATTTTTACTCCATAGCAGAGGTGTTTGTGACACAGAACTGGCTCGATGGTTGGGTGCTGAATGGGGCGAAGAGGAGCGGCAGGTGGCTGCCCTCCCCATGTTGACATCTCACGATGGGAAGATGTCACTCTTCCCAGCAGAGCAAGGATGAGTCAGAGGGCAGCGCTGGGGGAGTCCTGAGCTCCATCCTGCTTGCATTATCCACTCCCTCCATGACCCTTTGCTTCTTGAGGTGCCACTTCCCCTCCATAAGATGCAACTGGAAAAGCAGACCATCTCGGAAGCCCTTCCCAATGCTGAGACCCAGCCTCTTTCTTCCAGTTTCCGTGGAAACTGGCTAAAGGGGGGCAGCCCGGCAAAGAACAGCCCTTCACTGTCACTCAGAATCTAAGCATTTCCCTCTTACCTTTTATGAGCCGGGGTTTTTCATTTGAGTTAATGGGATACACACACCCTCCATGATCTGCAGAGAAAAAACCTCCAGATGAAGGGTTTGTGCTGAAACAGGGAATTATCAAGGCTGTCTGGAACAGCGAGGTAGGTTTCTTTGGCCTGTGCGTTCCTCATAATTCCATTTCCCATGCCTCCCACATGTAAATGAAGCTCTGTAGATCTTATTGATTCTTCTTAAGATAACATTTGATGACAGGGGAGTGAGACAGGAAAGTTCAGTAAAAATAGCACATCAGCCCCTGAATAATAAAAAATCTCCATATCTTTGGCTTCTCACAGTCCGTAAAATTAACACCCACTGAACCTCCTTTATGGGCAGGTTTTGAGGTCCTGCAATTTGGCTCCATGTGAGTCAGCAAAGAAATGCTGCCTTTAATGATGAAAAAATCCAGTCCTGTGCATGACTCATTATAAATCTCTCCTTCACTTTCACATCGAACAAAGGAGTTTGCCTTTGGAGACTGAACAAAATGAAGTCACTGTTGAGCTGCCAGCTTCCCAGAGCCTGGCTTCTTGATCCAGGTGCCCAGTTTCCTGAAGTCTGGCCCCCATCCTTGCCATCCAGTCGTCAGTAATGGACTTTCAGTTCTGGGATGACCCTGGAGGCCTTTCCCCGCATTGCTTCTGGAAGAATGCATCCTGTAGACAGCCGGAGGGTCTAGTACATCCTTGCCAACACACAATAGAGGACGTGCGTGTGTGTTTGGCACGTTGCTGTCACTTCTAATGTACTTACTGCTGCACTTCAGGAGGACTTGCTCCAGGCCTCAAGGCACAAGTGCAGAGTGCAAGCTGTGTGTCTAACAGCTCTGGCCTCTGATACCACTCACTCGCACAATCGGTTACCAAGGTCATTGGCCCTTTCAGCACTGGACTTCTGCCTCGGAACTGGCCTGGAGCGTAGCTGGCACCCTCTGATACAGTTGAAACATCCCCTGACAGAGACCAGTAATTCCCGACTCAGCAGATGGGCCAGGCCAGCGAACAGCCCATGCGTGGCCAGCTGCCAGATGGGCTCAGGAACAGCTTCTCTCCCTCTTCATCACCCTGAGTCCTGTGATCTCAGCTACCGAGGTTTCAGCTCCCAGTCTGTCTGCTCTCTTTAAGTTAACGTGTTCGCAGGCATTCTCTTCCTGTGGCTCAGGCAGGTTTTGAAAACTGGCATCTGTTTATTGTGGGATGCACCTTGTCATCTCTAAAGCAGTGGAGTATTTCCCACCATACCAGTAAGCAAGGGTGTCATAGTCATCGGCGATGGCAGCCCTCCAGTGTGAGCTGGTGAGTCCTAAGGGCGCTCAGGAAGGAGAAGAATCCCTGTGATCTAGCAGCCGTCTGACAGCTGCTACTCCCCACAGTGAGTCCCGGGGGAGCTCAGGATGTGAAAACACAGGTTACTGGCCCCAACAGTATATGCAAGGAACAATTTAATGAGCCCAGACTCTTGCGCCTTCCCATACACAGAAAACCACTAAATTCCTTCACTGGTTTTCTTCAACAATATCCTTTTGATGTTCAGACTACCTGCCCTTTGTTGCAAAACTTCTATGTAACCTTACTCCTCCCCTCAGCTCCTTGGAGAGTTCTCGCAGAGTTCCTTGAGATTCTGCCTCCTGGGCTTAAGCCCTAAAAATTCCCACCAAATAAAACATAACTCTCAGCTTTTTAGGTTGTGATTGTTTTTTAAGTTGACAATTTCATGTAGACGAAAAGCGTGGTAAACCTCAAATCACCTGCACGTGTGACGTGGCTGTAGTTTCCTATGAAGACAAGACGCTTCTGTCTTCAAAACCCACACAGTGACCTCTGGGCCGCAGTGGCACCTGTCCCAGTCCAGGCCACTGAGCATGCGGCGTGTGAATGTCCGTGTTTGTAGTCACAGAGGCTTTTAAAGATCATGTCACAGAGTCAGAGCGGGCAGTGTGACTGAGCGCATCCTTCCTGAAGGCCGTGATGGACACCAGCGGTGAAAGCCCTGACCAACGTGGGGGACACTTTGTAACTGGACCTGTGTTCACATGCTGTCCTGCGCCCTGTCCCTGGAACTAAACCCAGTGGTGAACATGGCCTTCTCTAGGCTCACCCGGTGAACCGGGTTCTGCCCGGGCATTACCCCCATGTGCTTACTGAGTTATGAGAGACCACTCCACCGACAACCAGGAAGTTACTCCTGAAAATGGGATCGGCCGGGTGCTTCATCTGAACACTTGGACGGCAACAGGAAGAGTCACTAAAACCCAGTTCTAAGATGAAGTTAGTGGTTGCTGATGCTGACTCTGTGACAGGCCTGAGCTGACCGTATAGGTGGGGCTCAGCCGTGAGCCACAGGCCTGGTCCCCGTCAAGGGCGACCTCTGAGTCTGAAAGGCAGTCACAGCCCTGAGCCTGCCTGGGGAGTGCTGCATGACAACGTACTGCACTAAACCAAATACCCTTGTTGAGAATTTGCATTTTCAAATACCCTTTTGCGTTTTCAGAGGAAACACTAAATAACCAAAACCAAAATGTTGCTATTTTTTTTTAATGGGAAGGCAAAAGTCATTTTATGAGAAGCAGCTCCTGACTGTTGACAATTAGGGACACTGCGTATGGAGCTGGGGGTCCCAGGGAACCCTGCCCAAACTGCTGAGTAACTGCTGGAAACTCCACCACTTGTCCAGGCAGCACTGAGAGCTGCAGGGTGAGTCCTGCCAGGAGACCCCTTGGCTGGGGCGGCACCGTGGTGTTTGGGTGGCCGAGTGCTCCAGGCCCTGCCTGGGACACCTGACTGACATGAGTCATACCAGCCGCCGGCTCTGTCTCTCCTGGCGGACTTGAAAAACCAGACCACGGCGGGACCGGTGTGGCTTTGTCGGCCACCCAACATGCCTCGTTCTGCTCAGTGGACCCTCAGCCACCAGCACAGACGCTGGCGTGTATTTTGACTCTTTCTTGAGCTGCAGTCAAGACATTTCCCCGGAGCTCTGCCTGTGAAACAGAGCAAACACTTGGCATCTCCAGATGCCACGTGAACGATGTTTGCACAGGATCATTTCTTAATGGTGTGCGGCTAAGAGGAGGTCAGAGCATGGACCAACCCCACTGGAACAGCTTAAGATGGTGGAGACTGAGGACTTAACACAGGGATGTGAAAAGTCTGGGAGCAACCAAGACACCTCCGCAGCCCGGGGGTTGACCAATTAGAGTTTATGAGGCTGCGCAGTTGAGAGGCAAATGTAAGAAGTGGGAGGAAACATAAAAAATAGAAAACCAATGGAGAGCCTCCAGATGAAGAATCAACACAGCCAGCAGCCCCAAGCCCGGGTTTCCTAAGGAGTTTGCATAATTTACATGGTTTAACATGATGATAAAGACCAGGCTTCCCAATAGCTCATGAGGGTTTGATCCCTGGGTTGGGAAGATCCCCTGGAGAAGGGAATGGCAACCCACTCTAGATTTATGGCCTGAAATATCTCATGGACAGAGGAGTCTGGTGGGCTCTAGTCCATGGGGTCACAAAGAGTTGGACACACCCGAGCGACTAAACAACAGCAACAATCTGGTTAACACTGAGAAGTGGAAGCATTTCTGCAGTTGATACGGAACAGTTCTTACAAACAAAACTTTTCATTACAGTTTTTAAATAATTTTTAGAAAGATAATAGAGTCTGTTCATGAGAAATACTTTGGCATAATCTAGCTCAAAGCTTCTACAAACAAAGCTAAGTAAACATATCATGTTTCTGTCGACTACAAAAATACAGTCGCAACCTGAAAGTAGAGAGTTATTTATCGGGAATGTTAAGGATTCCAAGCTCGGGAAAAGGCATCTCAGTGACCCTGAGAAAACTGCTCCAAGGGGGCGGGAGGGGGAGTCAGGCTATTCACCAGTTTGCAACAAGGAGGGCAGGCAGTCTGAACATCAAAGATCATTAAGTAAGGAAAATCAGATACCAAGTTAAGGAATTTAGTGTTCTTCTATGCATGGGAAGATGCAAGAGTCTGGGATCGTGGAAGTCATTCCTGTCATACGCCTCTCGGCTATCTGGGGCCAGCACCCTGCATATTAAAGGAGACATTTTTCTCTCTCTTGAATTCCTTTAGGGCCTTCTGGCTCACACTGGAGGGCTGGAACTGCTGATGACTGCGACAGCCTTAAGTTCCTCGAGTAGGGAGTCAGCCCAGCTGGGAAGTTCACGTGGGAGGGCCGGAATCACGGATAGCCATGGCCTTCTTGTTTATTGATGCGGCAGGCGCTACCCCATTTCACAGTACAGCCCGAGCGCACCCCGTGCCCCTGCAGCGCTGCCAAGTATGAGGACACATGTTGGTGGTTTTGTTCAGTAATTTGGGGTCGCACAGAGTCGGACACGACTGAAGCGACTTAGCAGCAGCAGCAGCCTTCCTAGAACTGGTACTATTTCACGGCGTCTGTGGACACAACACAAAACCCCCAAATATGACAGTCTTTAGATCAATGACTTAATTGCAAGAAGGGCAGAGGACAGAGAGCCTTCTAAGTGATACCACAGAGATGTAGCTTGTAAAGTCCTGTAGCAAAAAAAAAAAAAAAAGAAAGCTGTAGAGATGAAGTTAGGTGAGCCATCTTTCTGTCATTCTGTAACAAAGAAAAAACTAAACGAAATTTTGGAGAACCTATAGACTAAAAAAAAAGATACATCAACCAGTTCAAAGCAAGAGCTTTATTTGGATTCTGACTCCAACAAGCAGATTAAATTTTGACAACATAATTGGGAATGGAACATTGAATATTTAATGATGTTAAGGGGTGATTGTTAAAGTTTTCAAATGTCACATGGCATTATAATTAGGCTGAAAAACCTAAGACTCCTTATATTTTAGAGATGTGTATTGAAATACTAGTATGTCTAGAATTTGCTTCAAAATGCTATAGGGATCGGGCACATAAACTGATAATCTTTGAGACTGGGTGGACAGGGACACGGAGGGCCTTTATTTTTGTATACGTTTGAAATTTTCCTTTTAGGAAAAGGTTGGGGGGGGGCGGGGAACAGACGCAGTGCGTTGAGGGGAGTTACGTACAAGCTCAAGAGAAGCTGACAGCCAGGGGAGGGGAGGCCTGATGTCAGGAACACTAATCAGGAAGTTAGAAGGGGCTGGGGCCTGGGAGACCGCACGGGGGACTGAGGTGGACTGCAGACGCAGGCAGCAGGTGGGGAGTTATGCTGGTTGATGCCCCGGTCCCGGACCAGCCCCCTCCGGCTGGAGACGCAGCCCCGCCCCTCAGCGTGGTGTCCCCTGTCCCCGCAGCTGGTCGGTGGGGAACTGGAGCGCCTGCAGCCGCACGTGCGGAGGGGGCACGCAGAGCCGGGCGGTCCAGTGCACGCGGCGCGCGCACTACAGATCGGAGCGGGTCTCGGCCAGCCTGTGTCCACAGCCCGTCCCCTCCAGCCGACAGGCCTGCCAGCCTCAGAGCTGCCCCCCGGCATGGAGCACCGGGCCCTGGGCAGAGGTAAGTGGGGTGGGAGGGTTGGCATGGGTGAGGTGGTGAATGGGGTCTCTCCTGTGCAGTGCGGGGTGTGGGGGCAACTGGAGTCTCCCCGGCCTCGGGCTCAGGGCTGGAGCCCCCAGCTCGGTCCCATCCCCTCCTCGAGGGAGCCGACACTCGCTCTTCCCGCGCGCAGTGCTCACGAACCTGTGGGAAGGGCTGGCGGAAGAGGTCCGTGGCCTGTAAGGGCACCAACCCCTCGGCCAGGGCGCAGCTGCTGCCGGACGCCGTCTGCACCGCGGAGCCCAAGCCCAGGACTCACGAGGCCTGTCTGCTCAGGCGCTGCCACAAGCACAAGAAGCTGCAGTGGCTCGTGTCCGCCTGGTCCCAGGTGGGTACACCTTCCCAGGTGGGTGGGCCAAGTCCCAGGCAGATGCATTGGCCCCAGGTAGGTGTGCCAGGCCCAGGTCGAACTGGGTCGACCGCCTTCCACCTCAGGGCCGCCCCTCCTTGCTGGGTTCCTCTGCTTCCGCTCCTTTCCTCTAAGTCTCCGGCCCCGCTGCCCCTGGTATTCAGCCCCACACCTGGCCTCCACTCCTTGGCGTGTCCTCTGGTTTTCGTATCACATCCGTGGAGCACCCCACCCAGGTCACCCACACAATCATCCCTCCCTCAGTGTGGAGTGGATGGGTGGGTGAACAGGTGCCGGCCGGGGGGAGTGTTCATCACGCCTGCTGTGGGCTGCGGGACCCACCTCACCCCGAGCAGCTGCAGCCGTTTCCCAGGATGTGCCTAGGTGGTGGGGCGGGGGGGTGACCACAGGAGGAGACAGCGTGTCCTGAGATGCATGCGTGTACTCAGCCCACATAGCTGGTTTCCATAGCAACTGGGGAAAGAAGGCCCCCTGATCCCTGGCCCTCAGGGATAAACTCGGGGTCTCATTCCCACCCAGGCCGCCAGTGGTTCTAGTCCAGGATGGAGGAAAGCCTCTATAAAGTGATGGCATGCCAGGCAGGACACTTATCCCGAATGCGACAGCACTTGTTTGCCCCTGAACAGCATCACTACTGCATGAAGCCTGCTGCTGCTGCTAAGGAAGAACTCCTGATCCTCTCTCACCTGGGACCGGGGCGTCAGTGTCTAGACGACTGAATCATCAGTCATTAGGAGACATTCGATTCTATGCGCATCTCCAGAGGCTGAGTCCTTAGGAAGGAAGCAGCTTGGTCTGCCTAGTAAGGGCTTCCCGGGTGGCACGGCAGTAAAGAACCCGCCTGCAGTGTGGGGTTTGATTGCTGTGTTGGGAAGATCCCCTGAGGAAGGGAATGGCTGCCCACTCCCAGTGTTCTTGCCTGGAGAATCCCATGGACAGACGAGCCTGGTGGGTTACAGTCCTTGGGATCACCAAGGGTCAGACATGACTGAGCGACTAACACACACAGTGTGTGGAAGGTGTCCAGGTGGAAATCCCTTGTCCTGAATATGTAACACATTTGGGTGTGCACACACACACAGACTCACCACACCCCACAGCTTCTCTCAGGCTTAGCCCCAACAAGCCCCCGAGAGGAGCCCTCCAGCTCTGTTCTGGCAGCAGGACACGCCAAGCATGCCCCATAGCCAAGCCTGAGCCTGAGCATGAGGCCAGAGCCTCGAGCACCCAGCCTCCTCCGTGGATGGGACCTGCAGACATGCCAGCCTGGGGCAGCGATGCCAGCCCCTGGGACCTGCCCTCTGACCTCCAAGCCAGCCCTGGGGTGCAGGCTGTGCCTGGCCTTCTGTGTCATCCCCATGTATCACATGGCTGCATCCCTGCCTGGCCACAGGTCGGCCCAGGGCCCCGCTGTCCACACAAGAGGGTGCGGCTGCAGCGGCAGCTCGGGCTCAGAGTACCTCTGGTCGGAACAAATGCCCCTGCTGTGCTCTCTCCAGGGCAGCACTCAGCTTCCCGGGGAAGATGGAAGCCCTGGGTCTCCCCCGCCTGTCCCTGCGCTAGGGGCCAGCATCACACTGCTGTTGGGCGTGTGAATCTGAGGAGCTCTGGGGTTTATCTGACGTCCTTGTTCGTTAGATTGCAGTGCATTCTGGTATCGGTTACAGCCCAGCATCTTCATTCCCCAGTGAAGTGATAGCTCCGGAATTACTCCCTTCATGGTTTCTAATTGCCCTGCCCCAACTTGTGTCTCTAGTACCAGACCACTGTGACCTCAAGATCTTTGGGGGGCTTTTTGGCAGATACTGTTAACACCATTTTAAAATGCTGAGGTCCCATAAATTTCACTGACTGTTTGTTGTTCAGTCACTAAGTCGTGTCCGATTTTTTGGAACCCCCAGCACACCAGGCCTCCCTGTCCATCACCAACTCCCGGAGTTCACCCAAACTCATGTCCATTGAGTTGGTGATGCCATCCAGCCATCTCCTTCTCTGTTGTCCCCTTCTCTTGCCTTCCATCTTTCCCAGCATCAGGGTCTTTTCAAATGGATCAGTTCTTCGCATCAGGTAGCCAAAGTATTGGAGTTTCAGCTTCAGCATCAGTCCTTACAATGAGCATTCAGGGTTGATTTCCTTTAGGATGGACTGATTTGATCTCCTTGCAGTCCAAGAGACTCTCAAGAGTCTTCTCCAACACCTCAGTTCAAAAGTATGAATCAGGTGGCCAAAATATTGGAGCTTCAGCTTCAGTCCTTCCCATGAGTGTTCAGGGTTGATCTACTTTAGGATGGATTGACTGTTCACACATCTATAAATGTTCAGGCTGATGTAATCAGGAGGCTTCTCCACTCAACAGTGTGCGAGAGAGATGGCCACCACGCGGGGAGACGTGCCTTTCACACGCGTCCTTGGTTGTCTTCTTTTCAGTGCTCTGTTACCTGTGAAAGAGGAACCCAGAAAAGGTTCCTAAAGTGTGCTGAGAAGTACGTGTCTGGGAAGTACCGTGAGCTGGCCTCCAGGAAGTGCCTGCACCTGCCGCAGCCCCAGCTGGAGCTGCAGCGTGCCTGCACCCGCTTTCCCTGCCCCAAGCGCCCTGCGTTCGCTGCTGCAGGACCCTCGCAGGCCGGTTGGTTTGCCTCGCCCTGGTCTCAGGTAGGGATGAAGGGGTGGCGGGCGGAGCCCCTCCTTGGTGTTGCCAGCTGCCTTGGGCCGGAAGGTTTCTGCCGGAGTGTAGGCCCACGGAGCCAGCTCCAGGCCCTTCCCTCCGGAGCCCATGAGATGTTGGGTCTCTGGGGGTCGGGGTTGCGGGGGTGCTTCCACAGGGTGGAAGGTTACTCCATCTTTTAGGGCACTTGTGATTGTTCTCGGGCTTCCTGGGTGGCGCTAGTGGTGAAGAGCCAGCCTGCCAATGCAGGAGACAGAGGATTCGTGGGTTCCATCTCTGGATCGGGATGATCCCCTGGAGAAGGAAATGGCAACCCACTCCAGTGTTCTTGCCTGGAGAATCCCATGGACAGAGGGGCCTGGTGGGCTCCCATCCATGGGGTCGCAAAGAGTCGGACACGACTGAGCACACAGGTGCAGCGTGGTTGCTCTAAACCTTCACCCTGTGGAGGGTAAGAGGATGCAATGGTTTGGGTGAAAGCTGGGCTGAGCTCCCCAGAGATGAGTATGGATGAGGAAGAAATACGAGATCTGGAAGAAACAGGTGATTGTAAGTCTGTTTGGGTCAAGCACAAAGCTGAGCAAATGAGGATGGGGGTTGAGCCAGAATGGCTGTGGCCCACCTGGTCCCCGGCCTCGGCCAGCCCAGGCCGAGAGGGGCTGCGGGATCTGTCCTGGGATCTCCCTGTCCCTGGCTCCCTCTTCCTCCCGTGCTCCCTGCGGCTGTATGGGAAGACTCTGCACTCACTACTGTTGACCCAGCCTCCTTCCTGGCCGTGCTTCTGGCTTTGGGCTCCTAACAGCCCTCTCTGCCTGTTGCCGTCTGTGGGTGAGGCCAGCACAGAGCAGCTCAGAGCCCAGTGTCTTCTTGGGCACTTAGGTCTGGACGGTCAGTTTTTAAGAAGCAAAGGAAGGGACATCCCTGGCTGTCTGGTGGTTGGGATTTGGACTTCCAGTGCAGGAGGTGCAGGTTCGATCCCTGGAGGTAAGATCTCACATGCCTCGAGGCAAAAAAAAACAAACAAAGCAGAAGCAATATTGAAATAAATTCAGTAGGGACTTTAAAAATGGTCCACGTCAAGACAACAGAGAAGCAGATGAGCATGCTGGCGGCACGGCCACGAACGCCTGCGCTCCCACCTCGGCCAGCTCTCATAACCGTATCAGGCAACACTGGCCCCAGGACCTCCGAGGTGAAGTCCTACCAAGTTTATGGGATCCACTGGGCACCAGGCCACCAGGACACCCCCATTGCAGAAGACCTCTCAGGGCCAGCAAGCCGGATCTTCGGTGATTCCAGAGGCGGATCTCGGGAACCACAGGTGGATGTCTGCTCCCCGTCGCTTTCAAAGGAACTTTCAGGAGTCTTTGTCTCTCTCCAAATCAGTTCTCAGAAGGCATGCTCCGTGCCTGGTGCCACAAGAATGACCCGAGCAGCTGCAGGGGGCCGTCTTCCCTGCCCAGGTAGTGACTGCCCTCCCAGGAAGCACGTCCCGCATCCTCGAGCTTCCCAGGCGCCCTGTGCTAAAAAGAAAGCAAGAACAGAAAGCACACTCTGGAGTGGAGAATCGCGCCTCCTGTCCCAAAATCGTGCCTGGTCCGTACTGCGGCCTCGTCAGAGGTCAAGGCCGACCCCGCTGACGTGAGCTGCTTGAAAGCGGATGCAGTCACAAGACAGCCATCCAGACCGGTCGCTCCGTGGCGAGTGTCCTGCTCTTCTGCGGTGTGTTCCCCATATTGGCATATGTGCACACGTACCCGCGTGCATATTTTATATACACAGTCCCCAGTGTCTACCAGGGCGCATGCTCCATACTCAGTGTTCAGGGAGTGTTTGCTGGATGTGGAATTTCAGATGGAAAGTGAATCCGTGAGTCCCCGACGGGTCCTTGTCTGGAGGACGTCCCCTCCAGCAGAGCCTCGGCCTCGTCCGGGGCTGCTGTCGGTCGCTGGTCCTGTGCGCTCGGTTGCCAGGCTGTGTACAGCAGCAGCATCTTTAAAGCCCGCCGGAGGCTGCTCTTGCTTGCCGCACATTCTGCACCCTGCCCCCTCGTTGTGTTTTTGCCTTTGGTTCTGCTTCTCTTCAAACTTGGGGCTTCCCACTTGGTGCTAGTGGTAAAGAGCCCAGCTGCCAATGCAGGAGACACAAGAGACACGGGTTCAGTCCCTGGGTGCGGAAGATCCTCTGGAGAGACAGCATGGCAGCCCACCCCAGTATTCTTGCCTGGAGAATCCCACGGACAGAAGAGCCTGGCAGGCTGAGCTCCATGGAGTGGCAAAGAGTCAAACACAACTGAAGTGACTTAGCACCCACATCTTCAAATCTGATGTCGCTTTTTCATTTAGAAATACACGAACTCCTCCCCGAATGGTATTAGAAATTGCTTCATTTAAAATACTGGACCACAGGACATTTGGACTGGATCACTTTTCAAGCGTTTCCTGTTTTAAGTAGGTCAAAAGTATCAGCATGTTAAAACGTGGATTGTAATTGCAAAAACTGTTTTCTGTAAATATAGTTATATCAACCTCTGTGCCCACAGCTTGGGTTCAGTATAAACAGATGTGGTATACAATGGGAGTGGCAGTCTGCCTCTGCTGCTCATGATGAAAGAAATTCAACTCAGAGGAAGAGAGGTTCAACACTACGGATGAGAAAGTAAGGATGAGAACTAGGAACCACGTCCCCAAGTGAGTTCCCAGCCCGGGATGGGAGCTGAGGGAGCGCCTGGGACCTGAGTCAGAGGCCGCCAGGCCAGGAGTGTGGCTCTGCTGGGAAGCTCAGAGACACCGCAGCCCCAGGAAGACAGCTGGCGCTACCCGGGCTGCCGGTGTCCTACCTCGAAATGGAGCGACCCACGGCGTTCGCCGATGTTGGCTTTGAAGAGCAGGGCTCAGCCTCACAGGGTGGGTTCCAAACCCACAGGCTCATCAGCAAAAAGCCCTGGGTTTTCTCTCCATCAGCCCAGACATCCTGTCCCGAAAGAGTGAAAAAAAGAAGAACGAACAATTCCTTCAGCTTATGAGCTCTGGGGACTCTGTTTCCAGCTTCTCTCCTCCGTCGAGGGGCAGACCAAGATGTTCTACTTACCCCATCACTGCATCCCTCTCCCAAGGGGTTTACAAGCCACCTCCCCGGGCTCTGTCTGCAGCGGGTCCTCAGTGTCTGGCCGTGGGCGGTTTCTGCCATGGAAGACCACCCCCGGGCCGCTGCTCCAGGGGGATCCCGGCCTTGGTCCTGTCCACACATCTTGGCAGCAGCCTGAGTTGTATGTGTGTCTCCAAATCAGAAGAGCTTTATCCTCACACGTTAATGTGACTGTTTAACATAACCCACCAGGCACCAGGATCTCCAGATCGTTTTCTGACCCCGTCTTTCTACAGGAGCTCCTCTACCACTTAACATTCTTAGCATTCTTTAACACGCAGCCTTGTGTGAGCCATGCCGTGAGCTAGTCAGAATTTGGTCCAGACTATGAGCCACTTTCTTTCTGGGCAGATTCGTTGCTGCAGGTTTGGGTCCCTCCATCTCCAATCGCTCCCATCTCTCCTGGTTTCTTGCCGGCAGTGGGTCTCTGGTGGACCCACCGCTGTGGTCTATGGGGTATGTGCCCAGCCCACTGGTGAGGACCGGTCTGACTGAGCCGCCTCTCCCTGCCCTGGCTCTGCTGCGCTCTCAGCCTCAGAGTGCAGGGGCCCCGTGTAGGGACACAGTGTTCCTGAGGCGGGGCAGCCATGCCCAGGCATCCGGAGTCCCTGCAAAACTTGGGGTCGGGAGGGGTGAGTGTCATCGCACCTCTGCGGTGGGGGGCTGGCTTGTCAAGCTTTTCTGAGTCAAGGGCACCAGAAAGGCTGGCTTGTGAGAGCGTCTCGTGATGGACCCACAGCCTGTATCCCCAGACGTGTGCCGCTTTGTGTGTATGTCCATCGAACCCCTGATGATTCAAGAATATTCAGACTTCTGGGCCCATCTTCACAGTGTCCATACCTGGGAAATCTGCAGCTGTGTTCAGCCCCCCACCCCGGTCGAGAGACAGAGAGAGACCGCCTTGAGGAGCCTGGGTGGAGGGGACCCGTAGAAAGGGGTGGCTGGACGGCCAGGTGGCCCAGCGTGACAGTGGCTCGTGTCTCCCACAGTGCACGGCCAGCTGCGGGGGCGGCGTGCAGACACGGTCCGTGCAGTGCCTGGCGGGGGGCCGGCCAGCGGCAGGCTGCTCCTTGCTGCAGAAACCCGCAGTCTCCCAGGCCTGCAACACCCGGTTCTGCCCCATCGCAGAGAAGAAAGGTGAGTGTTGGAGCCCCCTCTCCCCCGCCCAGGTTTAACCTTTTTGGCTGGGGCTGTCAGTTTTCTGGAGTGGTTGCTAAGAGAGCTGACCAACTAGGGGTCCCCGTGGGTTAGAGGGTCTTGTGTCCGCTACACCTGTTCTCTCTCCACCTCCACCAGTTTTCCCCACGAAAGGGCCCACGGAGCAGACCGCTCACTGCTCACGCCTTCCTCCCCGGAAATGGCACAGGCAGCTGTGAGATCCATTTGGCTTCCAGCGAGCACGATTGCCTCTTGTGTTTCAGTGCTGCTGTCTGTATTCAGGGAAGGCCATTCTGAGTAAAGCAGCCTTCTGCACCCCAAGTTAAACGAGATTCCAGCACATACATTTATTGTTGATGTTCAGTCGCCAACTTGTGTCCCGCTCTTTTGCAACCCCATGGACTGCAGCACGCTAGGCTCCTCTGTCCGTGGGATTTCCTTCAGTTCAGTTCAGTCGGTCAGTCGTGTCCGACTCTGCGACCCCATGCACTGCAGCACGCCAGGCCTCCATCACCAACTCCCAGAGTTTACTCAAACTCATGTCCACTGAGTCAGTGATGCCATCCAACCGTCTCATCCTCTGTCGTCTCCTTCTCCTCCCGCTGCTCCTCGGCTGCTCAGTAAATGCACACATACCCAAAGTGCCTTGGGGATTTGCAGCACCTGTCTGTCTGTCTGTCTAGGTCCCTGGAGGAGAAAATGGGGCTGGAGGAGAGTGAGTGGGCTGCTTTAATCAGGGACCCGAGAACCGGAGTCCAGTCCACAGAAGACCCATTGTCTTGGGTGGCTGAGTGGTTCCGTGGGGGGTGTTTAGCACGAAAACCAGAAAACGCCAGCTTTGCAGGAACCTGCCAAGAAAGCTTGTGAAAACGACCCATGTGGTCCGTGCGACCTGCGGAGCGGCCCTCCCTGCAGAGCAGGCTTGCCTTGATTGGCCGGGGTTTCCGCGGGTGGCGGCCGGCCCGCGGCAGGGGGCCGCGAGGCGGCTGACACGGGGCTGCTGGCTTTCAGGCGCCTCCTGCGGGGACCGCTTCCACTGGTGCGCGCTGGTGCCCCAGCGCGGGGTGTGCAGCCACAGCTTCTACGGCCAGCAGTGCTGCAAGGCCTGCTCCATGTCCAGCCTGTGAGCCGGCAGGCACGGGGGCCGCCTCCAGGCCCCGCTGGCCTCGTGGTCTCTCCACCAGCAGGCGTCCCAGGAAGAAGAGAAACCTGTGCAGAGCTCTTGGACTGGACTACGTGTGTGCCTGTGTGTGCAGGCACGTGTGTGTGTGTTCATCCCCTGGCACACAGGCACACACTTGGCGGGGAGGACGCGTGGAGTCAGGACAGAGCTCCCCAACCTGCTCGCCCTGAACCGCGGAGCTCTGGCAAAGCAGGCCAGCCCGGAATAAGGAAGACTTGCAGAAGGTCTGCTTCTAAGGACCGGCCCAGCTGCCACCTGGAGACCACCGCTTCTGGAGGCGGGGTCAGCCCCTCCGGGCTGCGTCCCCAGCGTCCCGAGGCCCGTGTCCCACCCCAGTGGCAGTTTTTCTGCACAGGGACCCCGGGGACCCCAGCCGGGTGAGCTGGTCTCCATCCTGGTGGGGAGCCTGGCCTCTGGAAATGGGAAATGAAATCCCCTCCATGGTGCTTCTGTCCTTTTCAGACCCGTTGGAAGCAAGAGAAAATTCTCATACGTTGCCTTTTCTCTCTTTCTCAGTTATTTACAAGTGAGTGTTCCTATTTAAACGCATTTCTGAATGCTTTTCTCTTTCAAGTGGCAGAGTGACAGGCTGGACCCGAATTAGAGACTCCGTGGGGTTTACACCAAGCACTGCGGGCCGAGATTGGCCCACTTGGGTTTGCTTTTGTGTGCTGCAGGGTTTTCGATTTTTTCCCCCCATAAATTTTGGTTGTTTTCCTAACATTCATTCAGAAGGGAGGCCAAAGATTTCCAGGTGAAAAGCTAAGCAGCAGGGGGCCTCCCACCTCCCCTCCCCCACCCAGCCCTGGATTCCAGTCTTTTTCTGCGGTGTGGTCTCCATTCCAAATGGCACCTGGATATTTATATTTGCTGAAGTTCTATAATAAATTTTATATTGTGCAGCGTGCTTCTGAACAGCTGTGATTCTTTGTGAGGATTACTCGGAAATGCGGAAGACAAGCACAGCACGGGGAACCTGGCCTCAGAGAGGCAGAAATGGGGCTCAGAATCTGGTAGAAAGTGCTAGAAGCAGTCTGAGTAGACCGTGCCCCTGAGTGAGGAGGCTGCAGGGAAGACAGCTGGTGACCTGGGGATGGTGGTGGCCAGTGCCAGGGGGCAGGACGCAGGGGCTCCCTGCCCAGGGACCGGGTTTTCTCCAGCTGGACCTGCAATCTGCAACCAGCAGATGCAGCCTCCCTAGAGACACCACGATCAATTAAAAGATGCTCGCTGCTTCATTGGGCTTCCGTGATGGCTCAGACGATAAAGAATCTGCCCACTATGCGGGAGACCCGGGTTCGATCCCTGGGCTGGGAAGACCCCCACATCCCCAGAGAAGGGAATGGCAACCCACTCCAGTATTCTTGCTTGAAGAATTCCAGGGACAGACTGGTGGGCTACAGTCTACAGGATTGCAACAAGTTAGACACAGCTGAGCGACTTTCACTTTAGCCTGCTTTATTAGTCAGTGTTCTCTAGAGACATAGGCACCATAGGTTATGGACGGGCGGTTGCTTTAAGGGACTGACTCACACAACTGTGGAGGTTTCACACATCTGTAGGGCAGGGAGCACTCCAGGAGTTCAGGTAAGAGTTGAGGCTGCAGCCTCGAGCCTCAGTTCTGCAGGGCAGCACGCTGGAAACTCGGGCAAAGTCTCTACAGTATAGTCTAGAGGCCAAATTCCTGCTTCTCAGGGAAACGTTGGTTGTTGCTCTGGGACCCTTCAACTGATTGGGTGAGGCCCACCTCATTATGGAGGGTGATTGGCTTTACTCAAAGTCCACCAATTCAAATGTCAATCACATCTATACACACACCCCAATGTCGATAGCAGCATTATTTATAATAGTCAAGGCATGGAAGTAACCTAGATGTCCATTGACATATGAATGGATAAAGATGTGGTCTCATTTGGACAAAACCCTGATGCTGGGAAAGATTGAGGGCAGGAGGAGAAGGGAGCAACAGAGTGTGAGATGGTTGGATGGCATCACTGACTCAATGGACATGAGTTTGAGCAAACTCCTGGAGATGGTGAAGGACAGGGAAGCCTGGTGTTCTGTAGTCCATGGCGTTGCAAAGAGCTGGACATGATTTACCTACTGAACAACAATACACACACACACACACACACACACACACACACACGGGACTTTTATTCAGCCACAAGAAAGGAAATAATGCCATTTGCAGCACCATGGATAAACCGAAAGATTGTCATGCTAAATGAAGGGAGTCAGAGAAAAACAAATATGATATCACTTATATGTGGGATCTAAAAAAATGCTACGAATGAGCTTATTTACAAAACAGAAACCAGTCACAGCCATAGAAAACCAGCTTACGGTTACCAGAGGGAAAAGGTGGGGGGGGGGGATAAATTATGAGTGTGAGATTACCAGATACAAACTACTATATACAAAATAGACAGGCAACACAGTCCTACTGTATAGCATGGAAAACTAGATTCAATACTTCGTAATAAACTGTAGTGTCAAAGAATCTGGAAAAGAAGTTATACATGTAGACACACACACATCTCCATATATATGGGCTTCCCAGATGGCACTAGTGGTAGAGAACCCACCTGCGAGTGCAGGAGACACAAGAGACCTGGGTTCAATCCCTGGGTCGGGAAGATCCCCTGGAGGAGGAAATGGCAGCCCACTCCAGTATTCTTGCCTGGAGAATCCCACGGACAGAGGAGCCTGATGGGCTGCAGTCCAGGGGGTCACAAAGAGTCAGACACGACTAAAGCAACCAAGCAGACACGCCTGCGTGGACATCCTCACACCTACACTCTGCACTCACTGACTCCAGAGCTGGGCCCAGCAGAACCCACCTCTACAGATCAGGGTGTCCAGGGCCGCCTGCCCACCTAGCAAAGGAGGACACCCACAACCATGCCGAAGCTGCTACTGCCAGGGTCTCCAGCAGGAATGTCCCCGGGCCCGCCTGCCTGCTTGACTCACCCTGACAGCTGCCTGGCTGGCTGACTCTGTGGGCACAGGCCTGAGCACGGCTGCCCAAGGCTCCCGCCTGGGTCACATCCAGCCCTAAGGCTCAATGGCTGAGGATTCTTCTGACTTCAAGTTGGACAGCTGACCCCAGCAGCTGACGTCCCAGCTGGGGGTCTGCTTCGGGCATACAGATCCAAAGAGCTTGAATCCATAGTCTGGCGAGAGACTCAGCAGCACCCGTGTGCCCTGCGGCTGAGAGGGGCGATGCGCCTGCCGGGAGGAGCATGAAAGGTTAGGGGAGTGTGCTTTGCTGCTTTGCACACACGCCTGTCTGTCACTGTCTTCTCAGGAGCTGAGGAAGGGTGCCAAGCTTCCCGGGGGCAGCCAGGGTCCACCAGGAGATGAGTGTGCCTCCCTCATGTCCGTGACTCCTCAGCACCTCCTCCTCCGGGTCATGTCACGGTGTCACTCAGTACCACGGCATGCCACTCGCTCACGGGTCACCTCCAAGCAGCAAAGCACGCCTTCCAACAGGGATCGGAAGGTCCCAGAGCCATCCACCCCAGGGGACGCTTCCTGCACCCGCAGACAGGCTCCTCTGGTCTGTCTGTCTTCTGCAGCTGGGAGCAGCTCCGTGCCCCACCGTGACATGGGGACCCAGTGCCGCAGGGGAAACGGGCCAAATCTGTGCAGTTTTAAGTCTCTCCCCTCATTTCTGAATGAGCACAGTAGTCCTGGGGAGTGCTGCACTTTGTCACACTCCATACCCTTCAGGGTTGCTCCTAGACCCTAGGACACCCTGAAACCCCCTCCTCCAGCTCCCTGCTGGCCAGGGACTGAATTGTGTCCCCCCTCAAATTCATATGCTGACCCCCAGTGTGGCTGTATTTGGAGATGGAGGGATGGGCTGAGGGAGGTGATAATTAAGGTTAGATGAGGTCACAGAAGGGTCCATGGTCCCACAGGTCTGGGGTCCTCATCAGAAAACAAAGAGGCACCAGAGATTCATCCATTCTCTCTCCCTCTTTCTTTCTCTCCTTCTCTCTCATACGCACACTTACCTGTGCATGTCTGGGTGGGAAGATGGGAGAACACTGTAAGATTTGCAACAACAACAACAAAAAAACACCAACCCAGTTATTTTTTATTCTCTTCCCCTAATCTCAAAAAGCAGGTACAAAATAATTTAAAATGAGTGCTGTTTACTCACCTAGCCTCAAATCAACTCTTGGCAAATTTAAACAAGAAGAAGACAACAGGAAGGAAAAAAAGGGTGCTATTAGAGATTCACGGTCAGGTAGACATTAAGGTTCTGGTACAACTGTTCATTGCTGGAATTGCATCAGGATGGAGCAGCCTGCAGGAACAATTTGAAAGCAAATACATTCTTCCATTATTCTCCTATCTGAGGGTGCAGCCTGTAACAAGTGAGGTTTTCTTCCATTTTAAGAGCTAAAACTACAGTCAATGAACACAGCGGATCGCCTCAGCATCACTCCTTCTGTGGCCCTTCTCTCCACAACAGGAGGGCATTCCTGTGGCAGTGGGCATTGTTTTTATGTTAGTCCCAGTCTTCTGTTTGGAGAAGGAAATGGCAACCCACTGCAGTGTTCTTGCCTGGGAAATCCCATGGACAGAGAAGCCTCTCAGGTTACAGTCACAAAGAGTCAGACACGACTGAACGTGAATGCAAGATACACGCTGATCCAGACATGCACCCTCTTACCGAGGAAGGCACTTTTCATGAGGAAGGCATTTTTCATGAAGACTTCCTCAGAAGAGACTCTTTTTTGCCAAAAATGAAAGGACCAGAAATACCATCAATGGACAAATAAATATGTATGGAGTGGAAGAACAAAGACTGTCTTCCAAATAGTTTCCAGTTTTCTTGCAAGTTTGTTTGGTGGGGGCAGGGGGTGGGGACTCAGGAGAGAGGGAATATGTGTGCTCTGCCAGTGGGACAGCAGTCTTTAGGGAGAGGAGACGCAAAACCACAATGAGAGAGGTCATCTTACTCACTAGGATGGCTCTGAGAGAAAGGAGAAGAAAGAATGACTCACCAAAAAACCAGTGTTGGTGAGGATGGGGAGGAATCGTTCAGTCGCGTCCTGTCTGACTCTTTGCGACCCCAGGGGCTGCAGCACACCAGGCTTCCCTGGCCTCCACTATTTCCCCAGCGTTTGCTCACACTCGTGTCCATGGAGCCAGTGATGCCATCCAACCATAAATTGGAACCCTCAGGTCTTGCTGATGAGATAAACTCCTTTGGCGGCTCCCGGAAAATGTTGAACACAGAACCACCGTGCATGCCGGCAGCTCTGCTCCTAAAGTGTATGCCTAAAGTGTATACCTAAGAGGAAATGTGCTCACACAGAAACATGTACACCCCTGTTCATAATGGCCCAGCCCAGACGGGGGTCACCAAGACACTAGACTTCATGAGGGGAAGTTTTAGTTTTCTCCTCCTGGAGAAATCTATTTAATAGCCTAATACTCATCAGCCTTGTATAAGAAGTCAAGAAAGAACCAGGCCCATCAGGCAGAGAAAGCCAGCGACTGTGGGAACCGGGGCCAGCCCGGAACTGTCTTCTGCAGCCTCTCCATCAGGATCCCAGGCAGCATCAGGCAGCGAGTGGTGCCCGGTAGCTGCCCTCCCGCCGCCTCCGGGTTTCTGAGCGCCTTGCCTCCCCCTGGCTGAGCGCTCAGTAACCAGAGACGCTCTCTCCCCACAGGTGGCTGAGCACCCGTGTTCCCTCCTTGATTTGGCAAGCCCCAGGACCTGAAAGGAAGTGGTCCAAATTCCCCCTTCACTTTTCCTGGGAGATTTCTCTAAGCCGCTTCCCAAACTTGAGAACTCAAGGGCAAACATACTACCACATCAGTTTCTTTCCTTCTCAAAGATACTAAACCGTTTCTAGGGCAGGGCCTCTTTTTGTGTTAATTGCTGTGTTTCATGATTAATCCCCAAACGTTCATGTGGAGTGTCTAACCAGTCCAAATGCATGAAACAGCTTTCATGGTGCCTCTTCCTCTGTACTGAGACAATTAGCGGTCAAGCGGATTAACTTTGGCAGCTCCATCCTGGGACTTTCCTCTCTCCTAGAAGGACTTGAGGCCAGAACAAAAACGCACGCGTCTCCAGAGAACCAAATTCTTGGCGTGGGAGGTGAGAGATGTGGGCAGGACCTCAAGGGCAAATAGTCAGTCCACTTAGGAAAATTTATTGCGATGCAGCATAGCGAGGCAGTTCTAATTAGTGTTGAGGGAATCCCAGGAAAGCTGATGCTAAACATACGCGCGCTTTTCCCAGACCTCCCAGCCCCTTCTGTCCCAGGGGCAGGCCTGGCCTCCCCACTGCTCACGGAACCCGCCATACATTTGTTTCCTCTTAGCATTACTCATCTCACTATGATTCAACGTCCACACGGCCTGGGGCTCCCCCCCACAACCCCACACAGCCAGCGGATCACCCTTGCCTTTCTTTTTCTTCTAATGGACTCCAACTGATTTATCTTCAAGCATCTGCAAAATCCATTGCAGACGGAATTCCATCTTCGCTACAGCCTGGGTGGGGGCTCGTGAGGCCCAGATGCCGGCAAGGGGGTCCCGTGCCATGCTTGGAAACAAGGTCGTCCGTCTCTATCGGCACAGTCGGTCCTTCACGATGACTGGAGCATTTATTTCGAGGAATGCTAGCCATTCTGCAGGACTGGAAACTGGAGTTCATATCCCAGACCAAGGTTACAAATCTGTGGGGCACAGAGTCATCCTGAGACTCTAAGTATCTTTGCAATGAAAGGAGTGTGGACACCCACCCACAACATGTGTATACAAAGAGGAGCCAGGACTCCCTGGTGGTCCAGTGGTTAAGAAACCACCTGCCAATGCAGGGGGCACGGGTTCGATCCCTGCCTGATCCCAAAAGATTCCACATGCCACGGGGCAACTAAACCTGGGCACCACAACTGCTGAGCCTGCGCTCTAGAGTCGGGGGACTGCAGGGAGGGAAGCCACCATGATGCCACAGAGAGGAGCCCCACTCGCCCAGACCAGAGAGAGCCCGCAGGCAGCAAGGAAGGCCCAGCATGGCCAAGAACAGCAAGCAAATTGAAGTTAAGGCTATGGTTTCTCCAGTGGCCATGTATGGATGTGAGAGTTGGACTATAAAGAAAGCTGAGCACCGAAGAATTGATGCTTTTGAACGGTGGTGTTGGAGAAGACTCTTGAGAGTCCCTTGGACTGCAAGGAGATCCAACCAGTCCATCCTGAAGGACATCAGTGCTGGATGTTCATTGGAAGGACTGATGCTGAAGCTGAAACTCCAATCCTTTGATTTGAAGAGCTGACTCATTTGAAAAGACCCTGTTGTTGGGAAAGATTGAAGGTGGGAGGAGAAGGGGATGACAGAAGATGAGATGGTTGGATGGCATCACCGACTCAATGGACATGAGTTTGAGTAAACTCCGGGAGTTGGTGCTGGACAGGGAGGCCTGCATGTTGTGGTCCATGGGGTCGCAGAGTCGGACACGACTGAGTGACTGAACTGAACTGAAATTAAAGAAAATACAAGAGGAGCCCCCTGCAGTCACAGGGACCTGCTAATGGGTGGGGTCTGTACTGGGGAAGGGTCAGGAGGAGAAGAGGGTGGGGAGAGGCTCGCCTGTTTGCTGCTTGACGCATCAAAGGCTGGGACTGAGCAGTAGGTCCAAGACTGGGCTGGATCTGGGCTCACAGCTGGGTAACGCTCTCACGGTCTTGGGCTTGGACCCCCGAAGAGGCGGGCCAGGCCCATCCCCTACTCCATGCCCTGCCTCACAGGATGGATCGTCCATCCACCCACCAGTGCGACTGAGCCGTATGCACCAACCCATCACCCATAACACCCCGAAAAGTTTACTTTGGGGGCTAAAATGTTTGCTAATCCAAAGCTTTGGCTTTTAAATATGCCCACTGTCTTGTTTATAAACAGCTCGTGCATGCCATATGCCTTCTTCTTCTTTGCTCTTAAAAAAAAAAAAAAAGACATAATTTACATATGATAAAATATATCCTTTTGAAGTGTACAGTTCAGTGGTTTTTCGTTTGAGTCACACAGCTGTGCAACCGCCACCAGTGTTTAATTCCAGAACACTCTTGTCATCAAAGGAATCCCATGCTGGTCACAGTTGGGTCCTCAGCCCCGGGCAGCCCCTCATTTACTCCCGGTCTTTATGACTTTGACTCCGCCTCCTGTAAGAGGAATCCTGCCCTGTGGTCACGGTGTCTGACCGAGTGCCCTCAGCATCACGTTTTCGCAGTTCGTCCTCATCGTGACGTACATCACTGCATTATCCTTTTGTTGCAGGTAATAGAAATGCCACCTCATGGTTATTCATTCATCAATTGATGGAGGTTTGGGTTGTTTTTATTTTTATTATTGTGAATAATGCTACTATGAACAATTGCACACAAGATTTTGTGTGGACGTGTGTTTCCTTTTCTCTCGGGTTTGGAGCTAGGAATAGAAGAGCTAGGTCCTAGGGTGACCCTCTGTCTAATATGTTGAGGAACTGCCAATCGGTTGTCCAAAGAACTTGCACCATTTTAACAAGCCCACCAGCAATGTTTAAGGGTTCCATCATCACATCCTCACCAGCCAAGGTTATTTTCTTTCTTTTTATA
Source organism: Oryx dammah (assembly GCF_014754425.2). NCBI lineage: Eukaryota > Metazoa > Chordata > Mammalia > Artiodactyla > Bovidae > Oryx > Oryx dammah. The sequence continues at coordinate 4,063,381 of NW_024070204.1, forward strand.
TTAGCCATACTAATGGATGTGCAGTCCGTCTCAATATGCTTTTGACTTGCATTTTCTGATGACTAATGATATTTACATCTTTGAATACTCCAGTGGAACATTTGTGTACTTGATTTGGATAAATGGATACAAGTCCTTTGCCCATTTTTAACTTGGCTATTTGTTTATTTTTTTATTCTTGAATTATAAGAATTCTTTATGTACAAGGATATAAACCTCTTACAGATACATAATTTACACATATTTTCTCCTATTATGAGAGTTTTTTTTTTACCTTTTCAATGGTGTCCTTTAAAGAACAAAAGTTAATCCTTGATCTTAATTTCCCATTTAAATACTTTCTTCTCTGCAATCACCCTCAGTGATTTTTCAGCCTTCTAACTTTACTGAGGCTTTCAGTGGCTAAGGCAAAGACATCTCTTGGTAAATGTCACATTGCACTTGAAAATATATGGGTTATCTTAAAATATTGTTTGATATTGGTTTCTAACATGACTCCACATAGAGAATCATGTCTGATGAGAGCAGACTCTTATGATTTAAATACCTTTAGACTATGAATGTTTGCACTTTGTTTTATGTCCCTGGATATGTTCTAATGTCTCCTAGTTAGTAGTATATGGGAACTTGAATTTGTATCTACTGTTGTGTGAAAGTTGTATAAATCTTAATTGTGTTGAATTGGTTCCTGGCGCTTTTTGGGTCTACTGTATCTTTCTGCTGCTGCTGCTGCTGCTAAGTCACTTCAGTCACGTCCGACTCTGTGCAACCCCATAGACAGCAGCCCACCAGGCTCCCGCATCCCTGGGATTCTCCAGGCACGAACACTGGAGTGGGTTGCCATTTCCTTCTCCAATGCATGAAAGTGAAAAGTGAAAGTGAAGTCTCTCAGTCGTGTCTGACTCTTCGAAATCTCATGGACTGCAGCCCACCAGGCCCCTCCATCCATGGGATTTTCCAGGCAAGAGTACTGGAGTGGGGTGCCATTGCCTTCTCCAGCTGTATCTTTCTACTTTCCTGCATATTCATTCTACTAATTTTTGAGAATTTGATATTTAAACTCCAACTAAAAATCTTAATTTAGCCACATAAAAATAATTGTAATATCTAGTAGAACTATATGTAACTTTATTCTATATTTCCCAAGTCTCTCATAAATGTGTTATCATACTTTCATAATTTAAAAAATAAAAAGAGAAAAAAGTTAATTTTGATGAAGTTCAATTTATCTGTTTTTTTAAAAAAATTTTGTTGTTTGTGCTTTTGATGTCATATCTAAGGAACTAATGCCTAATCCAAGGTCATGAAAAACGTATGCTTATGTTTTCTTCCAAGAGTTTAGCTTCTGATGACTTCAGTGATGATCCCTACTTCTCAAGGAGGGAAAACGTTACAGAAAACAAGAGTCAGTTCATTCCATGATGCCTGACGTGATGGAGAAGCCCGGTACTGAAGGCAGAATGGAAACTGTCTTGCTGTGTATTTCAGGAGACGCCTGCGCCTTCCTCCAGTCTCTTCCCTACGCAGCACCTCCCCTCTCAGGGTCTGCTGGTGTGTGTGTGCGTGATGTAGTCTAGTGTGGCTGTAGGTCAAGGGCAGGGGCAGCTCCAGGCCTTTCGATGCCCACCTCCTGCCAGTCACTCTTCTGCAGAGAACTTCCGCCTTCTCGCCTTTTCCAGCACCGCCACTTGTTGGCGCCTCACTGCAAGATGACCTTGATGACTGTGCCTTGTCCAGACTGTGGCAGGGCTGTGACACACAGTGTGAGATTCAGGGTCAGTGCACACTAACGTATGCTATACGTGTCACTCTAGAGTTGAAACCTCCCACAGGGACTAATCCTTCTCGGAGTCTGTCTGTTTTTCTCACCTGCAATATATGATTGACACCATTGTGTTAACTTCTGCAGTCCAGCAAAGCGATTCAGTTAGACCTATCGATACATCGTTTTTCATGTTCCTTTCCATCATGGTTTATCAGAGGATATTTATATAGTTCCCTGTGCTGTTCACTGGGATCTTGCTTCTTACCCATCCTTTGTGTACTAGTCTGCGCCTGCCAATCCCAGCCTCTCACCCCATTCCTCCTCTGCCCTTCCCCCTTGGCCCTCAGAAGCTGTTCTCTGTGCCTGTGAGTCTACTTCTGTTCATAGACACATTCGTTTCTGTCATACTTTGGATTCCACACAGAAACGATGTGTTTCTCCTTCTCTGTCTGACTTACTTCACGGCGTGCGCCACCCTCTGGGTCTGTCCATGCTGCTGCTAATGGCATTATGTCACCCTTTGTGTAGCTGAGTAACATTCCATCATGTTTGTGTACCACACCTTCTCTGTCCAGTCATCTGCTGAGGGACACTTTGGTTGTTTCCATGCCCTCACTATTGTAAACAGCGCTGCAAAGCACACTAAGGTCCATGCACCTTTCTGAATTAGACTTTTGTCTGAATACTCGTCCACGAGGGAGATTGCTGGGTCATACAGCGATGGAGAATGTCTTAAATCATCCCACATCCATGCCTGAGCCCCTCAAGGTCCTCCCTTCCCAGGACTAATACAAACTGCAGAACAAAGGCCTCCCAGTGGAGAGCCAGCCCTGCCTGAAAACAGAAAGCATTTTCCAGCCACCTGGACATAACATGTCAAGTGGCCTTGGCCCTGAGCGTGGAACTGACCCTTCCATGCCTCGCTCCTAGACACAGATCCAGCTCGGTGCGACAAAACGACCTCCCTCAACGCGCCCCCTCCCCCTTTCTGTAATTCTCTGAGTGCATCGGGACCCAACTGCGGCTCTGCTCCTCCCATCCCCGACCCTCAGGGCTCACAACTGTGGCCTGCATAGTCAGGAAATTAAGAAAAAATCAAATAAAAAGCTATTCAACCCACACATCCTGCCCTGGAAAACCCCAAGCCTTGTTCTTTCCTACGCAAGAGCCTTAAAGCCCTGCATTGTCACAGACTGGATCACGTTGGCCGCCGGAGGCTGCAGTTTCTCCTTAATATGCAGTGATTCCTGGAGTGGGTTTAATTTGCTTTTCTGAGGCCAAGCTGGGGGCCTTGGCAGTTAAAACCAAACGTTGGCATTCAATCACCCTTTACACTTCACCCACCCATTCCTCCCATCCCTTTTACTAACTGACTTTTGACAGGAAGGAGAAGAAACTAGTTTTAAACAAACACTTACACCACAGCAGTAGCAATATCTCAGGTGGATGGTACCGATATCAGCCAATGGATCAGAAATTATCATCGTAATGCATGTTAATTTGTAATCGATGTATATTTCAAGTTGCTCATTTAATATCAAAGAATTAGACATTCCTTAGCCACTGCCCTTCATCTGACCCTGCTGTTTCTTTCTGACCAACGTTCTCTGGCTTTGCCCAGCAGACTGGAGACCACACAAACGATCCCCATGTTCCTCCACCCTCTCCACATTCTGAAATATGATAACAATGAATCAGGTAGAGTCCAGGTGAAAAGCACCAGGTGAGCATCCTACAAGGTGGATGGTATCATGAGGTCTACTCAGAGTACGTGAACAGAAAGTGGCAGAAGTCTCCAAAATATCTGAAGAAAGAGTAAACTTATTAAAATAGAACAGTCATGCTCCAGGTGCAGCATGCGTGCTTGTTCAGCTGTGGACTGTAGCCCTCCAGCCTCCTCTGTCCATGGAACTTCCCAGGCAAGAGCACTGGAGCAGGTTGCCATTTCGTCCTCCAGGGGCTCTTCCAGACCCAGGGACTGAACCCCATCTCTTCTGTCTCTTGCATTGGCAGGCAAATTCTTTTCCACTGAGCCACCTGGGAAGCCCTATTTTTTTTTTTTTTAATTTTATGGGCACTATAACTGGTAAACATTCATGGTTTGTTCTGCTACTTTTTCTACCGAATAAAATTGGGAACCTATGTCTTGCAGACCGCTCATTTCAGAGCCCTGGTTTCACTGTTTTCTATGCTCCGTGTTCTCTTCCCCAGATGCCCTTAGCTGTTCTTTGTTATCCTGTATTTACCATTTGAAGAACCTTCAAAGTCTTTACAGATCTACATAGACTTATATAAATAGACAGTTCTTTTATTTTAGAAAATAGATTATTCGTTTTTCAGGGCTTCTGAAACAAGGGAAGGGACCCTAGAAGATTGCAAGTAGTGGGTAGAGGAACATTTTAAATCCATTGCTTTCATACCTTCTGGTGTGGTTCGGTCACTAAGTCGTCTCTGACTCTTCTCGACCCCATGGACTGCAGCACGCCAGGCTTCCCTGTCCCTCACCATCCCCCAGAGCTTGCTCAAACTCATGTCCACTGAGTCGGTGATGCTAACCGTCTCATCCTCTGCTACTTTCTTCTCCTTTTGCCTTCAGTCTTTCCCAGCATCAGAGTCTTATCCAATGAGCCAGCTCTTCCCATCAGGTGGCCAAAGTATTGGAGCTTCAGCATCAGTCCTTCCAGTGAATATTCAGGGTTGATTTCCTTTTGGATTGACTGGTTTGATCTCCTTGCTGTCCCAGGGACTCTAAAGAGTCTTCTCTAGCAACACAACTTGAAAGCATCAGTTCTTTGGCACTCAGCCTTCTTCATGGTCCAACTCTCACATCCAGACAGGACTACAGAAAAACCCATAGCTTCGACTATATGGATCTTTGTTGGCAAAGTGATGTCTCTGCTTTTTAACACACTGTCTAGTTTTGTCATAGCTTTCCTCCCAAGGAGCGAGTGTCTCTTAATTTCATGGCTGCAGCTACCATCTGAGGAGATTTTGAAGTGCAACAAAATAAATCTGTCACTGCTTCCACTTTTTCCCTTTTCTATTTCCCATGAACTGATGGAATAAGATGCCACAATCTTCATTTTTTGAAAGTTGATTTTCAAGCCAGCTTTTTCACTCTTCTCTTTCACCCTCATTATGAAGTTCTTTGGTTCCCCTTCACTTTCTGCCATTAGAATGGTATCATCTGCTTATCTGAGGCTGTTGGTATTTCTCCCAGCCCCTAAGAGACAGGTAACCAAATGAGCCGGCACTTCCTGAGAATCTTTGGCAGCCTGACCTGTCTAGTCTCAGCGTGAAAACACAGGAGCCCAACACTGCAGGCTGAGCACTGCTGGCCGGAGGCACCATGCCCTGTTTTAAAGCATCCATCCGCGTGAGTCGTGACAGACAGGGAACACAAGCAAGAGGCGGAAGCAGGAGAAACCCTAAACGTTTCCTGGTAGAAAGCTTAGTGCCAGAGAGGCCTTCAATTCTTTAATGTGCTCTTTCCCAGCGGCTGCTTTCCAAGAAGCAGGCCCTTCCCTGCGCCCCCTCACTGTGCAGAAGAGAGGTGTTTTCCAGGCGCTTCCCCGGTGGTCTCCTGCAGGGAGCCCCGTCAGTTCCTGCGTTTCTGGGCTCCGCGGGTGATGAAGTTGGGGTGCTGGGTTGCTCCCTCCCATGACCCGAGGAGCTCCAAGCTGCTTGCCTTAAGTGCCCATTCCCAGAGAGACTGGAATACTTAGCGGGGGCTCAGAGAGCCCAGCGTGGAGCCCTGCTGGAGTTGAGAGCAGAGCGTTAACACACACCTCACAGAGGAGCCAGCTGGGACCAAGCAGGGGTCTGTACCTACCGCGCTGTAAGCATTTCCCTCAAAGGCAGCATCCTAGCGCTGAAAAGCATCATCTCAAGTTTAGGAAGAAGTGAGAGGTGAAGTCACTCAGTCGTGTCCGACTCTTTGCGACCCCTCGGACTGTAACCCACGAGGCTCCTCCATCCATGGGATTCTCCAGGTAAGAATACTGGAGTGGGGTGCCATTTCCTTCTCCAGGAGATCTTCCAACCCAGGGATGGAACCTGGGTCTCCCCCACTGCAGGCAGATTCTTTACCATCTGAGCCACCAGGGAAACCAAATAAAAGAATGTCTTCTCCTTGATTAGCTCATAGGAGGTGAAAGGGTGCCATTCCCACATATGCCCTTCAAAGTGGCACAGTGGCTGATGATTGAAACTTAAGTCTGTTCACTGGTTGGTGTCCACACGTATCACGTGAGTGGCTTGCTTCTGCCTCTCAGACATCACAGAGTGCTGGCTCCAGGGCCGAGTCTCTGTTGGGCCCGCACTTGTCTTCTTGACAGGACACGTGTGTGAGCGCCTTTCTCTAAGCCACGCGCCCTGATCAGCCAGGCCCTCCAGCTCCTGACTGTTCCACTCTGGGGATGATGCTCTTCCTGCATCCTACGTGCCTGGAGTGTGAAGCCCTTGTTTCACCAATGTCTGTTCACACCAGAATGATTCCATTTTTGCTACAGCAGGCTGGGAGCAAGAATAAATGCAAGCACAGTTTATGACCTGCCTCTGCAGGAGCCTCCGTGTTGGAACAAACCATGATTTGCTGATTGTGGTGACCTTTACATAATGGTTGAACTTGATCTGAGGCAGCCAAGTCTAAGGGCTTCCCCGGTGGCTCAGATGGTAAAGAATCCGCCTGCAATGCAGGAGACCGGGGCTCAATCCCTGGGTTAGGAAGATGCCCTGGAGGAGGGCATGGCAACCCCCTCCAGTATTCTTGCCTGGAGAATTCCATGGACAGAGGAGCCTGGCAGTCCATGGTGTCACAAAGAGTCAGACACGACTGAGCGACTAAGCACAGGACAGCTGTTCTTAGAGATATCAGTTCAATTCAGTTCAGTCGCTCAGTTGTGTCCAACTCTTTGCGACCCCATAAATTGCAGGATGCCAGGCCTCCCTGTCCATCACCAACTCCTGGAGTTCACTCAGACTCACGTCCATCGAGTTGGTGACGCCATCCAGCCATCTCATCCTCGGTCGTCCCCTTCTCCTCCTGCCCCCAATCCCTCCCAGCATCAGAGTCCTTTCCAATGAGTCAACTCTTTGCATGAGGTGGCCAAAGTACTGGAGTTTCAGCTTTAGCAGCATTCCTTCCAAAGAAATCCCAGGACTACATAGGTTTATTTTTGCTTCGTTTTAAAGTTTAGAGGTGTTTACTTGAAAACAAAAACTTCAGGTTGTCTGAAAAGTTCTCTATCTGGCAATTTCTGTTTATGGAGTAATCTAAAATGAAGAGGGGTTGCCCCAGTGGCTCAGAGCTAAAGACCCTGCCTGCCAAAGCAGGAGACGCGGGAGGCCGGGGTTCCACCCCTGGGTCAGGAAGATCCCTGGAGAAGCAAATGGCAACCCACTCTGGTGTTCTTACCTGGAGAATCCCATGGACAGAGGCGTCTGGCGGGCTACAGTCCATGGGGCCGCAGAGAGCTGGACGCAGCTGAGCGTGAGCACGAGGAGGACAAAATGATGGACAAAACTAGATTCAGTTAAGACCTTAAACATTTATCTGTAGTTGGGAGAGAATTTGGTGAGCGTGTGAGCCCCTGATTTTCCTTTTGAAAGAACTGAGAGCTGGAGGAAAACTCTACTGGCCTGAAAGGCACTCTGTCACGTCCGACCCTTTACGACCCCGTGGGCTGTCCGTGGACTTCTCCAGGCCAGAACACTGGGGTGGGTTGCCATGCCCTGCTCCAGGGGATCTTCCCAACCCAGGGATCGAACCAGTGTCTCCTGCAGCGGCAGGCAGATTCTATACCACTCCAGCACCAGGGAAGCCCCAAGACCACCACAACAAAAATATAACCTTAGAAAACCGTAAATGGATTCTCTCTTTGTTGGCCCTGAAGTGAGGTGAAAGTCGCTCAGTCGTGTCCAGCTCTTTGTGACCCCATGGACTATACAGTCCGTGGAATTCTCCAGACCAGAAGACTGGAGTGGGTAGGCTTTCCCTTCTCCAGGGGATCTTCCCAACCCAGGGATCGAACTGGGGTCTCCCACATTGTAGGCGGATTCTTTACCAGCTGAGCCACAAGGGAAGCCTGGAAGAAGAATCTGAACACAACCAGATGCCTGACTCTGAGTTGTTCCGTTGTTCTTTTTTTCTTTTTTTGGTTTGGGGCTTTTTTCAGTAATCTGTCCCTTTGAATGCATTGTAAGAGGCAACACTTTCGCTCTCACACTTTCCGGTCCCACGTGTACCCTGCTGAGAAGGTCTTTCGTCTCCGGCTGTGCTGATGCTGCAGGCAAACTGGAGGCAGCTGCAGTTCATGCCAAGGATACAAGGAAAACCTCACACAGAAGGCGGAGTGAGCTAACGCCTCACTGCGACATGGGCTCTTTCCTGGACGCACGGGCACCTCCAGCGGCGCGAACTCTAGAGTTTGGGGGTGAGGGGGAGAGACGAGTGGGAAGGAATGCCCGCAGGCTTCAGGGCACCCATGAAAGAAGGATTCTTCGATGTTTCCTGGCATCTCAGAGGAGTGATTCATTTTTTCTCAAGCTTTGCTTAATGGTGGCTTTTTGAATTTCCAGGGGGACATACTGCCCCAAGTGACAGTGTCAGAGTCGCCCACAGTTGTTGCAAAGCAGAGTTATTTTTTTCCTATTGGTGTCCACAGTTCCCAACCTTGTACACCTTCTCAGGTGCTTTGTTCTGACAGCCTAGCGACAAGCTAGCTGCGGCTGCTGCTGCTAAGTCGCTTCAGTCATGTCCAGCTCTGTGTGACCCCATAGACAGCAGCCCACCAGGCTCCCCCGTCCCTGGGATTCTCCAGGCAAGAACACTGGAGTGGGTTGCCATTGCCTTCTCCAATACATGAATGTGAAAAGTGAAAGTGAAGTCGCTCAGTCGTGTCCGACTCTCCGCGACCCCATGGACTGCAGCCCACCAGGCTGCTCCGTCCATGAGATTTTCCAGGCGAGAGCACTGGAGTGGGGTGGGGACAAGCTAGGGCACACATCAAATGAGTGACGAGTGGACTTTCCAGACTGAAAGAAATGTGTGGATCAGCACCAAATGCTTCTGTCTGGGCTGTAAGTGCCTTAGGGCTCGTTCACAACGCTAGGTAAGGCAAAGGGTCCTGGTGCACTTGTCCAATCCTCCTCCCTGTTGCTGATTCTGGGCGGGAGCCGAGTCTGGCGGGGCTGAGCCTGGGCGGGGATCGGGGCCCCCAGGGCCACTGGATGCTTTGCTTGCCCTGCCCTGATGCCCCCAGGGATGTGCAGTGACTCATCTCACACAGAGGACCCCACCACCTGACTGGGGAGCTGCTCTGTCCTGGGGATTCCGCCCCTGGTGGACAGACCTCCGGGCCTCTCTCTGCAGTTTCATCAGGTGGGCACCCTTTGGTTCTAACCCGCACTGTGGGCACCAAGATGAGCTAGCTCACTTTGCTCCTACAAGAGTCTCTCCTACAGAAATCTCCTTATAGAGTGAAGTGGAAAGGAAATCATCTCAATGCTCATTGATGACTTTTTGTGCAAATTTGAGCCCTTGTGTACGAGGCCTTGCAAATAGAGGAGAATCGGGTGTTTTGAAAGTGTCCCCTTTCTCTCTGCGGCTTCCCGCTTCCCCGGGCAGCTGCTCTCTGTCCTCAGCTGAACTCTCCCGGTGTTCTGGCTGCTGCCGTCCTGGCCCAGGGGTCTTTGTCTCCCCACACATGGCCGGTTCTCAAAGTTTGAGGAGCTCAGTCCCATTTCCTCTGCTCCTGCTTTTGCTTCTTTCTCCTCAGCTCATTTTTCAAAAGTTTACTTGATGCAAACAGCTGGCTCATTGAAAAAGACCCTGATGCTGGGAAAGATTGAAGGCAGGAGGAGAAGGGGGCGACAGAGGAGGAGATGGTTGGATGGCATCACTGACTCGATGGACATGAGTTTGAGCAAATCCCAAGAAATGGTGAAGGACAGGGAAACCTGGCGTGCTGCAGTCCATGGGGTCGCAAAGAGTCAAACACGACTTCGTAACTGAACAGCTGTGAAACAGTTCAAACATCTGGAAAGTGACATAAAGGTCCCCACGGACTCACACCCAGTGTACTGGAGAGCACACACCTGCAGGATACCGCCCACCTGGGCCAAGAAGACCCCAGCCCGCGCACTTCTAGGTGACTCCTACACTGTTCTCAAGACCTCAGCGGGAAGACCTTCTCCCCACAGCTGCGCCCCCCACGCTTCCATCGAGGCCGCTGCCCACCGGAGCTGCACCCTCCAGGCGGGCAGGGATGCTATGGTGGAGGGCCTGGTGAGAGCCGTGCCCTGGGCCACCGTCGCTCACACCTCCTGCGACCACAGAAAAGTCCAAGGAACCACAGGAACAAGCCCTTTTCACTTGAAAAGCCCGTCATATCCAGTTTGGTTCCCTCAGGACTCAAGCTCAGCCTTGCAGACCTCCCCCCCCCAGTGCGGCAGTGCTCTCCACCCCAGCCACACGGGGGCATCATGACAGCCCCCAGAGCCCCTCGGGGGTCAAACTGCAATTCCGTGTCTGGCTCACTTCACCGTTCTGGCCGCACATTTGCAAAGCATTCCTTTCAAAAAAGGGAAAAAGTGTTAGTTACTCGGTCATGTCCGTCTCTTTGCAGCCCCCTTGGACTGTATAGCCCACCAGGCTCCTCCGTCCGTGAGAGTCTCCAGGCAAGAACACTGGAGTGGGTTGCATGCGTGCATGCTAAGTCGATGGCATTTCTTCCCATTCTTCCGAAATGGAGTGACGGACCAGTTATCTGTCGCTGTAGAATCAGCCTCAATTGTGCTCCCAGGTGTGACTCAGTTTCCCTCTCTTCCTGTGGTCATAACAGCCCACCCAGCAAGGTCGAGAGGCTGCTTGCTGTGCCTGCTGTGGGACCAGTGCTCCCGCCCCACCAGCGGCATTCCCATCTCACAAGGCCTGATGGCCCCTTTCAAGGGCAGACGTTGAGTTAAGCACCCAGGAGTTTCATCCAGGCACAACCCAGGACCTGATGATAGGGAGGTTTTTGTCCATGAAGATCTGCCCAAGCACAATGGCACACCAAGGAAACAGGTGAGTTCTCCAAAGGAAGCCAGGGTTCATCCGACAGAAGGAGCAGGAAGGGAACGCTGAAGGCGGGGGAGACACCAGAAATGTGGGTGGAACTTAGTCCCACCTTCAAAAATCTCTCCTCTGGAAGAAAGCATGATGTGAAATGTGAGCAGCCTTTAAATCTCCTTTGGCCGCCTGCCAGCAGCCCATCATATCCGCAGTATTACCTTAACAGTTGGGGTGGACGAATGCCACCTGCCATGTCAGTAAACAAAGGATGTGGGACCATCAAGCTGGCAGTCACTGCAGCCGCCCCCAGCTGTGCACCCAGAGGGGATTCAGGATGGAGAAAAGCAGGACGCTGGCCCTAGAGAGCCAAGGTGCCCATCAGAGGAATGAGTCTGCACCTACCCATACGTAGGAAAGCTCTGAATTCGTTAAGTTGAGATATCTGCTTATTTCCTTTTATCGGTAATCTCTTGATCAACTACCTGTTTTTTGATTGTTTGTTTTTGCAAAAGCTCCTCTATATCCTGGAATTCCCTGGTGGCTCAGACAGTAAAGAGTCTGCCTGCAAGGCGGGAGACCCAGGTTCAATCCCTGGGTTGAGGAGATCCCCTGAAGAAGGAAATGGCAATCTACGCCAGTATTCTTGCCTGGAGAATCCCATGGACGGAGGAGCCTGGCAGGCTGCAGTCCATGGGCGCGGGGAGGGGTCACAAAGAGTCGCACGTGACTGGGTGACTTCCCTTCACCCTGGCCACCCCCTTGCCTCTTCAGAGCAGTCCCTTAGTGCTCCTGGAAGGCTGTCTCCTGGTCTTAAGTTCTCAGTTGTTGCTGTTCAGTCCCTCAGTCATGTCCGACTCTGTGACCCCGTGGACTGTAGCCCACCAGGCTCCTCTGTCCATGGTATTTTTCAGGGAAGAATACTGGTGTGGATTGCCATTTCCTCCTCCAGGGGATCTTTTCCACCCAGGGATCAAACCCACGTCTCCTGTTTGGCAGGTGGATTCTTTACCTGTGAGCCACCAGGGAAGCCCCAAGTCTTCAGTACATCCACCAGATGAAACATAATTCTCAAATTTTAAGTTGTGCATTTTTTTTTCTCAATCAACACACCTTGCTGCTGCCGCAGCTAAGTCGCTTCAGTCATGTCTGACTCTGTGCAACTGCATAGACGGCAGCCCACCAGGTTCCCCTGTCCCTGGGATTCTCCAGGCAAGAACACTGGAGTGGGTTGCCATTTCCTTCTCCAATGCATGAAAGTGAAAGTGAAGTCGCTCAGTCATGTCCAACTCTTAGCAACGCCATGGACTGCAGCCCACCAGGCTCCTCCGTCCATGGGATTTTCCAGGCAACAGTACCTGAGTGGGGTGCCATTGCCTTCTCCCCACACACCTTAGTGACTCTCATAAACTCTCATGAAGCTTTCTTTGAAACTTAATTTCATTTATCTCATGTCCTTGCTCATGGAGGGACTCTCACTCTGCACTCACCCTAGGTGTGAACCTCAGTCTGATTTTGCAAGTTATGCTCAGTTGCTTCATTTGTGCCCAGCCCTTTGTGACCCTGTGGACTGTATGTAACCCGCCAGGCTCCTCTGTCCATGGGACTCTCCAGGCAGGAGTCCTGGAGCGGGTTGCCATGCCCTCCTCCAGGGGATCTTCCCGACCCAGGGACCGAGCGCACGCCTCCCGTAGCTCCTGCAGTGCAGGCAGATTCTTTACCGCTGAGCTGCTGGCGAAGCCCAATGTGATATTAACCCCAACGGTAATCCCTGCACCTAACGTTGTCTCTTACTGGTGGGACTAAGAAATCAACATCATTTCAAAACTTCCTCAAATTCTTCTCTTTTTTTGGTCTGAGACTAAAGTTTTAAATACTTGGATAACATTATTTTAACTAAAACTGTGATATTTTGATTTACAAGAAGAAATATGTATTTGGTCTTCATCCTGACTCTGGCACAGAGCTCCTAAAACCCTTGGAATTTCCTAAGCGATGAGAGCAATAAATGTGCCTTTTGTCAGTGAGATGACTTTTGGAAAACCCCTAAGTAGCCTGAGGTCGGGGGCTGGTTGTCAGGGGACCCAACAATGTGACTGTAAGGTTGGAACTTTCAACCCCACTTCCTGGTCCCTGAGGAAGGGGAGAGGCTGAAGGTTGAATCAGTCACCAACAGCCAATGATTAAGTCAGTCTGGCCTACATAATTAAGGCTCCATATAAACCTAAAAGGCCAGGGCTCAGACAGCGTCCAGGTGGGGGTGACACGGAGATGGGGGGGGTGCCTGGAGAGGGCTTGGGAGCTCCAAGCCCCTCCGTATACCTCGCCCTCTGTATCTCTTCTATCCAGCCCTTCCTGAGTCCTATCCTTCCATAGTAATCTGGCAAACCAGTCATCTAACTGTTCCTCTGAGTTCTGTGAGCCACTCAAATAAATTGAACCCAAAGAAGGGGTCACTGGAACCTCCAATCTACAGCCATCAGTCAGAATCACAGTTGAAAACTTGGACTCGTGTTTGGCTTCTGAAGTATGTGGCTGGCGGGGGCAGTCTCCTAAGACAGCGCCCTTAATCGGCAGCACCGCGTGCTGTCTCCAGGTAGGCGTGAGACATGGGCTACTTCCGCCCACATCAGTAAAGAAAGGCTGTGACAGTCACCAGTGACTGCAGCTCTCCAACGTGAGCTGGTGAGCCCTCGAAAAGAAGCCTGGGGTGGCAGTGCTCCTATTAGACAAAGCAGATTTTGAAGCAAAGTCTACAACAAAGGATAAAGAAGGGTTTTATATATTGCTGGGAGATCAATATCAGAAGAGGATATTACACTCATTAAGATATATTCACCCAGTTCAGTTCAGTTCAGTCGCTCAGTCGTGTCCAACTCTCTGCGACTCCATGAATCGCAGCACGCCAGGCCTCCCTGTCCATCACCAACTCCCGGAGTTCACTCAGACTCATGTCCATCGAGTCAGTGGTGCCATCCAGCCATCTCATCCTCGGTCGTCCCCTTCTCCTCCTGCCCCCAATCCCTCCCAGCATCAGAGTCTTTTCCAATGAGTCAACTCTTCTCATCAGGTGGCCAAAGTACTGGAGTTTCAGCTTTAGCATCATTCCTTCCAAAGAAATCCCAGGGCTGATCTCCTTCAGAATGGACTGGTTGGATCTCCTTGCAGTCCAAAGGACTCTCAAGAGTCTTCTCCAACACCACAGTTCAAAAGCATCAATTCTTTGGCACTCAGCTTTCTTCACAGTCCAACTCTCACATCCATACATGACCACAGGAAAAACCATAGCCTTGAGTAGACGGACCTTAGTCGGCAAAGTAATGTCTCTGCTTTTGAACATACTATCTAGGTTGGTCATAACTTTTCTTCCAAGGAGTAAGCGTCTTTTAATTTCATGGCTGCAGTCACCATCTCCTGTGATTTTGGAACCCAAAAAAATAAAGTCTGACACTGTTTCCACTGTTTCCCCATCTATTTCCCATGAAGTGATGGGACCGGATGCCATGATCTTCGTTTTCTGAATGTTGAGCTTTAAGCCAACTTTTTCACTCTCCACTTTCACTTTCATCAAGAGGCTTTTTAGTTCCTCTTCACTTTTTGCCATAAGGGTGGTGTCATCTGCATATCTGAGGTTATTGATATTTCTCCCAGCAATGTTGATTCCAGCTTGTGTTTCTTCTAGTCCAGAATTTCTCATGATGTACTCTGCATATAAGTTAAATAAGCAGGGTGACAATATACAGCCTTGACGTACTCCTTTACCTATTTGGAACCAGTCTGTTGTTCCATGTCCAGTTCTAACTGCTGCTTCCTGACCTGCATACAGATTTCTCAAGAGGTAGGTCAGGTGGTCTGGTATTCCCATCTCTTTCAGAATTTCCCACAGTTTATTGTGATCCACACAGTCAAAGGCTTTGGCACAGTCAAAGGCTTTGGCATAGTCAATAAAACAGAAATAGATGTTTTTCTGAACTCTCTTGCTTTTTCCATGATCCAGCGGATGTTGGCAATTTGATCTCTGGTTCCTCTGCCTTTTCTAAAACCAGCTTGAACATCAAGAAGTTCACAGTTCACATATTGCTGAAGCCTGGCTTGGAGAATTTTGAGCATTACTGTACTAGCGTGTGAGATGAGTGCAATTGTGCAGTAGTTTGAACATTCTTTGGCATTGCCTTTCTTTGGGATTGGAATGAAAACTGACCTTTTCCAGTCCTGTGGCCACTGCTGAGTTTTCCAAACTTGCTGGCATATTGAGTGCAGCACTTTCACAGCATCATCTTTCAGGATTTGAAACAGCTCAACTGGAATTCCATCGCTTCCACTAGCTTTGTTCGTAGTGATGCTTTCCAAGGCCCACTTGACTTCACATTCCAGGATGTCTGGCTCTAGATGAGTGATCACACCATCATGATTATCCAGGTCGTGAAGATCTTTTTTGTACAGTTCTTCTGTGTATTCTTGCCACCTCTTCTTAATATCTTCTGCTTCTGTTAGGTCCAGGCCATTTCTGTCCTTTATTGAGCCCATCTTTGCATGAAATGTTCCCTTGGTATCTCTAATTTTCTTGAAGAGATCTCTAGTCTTTCCCATTCTGTTCTTTTCCTCTATTTCTTTGCATTGATGGCTGAAGAAGGCTTTCTTATCTCTTCTTGCTATTCTTTGGAAGTCTGCATTCAGATGCTTATATCTTTCCTTTTCTCCTTTGCTTTTCGCCTCTCTTCTTTTCACAGCTATTTGTAAGGCTTCCCCAGACAGCCATTTTGCTTTTTTGCATTTCTTTTCCATGGGGATGGTCTTGATCCCTGTCTCCTGTACAATGTCAGGAACCTCATTCCATAGTTCATCAGGCACTCTATCTATAAGATCTAGGCCCTTAAATCTATTTCTCACTTCCACTGTATAATCATAAGGGATTTGATTGAGGTCATACCTGAATGGTCTAGCAGTTTTCCCTACTTTCTTCAATTTAAGTCTGAATTTGGTAATAAGGTGTTCATGATCTGAACCACAGTCAGATCCTGATACAGGAGCACCCAAATATATAAAGGAAATACTAACAGGCTCAGACAGTGAAGAATCTGCCTGAAACGTGGGAGACATGGGTTCCATCCCTGGGCCGGGAAGACCCTCTGGAGGAGGGCATGACAACCCACTGCAGTGTTCTTGCCTGGAGAATCCCCACAGACCGTGGTGTCTAGTGGGCTACAGGCAGTACAGGCGCCACAGTCACAAAGACTCGGACACAAGTGAGTTATTAAGCAGAGCACCGCACGGCAGGCATAAAGGGAAAATTGACAGAAGCACAGTAATGGTCGTGGACTTCGATATCCCACTTATGTCAGTGGACAGACGATCCAGACAGTGGCCTTAAATGGCACATCAGACCAGACCGCTGGACACAGTAGAGAAGGGCTGACTTTACATATTTAAGTGGAAGGCAACACTTCTGGATCCACTGAGTACACCCTGCTGTCTCCAGTCCAGTGAAGCCAGCACTGGCTCCCTCCTCTCCCTCTAGAACCTTCTCTCAAGAGCACAGAGTACCATATAAGCCAGTACCACCGGCAGCACCGGGTAACTGAAGAGCGCAGGGTGGGACGGGAGTCCTCCGAGGCCCCTTCACATCCCTTCCTCCTGGAGGAACACCCATGTCCCCGAAGCGTCATCAGAAGGGAGAGCCTTCCGAGAATGTAGATGCCCCAGAGGGCTGAGAAGTGCCTGTCCACGTTGGGGCGGTTTTGAGGCATCTTTAGAATCATTCCGCTCTCAGTGCTGTCTTGAAATCCTCGCTCCAGCCCTGGGAGAGCCCTGTGGAGACCTGGCCCGGGAACTGCTGCTGTTTCGTGTGGTGTGGGGCCCTCTGTCTTCCTCAGGACCACCGAGCAGTGCCTGAGTCCAGAGACCCAAGGTCCTCCTTCCATCACAGTCCAAGCAGAGCTTCGATTGTTACCAGAGCATCTTAATTGTGTTAGTGAGATGTGAAGTGCTCACGCATGGATGCAGAATTCTCAGTGCACTCAAGAGAAAAGCAAGAGCGAATGTCTTCTTTCCTTGAAGGCAGTTTCATTGGTTACCAGTTAGGAAAATGACTCCTTAGAGACTCTTCAATACAAAATTCTCATTTCTTTGGAGCAACGCTGAACCATTGGTAACGGCCGCATCCCACTAAGAGTCCCCTCGCCCCATCAGCGCCAGCCTGGGCTGGTTGCGGCTCTCCCTCTGGTCACCAACACCGAGACGGTGTGCCCCAAAAGCAGCTCACTCCACTTTCTCCCTGATTAGGAAGTTATCACACACACTGTGTCAATTAGAAGGTAATTGAGGGGAAAAAAAGGAAGGAGGGAATAGCCTCATTGATCCCACCAGCTGGAAATAATCACAGTTAAAATGTTTTGTATATTTCCTTCCAATCTTGTGAGAAGAATTCTGGGACTGCAACTCTGTGCAGTTGAGACTCCTGCTCCGCTCAAATGTAAGCTTGCACAGTTGGTTTTGAGTGTACAGAATCTCCCAATGAAAGAGTGAAGGGGTACAAAAGATTATGTGTATAAGGTATAAGTGAATCCCTTTGCTCTATAGCAGAAATTCACACAACATTGTAACCAATAAATCAACGATACTTCAAATTAAAAAAAAAAAAAATAGTGCTGGAGGCCACTAGCTCCAGAAAGGTGTTTCCTTCCACGGGATCTATCTGGGGAGGGCCTTACTGCTGCTCTCAGTCACTCAGTCGTGTCTGACTCCTTGCAACCCCGTGGACTGCAGCACGCCAGGCTTCCCTGTCCTTCCCCACTTCCCAGAGCTTGCTCAAACTCATGCCCATCAAGTCAGTGATGTCACCCAACCATCTCTTCCTCTGTCATCCCCTTCTCCTCCTGCCTTTAATCTTTCCCAGCATCATGGTCTTTTCTAATGAGTCAGCTCTTCTCATTAGGTGCCAAAGTATTACAGCTTCAGCTTCAGCATCAGTCCTTCCACTGAATAGTCAAGGTTGATTTCCTTTTGGATGGACTGGTTTGATCTCCTTGCTCTCCAGGGGATTCTCAAGAGTCTTCTCCAATACCACAGTTCAAAAGCATCAATTCTTCGGTGCTCAGCCGTCTTTATGGTTCAGCTGTCATATTCATACATGACTACTGGAAAAACCAAAGGTTTGACTAGATGACACTTTGTCAGCAAAGTAATATCTCTGATTTTACTAATGCTCTCTAGGTTGGTCATAGCTTTTCTTCCAAGGAGCAAGTGTCTTTTAATTTCATGGCTGCAGTTACCATCTGCAGTGATTTTGGAGCCTGAGAAAATAAAGTCTATCACTGTTTCCATTGTTTTCACATCTATTTGCCATCAAGTGATGGGACCGGATGCCATGATCTTTGTTTTTTGACTGTTGAGTTTTAAGCCAGCTTTTTCCCTCTCCTCTTTCACTTTCATCAAGAGGCTCTTTAGTTCCTTTTCACTTTCTGCCATAAGGGTGGTGTTATCTGCATATCTGAGGTTATTGATGTTTCTCCTGGCAATGGCTGAGCTGAAATCCTCCAAGTGCCTGTCATACGCTGATGTAGGGAAAGCTTGTTTGGGTAGTGAACCACTGACTTCTCTCGCTGCTGCCGTTCTGATGAATTTGTTTGTCATGCTACAGTTCGGAGCCTCTGCCCGAAACATTCTCTTCTACAAGGGGATGCCAGGGTCTTTTCTTTCAAAGGTGATTACCCAGCATCGAGGACTCCTCTCCACCTGGGAGGTCCCTGCTGCTTCCCACTTGCCTGAAGGGTCCCCTGCCCTGAGGGTGCCTGGTCAGAGCCAGCCGTGTAGGAATATATTGTCGTTCATCAAGGTTTTACTTGGTGCCTCCCTGGTGTCTGATGATGCTGAGCTCTTTTCTGTGTACTTAATTGCCACCGGCTTATCTTTTTTTCATATCTTTCCCACATTTTTGCTGTATTGTTTATTTTTTGAGTTTTGATTATTTGGCATAGGAGTCCTTTATCAGATGTGGGTTTGCAAATATTTTCTCCTTATCTGTGGCCTGTCTTTTCACTGTCTTAGCATCTTTGCCATTTTGATGAAGTCCAAATGTTCAGTTTCTCATGTTGTGGATTGTGCTTTTGATGGTGTATCTGAGAGGTCTTTACCAATTCCAAGGTCACAGGTATTTTCTCTTTTATTTCTTCTAGAAATCTTACCAAGTTAGCTGTTCTTTTGGGGTCTATGATCTACTCTGAGATGTTTTATGTATAAGATGTGAAGTTCGACTTTTGGCATAAGAATATCCAATGGCTCCAGCACTGCTTACTGAAAACCTTTATTTTTCTTCTTACATGTTATAGCTACGCAGCCCTGGACAGAGTGTTTACCTGAACCTCTTTATTTAATCTTCAGAACCATCCTGTGAGCAAAGGGGGTGGGGCCATCCATTACCTCCATCTGTGACCAACAGGGAAACCAAGGCAGAGAGTGTATGTTTGCCCAGGATGGTTCAAACAGTAAAAGGCAGAGTTGCACCTGGAAGGGGTCTCGCTGACCCCCAATCCAGGCCTCCTCTCGGGGAGGGGGAGAGCCGGCCAGACTAAGGCAGCTTCCTGGGCTTTGAGAGGGGGACCTGGGGACACATCTTGAGGTCAGCTGGCTGTGGGGCTGACCGTGACTCAAAGTCTCAACATAGGTCGGGGGTCCCCAACCTGCTAGCCATCAGACCACGCAGCGGAAGGTGAGTGGCCAGCCAGTGACAAAGCTCCAGCTGTGTTTACAGCCGCTCCTCTTTCCTCACATTACCGCATGGGATTGCAAACGGTGGCCTTAAAAGTATGTTTGAGACAACTTCAAACCTCCAAACGTCCTGGATTAAAGTCAGGGTGGGCTATCCTGAGAGAGCCACAAAAGCCCTGAAAAGCGCTGCTTCTGTTTCCAACACCCTGTCTTTGTGATGCTGGGTTATCTGCAGTGACAGCCAGTGAAACAAAATGATGGTGCAGCCCGGACGTGTAGCCCGGACGTGTAGCCCGGACGTAAGCAACACCCTCGGGCGTCCCTGCCTCCCACCACCCCCAGATGGGACCGCGTCGATGCGAGTAAACAGGCTCCGGCCTCCCGCTGGTTACCGTTATGGTGAGGTGTACATTCCTGCATTACGTCACAATCAGCGAGATGGAGACCAAGTGCGCTTGAATCAGCCGAAAACCCTTCCTGCTTACCCCTCCCACCCCGCTCCGTGGAGGAACTGCCTTCCACGAAACTAGACCCTGGTGCCAAGAAGGCTGGGCCCGCTGACGCATATTTAACGCATCCACCCCTAGCCCCCAAGACTGACACGGGGCTCCCTTCCTCCATCCACACAGCACGCCGTCTGGGCGAGCGGGAGGTGTGGTGGGCAGGAGCCACGGGCCGCCTCCCCCAGGCCCGCCAACAGAAAAGGCACCGATTGCCTCAGATCGAAGGGGCCGGCCTTCAGTGCCAAGGCTTTGCCTTCAAAAGACAGGAAACGGGATCCCACCCGGTGTAAACCTCTTAATGAAAAAGCCAAGGGGCCTGAGCTTTGTTGCATTGTTGGGTTTCCTTTATCCTCTTCTAAACATTGGTTTTGGACGGCGTGCTAAAGCCCCATTCCCACGTGATCTTATCCTTTGTAAAATCGTGACCATCCCAGTGGTCTTTATTCTTTTAAGTTTTCAGTAAATAAACACAGTCTGGCAAGTTTCCCCCACTGGAATGACACGTGAGTGTCCCAAACATGTCTCATCAGTCATAGGACGGCCAATGAAACTCCATTGACTTTAAAAGGTCATGGAATTGTGCATGTTTGTGATCTTGCTTTATTCATTATTAAGAAAATCATGGACACAGCCCTTTAAAAATTTTGTTTCCTCTTAGATTACTCAAGAGAAAAGCTTGCCCAGTGAAGCCCAGAAATATGTGTGCCCTTTAATTTTAGATGTTTGATTTATTGACAGGAACTATATAACCTGTCACAAATCACTGATACTACACCTTGTTGGATTAAGGTGTGCACTTAACATTGGACTTAGCCCATAGACTGAGTTCTTTTTTTCTTGAAAAAATAAATTGCTTCATCTGATTGCTGTCGTTTAGTTACAGTGTTGGTGGCACTGATTTGGCCGGTCGGTCCATCTGTTATACAGCAGGTCTCTGTTCTGACTGTGACCATCGGCCGGGGTATCTAGGTCTGTGTAACTGTCTCAAAGGCCACCGTCGTCGCTAAGAACTGGCTCCTCTGTGGCTACTCTGGAAAGAACAGCGGCACCGGCCACTCCTGCTGACCCACTGCAGGTCTCATGACTGTGAGGTGGTCCTCCACACCCCACACGGAATAAGAAACCAGCAGTGATTTGGGCCAGACACACACCTTCTTTCCAGATCATGCAAGAGTCAAACTGTCAAGAAGCACTGTTCAGGCACATAGAGGCAATGGAAAGCAATCAGCCGTAAACAGGGATGAAACTGTCTCATTCGCAGACATGGACGCACCTACAGACTGTCATACAGAGTGAAGGAAGTCAGAAGGAGGAAGGCAAAACCCATAGATTAACACACACATGCGGGATCTGGAAAAATAGTACAGATGAGACTTTTTGCAGAGCAGAAATAGAGATAGGGATGTAGGGAACGAAAGCATGGACTCCGAGTGGGCCAAAGGGGATAGGATGAGTTGGGAGATTAGGATCAACATACATACACAATTGACAATCTGTATAAAACAGACAACTAATGAAGATCTACTGTATAGCACCAAATATAACTCTCTTCAGTGCTCTGTAGCGACCTAAATGGGAAGGAAATCCAAGGAAGAGGTGATATATCCATATATATGGATCTATATGGATCTATAGATATATACACGTGGCTGATTCATTACACTGTGCAGCAGAAACGACCACACAATGTAAAGCAACTGTCCAATAGAAGTTAATTTAAAAGAACACTGTTCTGATAATCTACTCCGGTACCCCTGCCTCAGTCCCTGGGGCTGCTGTAAGAAATCACTGGAGATTAGTGGCTTAAACAGCAAACAGGCATTTCTCACAGTTCTGGAAGCTGGAAGTGCGGGATTAGGGTCCCAGCATGGTGGGTTCTGGCAAGAGCACACTTCCTGAATTACAGAGCACGGTCCTCTTCCTGTATCCTCACGCCCCACAGGGGGAGCCAGTAGCTTCTTTCCTCTTCTGTGTGTGTGTGTGTGTTAGTCGCTCAGTCCTGTCTGACTCTTTGCAACCCTACAGAGTATGGCCCGCCAGGCTTCTCTGTCTATGGGATTCTCCAGGCAAGGATACTGGAGTGGATTGCCCTTCCCTTCTCCAGAGGAACTTCCCAACCCAGGGATCGAACCCTGGTCTCCTGCATCACAGGCAGGTTACAGGGCACCAACCCCTTCATGAAGGCCCTGCCCTCGTGATCTCATCTGATGCTAATCACTTCGCAAAGGCCCCACCCCCAAATGCTGTCACAGGGCAAGTGGGGCTTCAACACGTGAATCATGGGGTACAAGCAATGCAGTCCATTGCACCCCCATTTCTGACCACAAACATAATCTCAACTGCAGGTGCTCTCCAAGCTTCCCACCATTCTTCTAATTCCATATTCTCTCTGTGGCTTCCCTGGCGGCTCAGACAGGAAAGAATCTGCCTGCCATTCAGGAGACCCGGGTTTGATCCCTGGGTGGGGAAGATTCCCTGGAGGAGGGAATGGCAACGCCCTCCAGTATTCTTGCCTGGAGAATTCAGTGGACAGAGGAGCCTGGCGAGCTACAGTCCACGGGGTCCCAAAGAGTCGGACACGACTGAGCAACTGACACAACCATATTCCCTTAACTCTCAGAAACAAATCAGTGCTGACCTGTGAGAAAGGGGACACGTCTAAGGTTGCCTAATTCTCTGCATTACTTCCCACAGCAGAAGGAGAACCCAGCTCACAACATTTCGAAAATACATACACACACGAGTGATGGATACGCAAGCGAACGGTGGATGGGCGATTATATCCTCAAAGCTTGATATTGCTGGCGAATCAACTGTATTTTGTTTAGTATGGCCAAAATATCTGGCAGTGAAGGTCACAGGGGCTAAAATTACTCAATTATCAGAAACCTGAGGCCCCAAATTATATTTTGCTTTTCTGTGAACATTATTTCACCAAATTCCACAATCATTCCTGCAATGACGAATTAAAGTCCAGTGTTGCTGAATCCCAGAGAATACACCATTCCTGACTCAGGCTTTGTCAATTGTTTGTAAAGTCTCTGCTGAATTAGATGTGCATTTTTAAAGTAAAAACCCAATTCTTCAACAATGAAGTCGGAAACGGTAATTATGAATATACTTGTATATATTTGTGTGTGTCTTCTTAGAAACAACTTATGATCATAATATCTAAAATTTAGTTCTTTATAGAAAACAAAACATAATCATCCGTCTTGTATATCAAAACCACAGATCTGAGATATTTACCTTCGGAAAGATGCAAATTTCTCTCACTTTGTTATCTCCTGGGAATGCCAACCAAAGAAAACATCATTTTTTCTGAGGATGAGGCCATAAATATTACAAAAAGGAGGGCATTTCTGAAAACCTGGAGTGAACTCCACTCCATGAAATTATTTCAAATGTAAACAGCCTCTGGTAATGACACAAAAGCGCACTTTTGGACAGAGAATAGTCCCACACCGAAAAGGAAAATAAACCAACCCCAAACACACAAACATAAAGCACAGTATAATCAAGGAGGCATTAAGCCACCTCTTATCTCCCTGCAGGCCATGAAAGAATTAGTCAAGTGAACAAAGCCCACAGAACCTGCAATTAGGGCAATCTGTGGCTGAAGGGTCCTGGGAGGCAGCCAGTCAATGTAAAGACAGAGAGTTTGGAAAAATGAATCAAGAAGTCTAGTCAATACAAAACATTTTGATTATCCTGACTAAAGCGATAATGCCTTTCAAGTCACATCAAGAAATGTCCATCCACATTCTCTGATGTTCCAAGGAGAAAATAAAGGACGGAAATGCTATGAGATGAGTATTTCAGATTTTTGATGTTTTGGGCTGCCTCTTAAAAACTTGGGTTTAACTCTGCAGTTCAGTTACAGTAGCGAAATCCCTTTGTAGGATCAGAGGCCACCTGGGCTGATGTCCTTATAATCATGGCTAGCAGGTTCCTGTCGTGCCAGAGAGAGGCATTAAAATAATAGATGGGAGAAAACTTGGTCACATGACTGTCAGATACACTCTCTTCTCTTTCCTGATATGAATGTGCTTCTTCTGTGAGTAGCTATATTTCCAGAAGGCAAACGAGACAAGTGTGTTACCTATGTGTCTTGACCATTGAGGCTGCTCTAACAGACCACCATAGGTTATAAACTAAAGACATGCATGCTTTGTAGTTCTAGAAGCTGGAATCCTCCGTGGTTCACAGACGACTGTCTTCTCATTGTGTCTTCACAGGGCAGAAGGGTTGAGGGAGCTCTATGGGGTCACTTATTTTTCAAGTTCTTTTCTTTTTTTAAGTATAGTTGATTTACAGTGTTTCAAGTGTACAGAAAAGTGATTCAGTTATGCATATATATATACACACATATATATATACAGGTATGTATATATATACACTCTGTTTCAGACTCTTTTCCATTATAGGTTATTATAAGATATTGACTATAATTCCCTGTGCAATACAGTTGGCTCTTATTGCTTATCTAGTCTATATACAGTAGTGTGTATCTTTTAATCCCAAACTCCGAATTCATTCCTCCCCGCCTTTCACGTTTGATAACCATAGGCTTGTTCTCTGGGTCTGTGAGTCTGTTATCAAAAGTGTGTGGTAGGATCCGGCTGCTCGCCACTTAAAAGCCAATAAACAGGCCAGGTTGGTGGAAAGGAAAGTTTGCTTTACTTTCAGTGCATTGCAGTTCAGTTCAGTCGCTCAGTCGTGTCCGACTGTTTGCGATCCATGAATCGTAGCACGCCAGGCCTCCCTGTCCATTACCGTCTCCCGGAGTTAACTCAGACTCACGTTCATCGAGTCGGTGATGCTTTACTTTAGATGCCGGCAAATGAGGGGGGAGGGTGACGGCCATCTTCCCAAAGGTTGCAGCCAGTGGGCAAGAGCTTTTATAGACAGAAGCGGAGGGGCTACATGCAGCGACAGCACAGTCATCTCTAACAGTCGTAATCCAGTTGTCATAGATGGCCTGGCCAGCATCCTCTCGGCTGTTTTAGGTACAGCTAATCTTCAGTTCCAGGGTCCATTTTTTTCCACTTCTCTGCAGTCAGTTCTCAGAATCGTGGCAGCTCAAGTCCCGGGCACAGTCTGGCCATCGTGCAGTTAACTTCTCCACCTGGTGTTTCAGTATCTATAAGACAGCTCACAGGATATGGCTCAGAATATTATCTACAGCCCTCGAGAAAGAACTAAAACTCCTTGGCCTTGCTTAATGACACGTTATTATTATTTAGTCTCCTTTGACTGTTTTGCCTTGTTTCCACATTTCTCATTTTTCTGGTTAAATTTATTCTTTGACTAAAGCTTTCCACAGACAAAAGGCAGGAAAAGGACAAGGCGGGACAAGGACCATAGGTTCCTGCCCTGTCTCAAGTCTATCTTTGCTTTGTGCATAAGTTCATTTGCACCATGTTTTTTAGCTTTCACGTATAAGTGGTATCATACGATACTTGTCTTTCTCTGTCTTCACTTATGATAATCTCCAGATCCATTCATGTTGCTGAAAACAACATTATTTCATTCTTTTTTTATAACTGGGTAACACTCTACTCTGGGCTTCCCAGGGGGCTCTAGTGGTAAAGAACCTGCCTGTCAATGCAGGAGACTTAAGAGGATCCCTGGGTCAAGAAGAAGAACCCCTGGAGGAAAGCATGGCAACCCACTCCAGTATTCTTGCCTGGGAAATCCCATGGACAGAGGGGCCTGGTGGGCCACAGCCCATGACTGAGCACGCAGGCTCACAGCTTCTTTCAGAGAACAGAAGAGGGGGCGGTGAGGAAGTAAAGGAAAACAATCAGAAGTCTTGCAGATATCTCCTGAAATGATCAGCCTTGGGGAGGGGGTGTCTTAATTTCCTTTTTCTTGCAGGCATACACAGGTGGACAGGATCAGGATATCTCTCTGAGCAAAAGCACTTCGGTTTAATATTCAGGCAGAGGGGCAGAGCCCCCAGAGGCAGGCCTTTACGTATAGATAGTGTCCTTTGAGTGAACAAAAGCCACTGGAAGCAAAGGTTAAAGGAAAAGAAACAGATCCAACATCTGGTCAGATTTTGTTCTTCCCTGTAACATGACTTCGCATAAAAAATGATGGATAGCCACATCCCAGCTAAATGGGGAGCTGCCTTCTTTTTGATGTTCTGGGGTTGACTCTGAAGCCACTGTTTTATGTAATAGTCTCAGATGATAGTCTTTTGCATTAGTAAAAAAAAAAATCTTAAAATCTCCTTTAAATTAAAAAAAGATTAAAATGACTATTTTATCGTAGTTTGCTATATATACGTGTAATATTGAGACTAGTTAGGTTTTACCTGATGTATAATTTACGTTCACTCTACAAACAAAGCAAATGATTTTTTTAGAGATGTTTATAAATAGAACTGTGTGGATCACAAAAAAACTGGAAAATTCTTAAAGAGATGGGACTACCAGACCACCTTATCTGTCTCCTGAGAAATCTGTATGCAGGTCAAGAAGCAACAGTTAGAACTAGACATGGAACAACAGACTGGTTCCAAATAGGAAAAGGAGTACATCAAGGCTGTATATTGGCACCCTGCTTATTTAATTCATATGCAGAGTACATCATGAGAAACGCTGGGCTGGATGAAGCACAAGCTAGAATCAAGATTGCTGGAAGAAATATCAATAACCTCAGATGCAGATGACACCACACTTATAGCAGAAAGCGAAGAAGAACTAAAGAGCTTCTTGATGAAAGAGAAAGTGGAGAGTGAAAAAGTTGGCTTAAAGCTCAACATTCAGAAAACGAAGATCATGGCATCCGGTCCCATCACTTCATGGGAAATAGATGGGGAAACAGTGGAAACAGTGTCAGACTTTATTTTGGGGGGCTCCAAAATCACAGGAGATGGTGACTGCAGCCATGAAATTAAAAGACGCTTACTCCTTGGAGGAAAAGTTATGACCAACATAGACAGCGTATTGAAGAGCAGGGACATTACTTTGCCAACTAAGGTCCATCTAGTCAAGGCTATGGTTTTTCCAGTAGTCATGTATGGATGTGAGAGTTGGACTATAAAGAAAGCTGAGCACTGAAAAATTGATGCTTTTAAACTGTGGTGTTGGAGAAGACTCTTGAAAGTCCTTTGGACTGCAAGTAGATCCAACCAGTCCATCGTAAAAGAAATCAGTCCTGAATATTCATTGGAAGGACTGATGTTGAAGCTGAAACTCCAATACTTTGACCACCTGATGTGAAGAAGTGACTCATTTGAAAAGACCCTGATGCTGGGAAAGATTGAGGGCAGGAGGAGAAGGGGATGACAGAGGATGAGATGGTTGAATGGCGTCACCGACTCAATAGACATGAGTTTGAGTAAACTCCGGGCATTGGTGATGGACAGGGAGCCCTGGCGGACTGCAGTCCATGGAGTCACAAAGAGTCAGACACGACTGAGCGACTGAACTGAACTGAACTGTACTGATCAGAATCTAGACACAGACTTGGGACTTTTGTTTCTGCCTTTATTTTTCCGAACTTTTAAATCTTTTCAGTGACTTATAATAATAAATTTATAATAATTAATAACAATAATTATGTTGTGTATAATTATAATTTATAATAAATTAATGTCCTCTAGCTCACTGAAGACTTCCCCGGTGGCTCAGTGGTAAAGTATCCACCTTCTAATGCAGAAGACTTGGGTTCAGTTCCTGGGTCGAGGAGATCCCCTGGAGAAGGGAATGGCAAGCCGTTCCAGTGTTCTTATCTGGAGAATCCCATGGACAGAGGAGCCTGGCGGCTATAGTCCATGATGTCAGAAGAGTCAGACACTACTGAACAACTAACGAACAGTAATAACAAGCTCATTGACATTTCATTCGCAAAACGGGTTCATAGATTCAGTAACTGCTTTGTTCTTGGAGAAAACAAAGGCTTTGCAACTCTTTTCCCTCGTGAAATTATTCCCCACTTTTGGCAGACGTGAATTTGAGTCAGGGTTTTGCCCACTGCAAACGAAAGAAACTGTTTTACCAGACACTTTATGTTT
The DNA here is from genome assembly GCF_014754425.2 of Oryx dammah. Lineage (NCBI taxonomy): Eukaryota > Metazoa > Chordata > Mammalia > Artiodactyla > Bovidae > Oryx > Oryx dammah. The sequence goes on from NW_024070204.1 coordinate 4,091,433, forward strand.
AAGGAGAACATTCCTGAATAGTGTCTTCAATAGTCACGTTTTCTTTCAGGTCTTCCGGATATTCTCTTGAAATCTTGCTTGAGAACTCTTCTCTTTCCCAAGGTGATGTGGCTGGGTGGCAACAGGGCTCTGTTTCAGAGCTGAGGTTGGGACGCTGATCTCATTCTCTTTAACTTCTGCGACACCAGGAACTGAGGCCTCCCTTGTTCCATAGGGAAAATGAAGGGATTTCCTGCTTCTCTGGGATCTCTTTCAGCTCAAACTGACCTAAGTGTGCCCCTCTAATCTTTTCTGCTTCTTGTCTAGACTGTAAGGTCTCCCAGAGGGTCAGCTCTTCACTGGGGTTATCCCCAACCTCGGGCTTCGGCCCCAGGGACAGAGGTGAGCCTGAAGGTCTGTGACCCCTCTGAAAGCAGCTTGCATCCTGGGCACACTCTCCTTGCCAGGATGCCTGGGCTCGATGCCAGCCCTGTCCGCCCCAGAGGGTGACTCAGGACCTCTGTCCTACAGAGTGACTGCGTGACTACATCCGGTGACTACATCCCATCCCCATAGCCACGGCCCTTGAGGTTCCTCTGGTGTCGGGCAGCTCTGGGCCACAGGGCCCACCTGCAGGGCACCCCTGTCCTTCCAGGGGCCGACTGCTGGGCGGTGACAGGCTTCAGGAAGCCACGGTGTGGCCATTTCCTGAGCTCCTTCATGGTCCGCTGAGGCCGCTTCAGCCCAGCACCTAATAAATACCTAGTGCGGACTGATTGAAGAGGGGCTTTATCAAGGGGATTCCTGCAGGAGGAAGAGGGGTCATTGCCACGTGGGGAGCAGTGACAGCTGTGCCAGCTTCTCATGAGTTAGGGGAGTTCTCTCCGGCAGAGATAAGTAACCGGTTCCGGGAAGTAGGAAGAAACGATGGCCCAGATGGACAGGAGGGCAGACGGTGTCCCAGCCCAGAGGACGGGAAAGGGGGAGCTTCTGGGCAGGAGTGACCCGTGCCTCCAGCCAGGAGCAGGAGATGCCCCCAGATGGGCCGCAGACACAGAGCCACACACAGAGGGTGGGGGTCAAGAGGCCTCCCCTTTATCTTGAGCAGCCCAGCACCCACATGCTGTGTCACATGGATAGGTTTGGCGGCTCATCTCCAGGGACACAATTTTGCTGTAAAAGCAGCAGTTTTTTTTTTTTTTTCCAGGGATGTGCCATTTTATTATTTTTTCAACTTTTTATTTTGTATTGGAGTATAGCCAATCAGCAATGCTGCGATAGTTTCAGGTGGACAGCAAAGGGACTCAGCCATACGTACACACGTATCCATTCTCCCCCAGACTCCCCTCCCTTCCAGGCTGCCACATGACGTTGAGCAGAGTCCCCTGTGCAGTACGGCAACTGGTGCTTGCTGATTATCCATTTTAAATGTAGCAAAGCTGTGTTTACAGTTTCTCTTCTCTCTCTGCTGTGTGCTCTGTTGTGTCTGGCTCTTTGTGACCCTGTGGACTGTAGCCCACCAGGCTCCTCTGTCCATGGGATTCTCCAGGCAAGAATACTGGAGTGGGTTGCCATTTGTTACTTCAGGGGATCTTCCTGACCCAGGGATTGAACCTATGTCTCTTTTGCATCTCCTGTGTTGGCCTTGATGGTTATCCATTTTAAATATAGCAAAGCTGAGGTTACAGTTTCTCTACATTAGCTCAAAGAAGAGCCTTCAAGGAGACCCAGGCAGCTGCAGGGAGCCTGGGAGAAGAAGCCTATGATGGGCTTCAGGCCAGGCCTGCTCAGGACTGCTGAACTAGGGTTCCAGGAAACGGACCCCAGTGCCTGCATTCTCTTCTGAAACACCATGTGGAAGACTCCTGGGCATAGACCCTGGGGCTGGAAAGTGAAGTCGCTCAGTCATGTCCGACTCTTTGCGACACCATGGACTGTACCCTACCAGGCTCCTCAGTCCATGGAAATTTTCTGGGCAAGAGTACTGGAGTGGGTTGCCATTTCCTTCTCCAGGGGATCATCCCGACCCAGGGATAGAACCTGGGTCTCCTGCATTGCAGGCAGACACTTTGCCATCTGAGCCACCAAGGGGCTGGAAAAGAATGATCCATACTGAGGGAATGATTTGAAAAAAAGAGGCAGAAATCAGTTTTCCAAAAGCAGAGAACATTCTGTGGACCCAAGTCAGCTTGAAAAGAAAATTTTTGTTCAGGCAACAGTGGAGGGTCCCTGGAAGAAGAAGCAGGTGCCTGTGAGGAAATTTCCAACATGCCCCCAAAGACGGGGTCTTCCTCTCCCAAATCGTGAGGAGCCTGGTTCACCTGGGGGCTATTTCTTGAGGTTTATGTTATGTTATTTAATTTTTATTTTGATAAAACTCACATAACATTCACCATAGTAATTATTTTCAAGAATGCAACTCAGTAGCATAATATATCAGTTCCGTTCAGTTCAGTCATTCAGTCATATCCGACTCTCTGCGACCCCATGAATCGCAGCACGCCAGGCCTCCCTGTCCATCACCAACTCCTGGAGTTCACTCAGACTCGTGTCCATTGAGTCGGTGATGCCAACCAGCCATCTCATCCTCTGTCGTCCCCTTCTCCTCCCGCCTTATATACATACCTCATGTATAATACATGCACATAGCAAGATGATGGCGCTCGAGGTAAAGAACCCACCTGCCAATGCCGGACGTAAGAGGTGCAGGATCGAGACCTGGGAAGGGAGACCCCTGGTGAAGGACATGGCAGCCCACTCCAGTACTCTCGCCTGGAGAACCCCATGGCCTGCGGAGCCTGCTGGGCTGCAGTCCACGGGGTCACAGAGCCAGACACGGCTGCAGCCACTTGGCAGGCAGGCAGGCATGTGACGCACACTTTGCTGTTGTTGCTATTGTTCGGTCAGTAAGTTGTGCCGGAGTGTTTGTGACCCCATGGACTGCAGCACGCCAGGCCTCCCTGTCCTTCACCAACTCCCGGAGACTACTCAAACTCATGTCCATCGGGTCAATGATCCCATCCAACCATCTCATCCTCTGTCACCCTCTTCTCCTCCTGCCTTCAATCTTTCAGGCACCCTTCAATCTTCAGGGTCTTTTCCAACGAGTCGGTTCTTCACATAGGTGGCCAAAGTATTGGAGCTTCAGCCTTAGCATCAGTCCTTCCAATGAATATTCAGGATTGATTTCCTTTAGTATTGACTGGTTTGATCTCCTTGCTGTCCAGAGACCTCTCAAGAGTCTTTCCTGGGATCACAGTTCAAAAGCATCAAAACTTTGACATTCAGCCTTCTTTATGGTCCAACTCACATCTGTTGATGACTATTGGAAAAACGATAGCTTTGACTATACAGATCTTTGTCAGCAAAGTGATGTCTCTGCTTTTTAATACACTGTCTAGGCATATGTGTTATAATATTAGTATATGTATAATGTATATATGTTATGTGAAAGTGAACGTCGCTCAGTTGTGTCTGACTCTTTGCCAGAATTCTCCAGGCCAGAATACTGGAGTGGGTAGCCTTTCCCTCCTCCAGGGGATCTTCCCGACCCAGCTAGCTCTCCCACATTGCAGGCAGATTCTTTACCACTTGAGCCACCAGGGAAGCCATAATCTTATTAAAATCCTCAGTGATTGATAAAGGAATTGGCTCAGGGAGGTGAAGGCGTAATCCCAGGTGTACTGCTGGCAAGACACTGGGTTTATAATTCAGGATCACAGCTGCCTCCAAGCCTCCAGTGCCCTCCTGACAATCATAAATGTTTCTTTCTTCCATGACCATATCTGTCAGACTAAGGTGCTGGTTCTTTACAAAAGCAGAATGAAATAAAGTAAATAAAGTAAAATATTTGCCACCTGCCTGGGCAGCATTCCAGCCTGCGCTTCAATTGCTTCAGAGGCCGAGCCTCCCCAGCCATCCCTACCACGCCCGAGACCCAGGTCCCACCATCTCTTTCTCCCCTCCCCTCCCTGTCTCTCTCCTTCTCCTTCTTGCCACTCTCTCGTAACCACCAGGACTGTTGTTGACTGAAGGCTACAAGGAGAGTGCACACACACACTCACTGCAAATGGATGCTTTCACAGTCACACGGACATACACATATACACACGCACACTTGTACACACAACAAACACGAGCATGTCAACAATATGCACACTCATGCACACACACAAATACATACATATACACATATGTACTCACACATGCGTGCTTGTACACACTGAATACACACAAGCATATACATATATCATGCACATGCGTATACACGTTTATGCACACTCACACATACACACAATGGCCTTCCAACCCCACTTGTTTCAGAACTCTTTAGATCCTAGCATCCTCTTTTCTTAACCCTGTAACTCATTTCCCTGCTGCTTCCTCTTTTAAGATTTTTCCATCAGTAAGCACTTTAGCGCTGAAACATGGGTTGTATCTGGAGATTAACTCCAGTTGGAGAAAAAATTCCACATGTTCTTCCACCTCTTCGTAGCGTCTTTTGCAGATGATCGAACAACTGGCCATGCTTTTTGCAGGAGAGCAGGATTCTCTTCACCCACCCACCTGCTCTCCTCTCTGGACAGTACTGGGCTGGTCCCTCCCTGCGGAGAATCTTACTCGACCCCAGCTCAGAGGCCACGCAAAGAGACACCACTTACATTTAGGATGGAAGAAACTCGGTGAAAACGAGGGGCAGGAACACAAGTTATAAGGAGAGACTGCTTCTTCACCTCCTGCCAACGGAGTGAAGACTTTCACAGCTTCTACTTGCTTTCTGTTGGTATTTTATTATTGAAATATAGTTGATTTACAATGGTATGTTAGTGTTAGGTGAGCAATATGGTAATTCAATATTTTTATAGACTACGCTCTATTTAAAGTTATTGATGAAGAAGATGTACATATGTGTGACAGAATATTACTCAGCCACTAAAAAGAATGACATAATGCCATCTGCAGCAACATGGCTGGACCTAAAGCTTATCGTACTAAGAGATGTAATGCAGACAGAGAGAAATATATACAATAGTGCTTCTATGCACAGTATTGCTAAAATTACACAAATTAACTTATTTATGAAACAGAAACAGACTCACAGACGTAGAGAATGAATTTATGGTTACCAGAGCAGGAAGGGTTTTGGGAAGGGATACATTAGGAGTTTGGAATTGATATGAAAAAAACTGCTATATTTAAAATGGATAGCCAACAAGGGCCTACTGTGTAACACAGGGAACTCTGCTCGGTACTCTGTAATAACTTAAATGGGAAAAGAATTTTAAAAAGAATTGTTGTTGTTGTTCAGTCACTCAGTCATGTCCGACTCCTTGCAACCCCATGGACTGCAGCACGCCAGGCTTCCCTGTCCTTGACCACATCCCAGAGCTTGCTCAGACTCATGTCCATCAAGTCGGTGATGCCGTCCATCCATCTAGTTCTCTGTCATCCCCTTCTCCTCCTGCCTTCAATCTTTCCCAGCATCAGGGTCTTTTCCAGTGAGTCAGTTCTTCACATCAGAGGGCCAAAGAATTGGAGTTTCAGCTTCAGCATCAGTCCTTCCAATGAACATTCAGGACTGATTTCCTTTAGGATGGACTGGTTGGATCTCCTTGCAGTCCAAGGGACTCTCAAGCGCCTTCTCCAACACCACAGTTCAAAGCATCGGTTCTTCAGCACTCAGCTTTCTTTATGGTCCAACTCTCACATCCATATATGACTACTGGAAAAAGCCATAGTTTTGACTATATGGACTTTTGTTGGCAAAGTAATATCAGATACATGTATATGTATAAGTGAACCACTTTGCTGTACACCTGAAACTAACGTGACATTGTTAATCAACTATATTCCAATAAAAAATTAAAATTAAAAAAATGAAGTTATTACAAAATAATGGCTATATTTCCCTCTGCTGAACAACATACCTTTATTGCTTCTTTGTTAAATTTTTATTGCAAGATGCTTGCCTTACAGTATTGTTAGTTTCTGCCGTACATCAACATACGTCAGCAAAGGCACACACACATCCCCTCCCTCTACACACAGTGGCTTGTACGTCGTAACCCCCCACCATTAGCTCCTTCCCCTGCCTCCAACTGGTAAACACTGGCTTGTTCTCTTACAGCTTCTGATTTCTGACCTCGACTTTGGTCTTTGCTCCTCCAGGCCTTGCGAAGCCTTTTCTGAAGTCCACATCCAAGTTCCAAGGTTGAGCAAACCCCTTCGAATTAGATAAGTCCAGTTTGATATAACTTTGAATAAACCGACAACAAGAAAAAGAAGACAGAAAATGAGAAGGTCCCTAAATTTACCAAAAGGCACAGGAATGTGACTTCCTCTCCCCAAGTTTACAGGGAGAGATAGAACTGAATCAAAACCTGGCTGCTTGAGCAACTGACATTCCGCTGGAAATGAAAGCTTGGAAGGGAGCCGGAGCCCAGCGGCTGTCACTCTGCAGTGAACACAGAACCACCCAAGGGCTTGTTAACACACCCAGAGCTCGGACTTGGCAGCTCTGCGTGGGGCCTGACGTTGGCGTTTCTCCCGTTCCCGGCTGACGCCGATGCTGCTGACCGAGGGGCCCCCCCGTGGGAACGCCTGTTGTCGTGCCTTTAGCCTGGCCGCAGGGCAACGACGCAGCTCCCTGCAGCTCCTGTGCTGCCAGGGGCAACCGAAGCATGCACGCAGGAGTGGCTGATGCAGCCATGATGTAACAGGGAAGAGCCAGTTTTGACTCTTCCCTGCTAGATCTGTGCCTTTGGCTGCTTTTGTTATTCTCATCACACAGAATGGTTTGCCTCAGATCACCCTGCCCCTCTGCGTGACTGTTGTGTCCTCGTTCAGAAGTCTGTCCTCCTGTGGATGGCAGGAAGGAAGAAATTAATGCACTCCCCTGCCTGAGGCTCGCCATTCTAGGAGGTACTGCAGGCTGGAATGGCCTTTTCACTGTGTCTCCTCACCTCCCGGACCTCTGATCCATAAGAGAGCCTGGCATCTGGATCCCTGACGGTCACTTTGAGAGGTTAGTCTGCCATCTTCTTGGTCAGCCAGCTTTCAGAACGAAGTTGAATTCCTTGGCTCAACACCTCGTTCATCTCTCAGATTCACTGGTCTTGCCTGTGGCGAGCAGAGCAAGCTTGGACTCAGTAACAGGGAGGAGCTCAGGGCTTCTCAGATGTTTGCTGATCCCATTTTCATCCACTTAAAACTGAAGATCCCTGAAATCTTGGGGTCTAAGACACTGGCTCTCTCTCTTACATTCAGGACTTAAGTTCTTAGCTGTGGTTTCCTTCCAAATGATTTCAGCTAGTATTGGGCAGAATTACATCCTCTAAGTCACTCTTGAAGGCCTTGTGGTATTTAAAGTATCTTTTGTTTCCAACATCCTGGAATACTTAAGTAACCCTTTTCCAGATCGAATAATGTCCCCTGTGTTTTGGTTTATTTGCAGTTTTTCTGAGGCTGCAGGAGAGCCAAGCCTTATTCTTGGCACACGGCTGGGCTGTTTTCGCCCTCTGCTACCTGGAGGTTAATCGAAAGAAACACCCTGGCAAAGATAAAATCGCCAAGCAGGAGGCAGAAAAGCCATGCCCTCAGGCCCAGCCTGTTGCCACCTTGCTGAACTCAAACAGCAAATCCCGAGACTGAAGAAGCCCCGGGGTGTCTGGGTGACTCACTGCCCCTGCAGATCTGGGTTTTCTTCCTGGGGGATAGATTGCACCACTTTTGCTGTTTTTATTGGGAAATCATTTTGAAACTAGAGAGAAAGTTTTAAAAATTGAACCAGAAAACTTGTGTGCCCTTTCCTCAGAATCAGATTTTATTTCCATTTTCCCATCTGCTTCTGCATTTGTTCTCTCTCTGTCTAAATGTGTGTGTTGCTGCTGGTGCTGCTAAGTCGTTTCAGTCGTGTCCGACTCTGTATGACCCCAGAGACGGCAGCCCACCAGGCTCCGCCGTCCCTGGGATTCTCCAGGCAAGAACACTGGAGTGGGTTGCCATTTCCTTCTCCAATGGATGAAAGTGAAAAGTGAAAGTGAAGTCACCCCGTTGTGTCTGACTCTTCATGACCCCATGGACTGCAGCCTACCAGGCTTCTCCGTCCATGGGACTTTCCAGGCAAGAGTACTGGAGTGGGGTGTCATCACCTTCTCCGAAATATGTGTGTACATATTAATATAATATTCTCTGAACCATCTGAGACTAGCTTCTTACCCCTAATAATGGGTGTGCTTTTGTGTAACTGTGGTACAATTATCAACTGCAGTAAATTTAATATTGATGCAATTGCTTCATCTAGCCCACTATCTATATTTTAATTTTGACAATTAATCCAATACAGTAAGTCCCCCACATACTAATGAGTTCCATTCTGATAGTACGTTTGTTTGTAAGTCCAATAAAGTTAGCCTAGGTACAAAGTAACACAAGGCCATATAGTATTGTACTGTAATAGGTTTATAATATTTTTCACATAAATAATACATAAAAAACAAACACAAAAAAATGAAGCAAACATTTTAATCTTACATACAGTGCCTTGAAAAGTACAGTAGAGCAGTACAGCAGCTGGCACACAGGGGGCTCTCGCCTCTTTGAAAGTTTGCAACTTGAAGTTCTTATGCGGGGGCCTTACTGTAATGTCCTTTGTGGCATTTCCCCCCTCCAGTAAAGGAGTCAGTTCTAGGGCCATTTCCTGCATCTGGTTATCCCATCTTCCAATCCCCTTTCACCTAAGACAGTTCAGAATCCTACCCATCTTGCTTGAAGGGACTGTTTGCCAATGATTGCTCACATAGAGCTGGGCCGTTCTCCTTGAGAGGGATGCTGAATATCATGCATCACACCCACAGCACAGGGTGTGGTCTGCCCTCGACGCCGAGGCAGTTTGTTCAGCAAGTGATTGTGTGGTCCCATTTCTCACTCCGTAGTTACTAGCTTTTCCCTGATTTTGAACAAGGTAATTGTGAGAAGGCACATTAAGACATGCCAGCATCCTGCTCCTCATCCAAATCCATCCCCGCCCCTGAGATCTGAGCATCACTGATGACGTCCTGAGCATCACTGATGACGTCCTGAGCATCACTGATGACCTTGCCTGAGCCACTCTGTACAGTGATGGCCACCGAGTGAAGACCTTTCAATCCAGCTCTCCCTCTACTTTATCAGCTGAACGATCATGCCACAGCAGGTGAGCACTCATCCTTCCCCTCTACTTATTTTATGTATCGATTTATTGTTGGGTGTTTGCCTGGTGGCTCAGTGGTAAAGAATCTACCTGCCAAGAAGGAGACATAGGTTTGATTCCTGGGTCGAGAAGATGCCCCTGGAGAAGGACATAGCCCTGTAGTACTCTTGCCTGGAGAATTCTATGGACAGAGGAGCCTGGCATGCTACAGTCCATGGGGTTTCAAAGAGTCAGACAAGGCTTAGAAACTAAAGAACAACAATTATTGTTGATATGGACACAGGGATTTTTGCAAAAACTCATCACCATCCTCAGTGATGTTAGAGTGAAAACTGACCCAGACGTTTCTGCTAAGACCTCCTTCCTGTGGCATCTGTTCTGTGTCCTTGTACCAAGGACCTGCCTCATTTTTTTTCACCATTTTTCTTGTTTTCTGACATAATAATATGTTCCAAGTTCATCTTCTACTTTCTCTGACCCAAGCCTGGGATCTGCCACTTTTATACCTAAAACAAGGAAGTTGGCTTCTATTGGGTTTATTTCCATGCTGTGAGGAGAGCTCTCTTTAGTGAGGGCTCAGAGTCTAGAATTGAAATCTCTTAATTAAATAGAACTCCTTTGGTGGCAAGAAACAGAAAGCTTGACTTGAATGAGCGTAAGCAAAACATCAATTAATTGATCAATGGAATCCAAGCAAGAGTCAAACAGTCAGCCTCTGAAAGTGGAGTGGTGGTTCTGAACCCCAGAGGGTGTTGAGGCCCAGATATAAATGCTGCCCCGCTTCCTCAGTTTCTGGACCTCATCCTTGCTTCTCTCACTGGGCCACTGCGAGCCCAGCCTGTTCCTCCGAAGGGCAGGAAACCTGGCACCTGGAGCGCCCTTGGCTCCTGTGGCTCAGCCTCCAGCCTGGGGAATTCCTGCTCAGAAACCCTCAGGAAAGACTCAGCATTTCCTAGATGACCAGGTTTCCACCCCTGGGCTAACCTAGAGGCCATCCAGATGCACTCGGAAAAGAACAGGGCAGCTTCTGAGCTGACAGACTGGGGAGGCAAAGGAGGGGGTCCAGGGAGCATTAAGCATATCCTCCTGCACACATCTGCTCAGACACAAGAGTGTTTGGCTAATTGCCTGTTCACTGTGCTCAGGTGCTGCAAATGAGTTGTTCTTTTCTTCTAAGGGACCCTGGAATGTAAAGTTTCCAACAACCACAAAGCTGTCACAGCCCCGGCTGAGACTGATGGGGGGCAGCTGTGAAGTGTGTAGAGGAGCAGCCAGCATGGCCCTTGCATCAAGCTCACCTGTCTGCACTGTGGCACTTAAAACAACAACAACAACAAAAAAAAAAAATAGTGGGACTTCCCTGGTTGTCCAGCGGCTGAGACTCTGCCCTCCCAGTGCAGGGGGCCTGGGTTCAGTCCCTGTTTGGGGAACTAGATTCCACGTGCCACAGCTAAATATCCTGCATGCCAAAAAAAAAAAAGAAAATAGAACCAGAGTGCCACAAATAAAACCAGGTGGGGCCAAATAAATAAATATTTTTTAAAAGTAGGAGAAAGGCTGCTTGAAAGTAAGGGAGCTTGGAGACGAGTCCCCTTCTCTGTGACCTTGGGCAATTGATTGACCCTGTGAATCCTACACTAGCTTGAAAGTCAGTTTCTGCTCTGACACCCCACGCCTACGTGGTCTGTGTTCAAGCAGAGATGTTATTTTGACAGCTCTGGCCTTGGCCTTGCCTCCACATCGACCTCGGCCAACCATGACTGTTGGTGACCACAGATGGACAGAGAGTCCAGTCCTGGACTAGCCCCTTCCCCTCCCTATTACCTAATCCCCAACTCCCTTCTGGCATGCCTTGGACATTCTTCGGGTTTGGACCCAATCTCCAGGCCCTGTTTCACCCATCAGATTTCATATTAGGTGTGTCTAGTGCCATCACAAAGTATGGCCAGAAAGAGGCCAGCATGCCAGGCTCCTCTGCTCCAAAGTGGCAGGCACTACCCATCATTCCAAGAACAGCCCCATGCACTCAGCCAAGCTTGAGTCCCCAGACCTCATCATCACTGGTTACCATGGTTACAAGGCAGCCACTCCCGCCGCCTGTAAGGGTCTTTTCAATGAGTCCAGGGCCCCCACCAGGGTTACAGAACCTGCAGGAAGACATTTGGAAGTGGGTGCTGGGTTACAGAGCTAGGTGACTTGTGTTTGGGCTTGATTGTGAATGCGTCATGTTTCTAGGATGGTAAGCATGCCTGGAAAATGGATATGAGCCTAAACTGTGGGCTCCACCATAAGGGGTGGGATTAGTGGTTCCGGGGCCCTGCCAGAAGCCCAGCTGTATAGACAAGCCACGGTGACCTACTCTCCCAAACTATGAGCCGGCTCTCTCCAGCTGCGACGGGGGAGTGCTAGCCTGAGAGTGTGGAGCCGGCCTAAGTGCAAGGGAGAGGGATGTGAGTGTTTGTGGGTGTGGGAGGGGAGAGGGAGAGGACTGGGTGGAAGAGAAGGAGGAAAATCACAGGGAGAGGCCGAGTGAGCAGATGCGAGCGGTCCTGTACTTGGGGAGGAAAGAAGACACGAGATGAAAAGAAGCCAGGGCCCTTGATGGGGGTGGGGGACAAAAGTCAGCAGAGGAAGCGATGGATCGCTTCTGTCCAGAAGTGAGTCATGTTGCCGTCTCAAAAGAAGAGCCTAATAAAAGGAAATGGTTGGGAAAATCAGTGAGTTTTAAAATACTCGGTTATTTTCAAGAAGGAATTAATGAGATGCCGAGTTCCTCATCTTGACAAGGTTTTCTCTGGGATACTTGTGCTCACATCTCTCTACCACGTGAGCACCTGAGACTCAACGAGGTGGCATCCTGTGGGGATTCCTTCCATCCCCTTAGCTGAGGTCTGCTAAGCACCTACTATGTGTTACTCTCTGTAGCAGATGCAAGGGCACCCGGAGACGGGCTTCACAGCTCAGCCTGGAGGAGAAGCAGAGATGCGGAGTGGTGAGCACAGAGAACGGGCCGCGTGCTGCACACAGCATGCGGGAGAGAGCGGGCCGGGTCTGGGCCCTCGGGCATCGCCAGGGTGAGGATGCCCAGGAGCTGTTTGCTGTTTGCTGTGTGCTCCGTCGTCAGTGGTGTCTGACTCTTTGTGACTCCATGGACTGTAGCCCGCCAGGCTCCTCCATCCATCAGTTTCTCCAGGCAAGAATACTGGAGTGGGTTGTCACTTTCTTCTCCAGGGGATCTTCCCAACCGAGGCATGGAACCCACATTCTCTGGCATCTCCTGCATCAGAAGGCAGGTTCTTTACCCCGTTGCCACCTGGGCAGCCTGAGGATGCCCAGGACAGAAGCAGCTAAATCTCCCTGGGACCCTGGAGACCCTGCAGGACCACAGCAGGGCCGCACGTGGGACTGGAGAAGCGGCCAGGGCCCCTCAGGCTGACTCCTGCGCGGATGCTGACAGACATCAGGGTCGGTGCACAGTGGGCACAGACACAATGAATGCTCTTCATCCCCCTCGGATACCCACCTCACCCCCTCCGCCTCTTCATTCCTTCGTTCCTCAGCCATCAGCTCAACATGCCCCTCCCAGACAGGCACCTGCCCTCAACCAGCTCACCCCAGGCTTCTCCAAAGTCCCAAGGTTTTAAATATAATCTCCCAAAGTAACTGAATTCTTATTTGACACTCAAGTGAATAAACTCTTATTTTATGTTTCTATCATAGCTAACTGAGTCAGAATGAAAATTTCCTCACCTTTAAAAATGGCAGAGCCATCTCAGTTCATTCAAAGGGAGTAATTTACATTCCTGCCGCGAGTTGAAATGAACCCACATGTTTGGCAAGAAAGAATACTGTGGAAACCAGAATTGAAAGAGACACGTGTACTCCAATGTTCATCGCAGTGCTGTTTACAATAGTCAGGACACGGAAGCAACCTAGATGTCCATTGGCAGATGAATGGATAAGAAAGCTGTAGTACGTATACACAATGGAGTATTACTCAGCTATTAAAAAGAATGCATTTGAATCAGTTCTAATGAGGTAGATGAAACTGGAGCCCATTATACAGAGTGAAGTAAGCCAGAAAGAAAAACACCAGTATAGTATACTAACACATATACATGGAATTTAGAAAGATGGTAATGATAACCCTGTATGCGAGACAGCAAAAGAGACACAGATGTAAATAACAGACTTTTGGACTCTGTGGGAGAGGGAGAGGGTGGGATGATTTGAGAGAACAGCACTGAAACATGTATATTATCATTTGTGAAACAGATCGCCAGTCCAGGTTTGATGCATGATACAGGATGCTCAGAGCTGGTGCACTGGGATAACCCAGAGGGATGGGATGGGGAGGGAAGTTGGGGGGGGGTTCAGGATGGAGCCACATGGACACCCATGGCTGATTCATGTCAATGCACAGCATAAACCACCAAAATATTGTAAAGTAATTAGCCTCTAATTAAATAAATTAATCTAAAAAAATACTGTGTTTTCTTATGCCCACCAGTTTGTTAGCAATAAATAGCATTTTCCAAAGAAAGAATTTCAAAGCAATAACAAGTCTGTATTCTAAAAGAATGCTAGATGTAGGCGTCTGCAGTTCATCTTATGAGAATCCAAGTAAAGCGGAAGTAGGTGGCATGAGTCAATGAGGGGGGCACTTTGACACAGGGCCCCATCCTTCCTGCAGAGTGATGGGGGAGGGCTGCTGCCCAGTGAGCATCCAGTGAAGTCACGGATACAGCTGGGGGCAGGAGTCCCACCAGCGGGGCGATGTGACGGGTGACAACATCATTGAGAAAAACTGCAAGTACATCGGTCTCAGGGAAACCTGTTTGAGCACCTGAGCGTCCTGTCCCATCACACCCCTGTCCCCTTGTCATTTTGGTGCCGACTCACACATCTGCTTCCGTGAGATGCTGGACCGAGCTTCTGCTTCGCACTTGCATTCCGAGGTAGGGATGCAGGCACTTACGGTGCTCGTGCTGCAGAGGACAGTCGTCCGGGCAAGAGGCCGGGGGTTACTCAGCCGTGTCTCCTGGCTTCCAGATTCACCAAGTTTGAAATAAAATAGAAACCAGTCACCTCTGCTGTCAGTTTTCAGTAAAGGGAATGGTTTTCCTGGTTAAATGCAACAAATCAGAAAAACCTAATCGTTTTTAATGAACCCAAGGGGGGAAAACCCAGAGAGTTGGGCTAAGAGCTCTCTGACCTTGAGATGGCAGGAGCTGATGGCAACCCCAGTTGGAAATCAGATTATTTCAGCCTAAGTGAAATTCCCAGGCAGGAAGAACCAGTTTGGGAAGAGACTTGCAAGCCTTCGGCAGACTCAGCCAAGATGTATTTGAGTGGCTTCCGCTGGTTTTGCTGCATGATAATGCACCTGGTGGGGTTTACAGGTGGCTCAGTGGTAAAGAATCCGCCCGCAATGCTGGAGCCCCAGGTTCAACCCCTGGGTTGGAAAGATCCCCTGGAGAAAGAAATGGCAACCTATTCCAGGATTCTTGCCTGGAGAATCCCATGGACAGAAGAGCCTGGCAGGCTACGCTCCATGGGGTCGAAAAGAATCAGACACACACACACACACACACACAAGTGCCTCATAGGTGAACTTTTACCAAACAAAAAGGCAGACTTGAAGAAACAAGACTGCTTGTCCAGAGTGAGGTCAAATCTGAAACTGGATTCCGTCCCGTTGGCACTGTTAATTCAAAAGACCCACTGAACTCGGGGGCTGGAATGGCAAGGGCTCCTCTCTCTCCATGCCCTTCTCCCCCACACCACAGTTCAGAGTCTTAAGAGGAAGCCAAATTCAATAGGGACAGACATTTAAGGGGAAAAACTCATTTTATTTAAAACTTCATTTTATTAAACTCCAGGAATTTGTCTCCAGGTTTAAAGAGAGTTGATCCGATGACTCAAAGTTTTCACGTTGACCTCCTCGGAGGGTTGGGGAGGCCTCCCAGGCCTGCAGAGGGTGCAGCTGACAAAACAGAGAGCTTCTAAGTCCACATCAGTGGGCACTTTCAGTCGATGCAGATGGCTTAGAAATCGCCCCCCTTGGCATGGAATTCTCTGGCGCAGGAAAACAGAGAGGAGAGACATCAGGCTCGCCCGCGAAGCCAGGCAGCACATCCTGCCTTTCCATCACCTCCACCTGTGACTGCTTCTAAATCTGAGAAAGTTGTCCAGCTGCCCACATGCTCAGATCTCTCGCCACACCTTCTTGCAGTGTCAACTCTGCGAATGGACGACAGTAACGGACGTCACAGTGGACAGAACAGATCACACACATGGAGAGGATGTCACACATGGACACATAGATCACCGGCAGAGTACAGCCTCAGCAAGAGGTAAAGCCGTGCACAAAAGGCAGCCCCCAGACTCTTGAGAGTCCCTCGGACTGCAAGGAGATCAAACCAGTCCATCCTAAAGGAAATCAACCCTGAATATCCATTGGAAGGACTGAGGCTGAGGCTGAAGCTCCAACACTTTGGCCACCTGATGTGACGAACTAACTCATTGGAAAAGACCCTGATGCTGGGAAAGACTGAGGGCAGGAGGAGGAGATGGCTGGATGGCATCACCAGCTCAAGGGACAGGAGTCTGAGCAAACTCCAGGAGACAGTGCAGGACAGGGAAGCCTGGCGTGCTGCACTCTGTGGGGTCGTGGAGTCGGACACAACTTTAGCGACTGAGCGACAGTCTGCCCCAGCTATGGCTCACACAGTGCCCCCCACCCTCACAGTCCCAAGCATAAGCTTCGGTGGGAAGCTTTGTCTGGCAGCTGTGTGTTTGTGATCACCAGAAGAAACACACTCCTCACAGCAAACACTGAGAGCTGCTGCGTATCTGTGGAGAGATGAAGTGCAGATGTCGACTGCTGTACAGTGAATTCAATTATTAGAATTTTTGTCATCATTAATCCCATAAACCATCCTCAAAGAGCACTCTTTTCAAAGCAGAAAATGCTGAATGAAGCCTGGGTTAGAGGGGTAGTTGAGACCATTTGCCTCTGTGCAGTGGGGAAAAGAAAATATTTTACCCCTAAAATGACCCCGTAAGAGTGACTAGAGGTCATTTTCTTAGAAAGTTTAGTGTGAAACAAAACGAAATCTATTTGCTTAACACAGAGACACACACACACACGTCTATGCATCCCATGCAAATGTCTGTGTCTTTTAATTACCATAAGTAATTAGGAGAGTAGATTTTACTCCGAAGAGGTTAGTTGAGACCTTTGTTTGTGATGAGCATTTCTCCCTCTATGGAGCTAGAAATATCACTGTAAATGTGGTGATTAACAATGTCTCTATCTCCAGCTCAGGAAGTGTTGACACAGATGCTTGGCTAATCATTGATAGCAAATAGCTATTCCCATAAAGGCGAAGATTAGTCGGAATTGGCATGCATTTTGTTCTTCTGTGAGCCTCATTTGATTATAGATGATGTTTTGTTAGAGTGTATCCATGCAACCTCATAATGATGTAAAACCCAAGAAAACAGGGACTCTGTGCCAAAACCAAATTAAATACGTGTTCGAAAAATGCAAGCTTGATTCGAGTTCAGGTACCACGAAGCTTGCCTTCGTGTCTATTGTTGCTAAATCCTTCAGGGAAACTATAAAAAGCAACCCTGACATTAATATCAATTTAAAGTTGGTGTTACTGCCAACATTTCCTCTCCACGAAGCCCAGCTGTCGTATCATCTGCAGCCCGACAAGGAGTGGCAGCAGAGCCGCTTCTACAGGGCTGGGAAAGCTGCGCACAGACTGGGCAAGATGCCCTCTGCTCTGCACAAACCCGCTGCACTGCCCTGGTTTCCCTGTGGGCAGCACGGACGCCTCTGGGAGCTGGGTACAGAGCCCGTTCTCTGGGTGAGCAGCTTCGGCGTCTCTGAGCTGTCATGCCCCTTCCTCCTTCTTCTGCAGCTTCCAAGGAGCACCTACATTCAGATGGCTCCTACCCCCTTGCCACCCTACTCACACGTGTGCTAGGCTGTTTCCGTCTTGTCCGACTTTTTGCCACTCCATGGACTACAGCGCACCAGGCTTCCCCCTGTCCTTCACTGTCTCCCAGAGCTTGCTCAGACTCGTGTCCATACAATCGGTGATGCCATCCAACCATCTCATCCTCTGTCGCCCCCTTCTCCTCTCTACCAAACATAGCTTAGCCTAGCCTACTTTAAACATGAGCAGATCACGTAGGTTAAAAGATGGTTGTGAAAAATCATCTAATGCAAAGGCTATTTTATAATGAAGTGTGGACTGTCTCAGGTAATTATTGAGCACTGTGCTGGAAGTTATCTGGGCACAGGATGGTTGTCAGTGTATCACGTCGACCGTCATGATTTTGAGGCCGACTCGCAGCTATGACTCGCAGACGCTGACCAGCATCACAAAAGAGTACTGTGACATGTATCACCAGCCAGGCAAGAGATCCAAGTTCAAAGTGTGGTTCCTACTGAACACAGAGACATTTTGTGCCATCATACAGTCAAAAAATCATAAGTCAAACCATCCATCGTAAGTCAGGAACCATCTGAATATGTCGATCCTGCCAAAGAACAAAGCATCCTGCTCTTTCCCTTTAAGGAAGTAGGGAGAGGATGAGAGGCAGCAAACACAGAATTCAGGGCTTTGTGCGCCGTCCGGAGGTCCTGGATGTTTACATTTGCTTCAAGGACACTCGGTAATATTAGCCTCTCATTTCCACGCTCAGTCTTACCTGACAGCTCCTGCTCATTCTTGAAAACTTGGCTCAGAGTCAGCAAGGGCAGGATCTCTGTGACCTTTGTGTCCTCGGGATTTGTGCACAGCTCAAGTCCTCAGCACCTATGCCAACATCTCTCAGGGCTAATTAGATGGCATCCACTGATCTGTCCTTCCCTGGTAGATTCTGATCTTCTTGAAGAGGAATTCTCTTCCTCCTCTTACAAGGACACTAATCCCATCATCAAATTGCCAACATCCGCTGGATCATGGAAAAAGCAAGAGAGTTCAGAAAAACATCTATTTCTGCTTTATTGACTATGCCAAAGACTTTGATTGTGTGGATCACAATAAACTGTGGAAAATTCTGAAAGAGATGGGAATCCCAGACCACCTGACCTACCTCTTGAGAAATCTGTATGCGGGTCAGGAAGCAACAGTTAGAACTGGACATGGAACAACAGACTGGTTCCAAATAGGAAAAGGAGTACGTCAAGGCTGTATATTGTCCCCCTGCTTATTTAACTTATATGCAGAGTACATCATGAGAAACATTGGACTGGAAGAAACACAAGCTGGAATCAAGATTGCTGGGAGAAATATCAATCACTTCAGATATGCAGATGACACCACCCTTATGGCAGAAAGTGAAGAGGAACTAAAAAGCCTCTTGATGAAAGTGAAAGTGGAGAGTGAAAAAGTTGGCTTAAAGCTCAACATTCAGAAAACGAAGATCATGGCATCCGGTCCCATCACGTCATGGGAAATAGATGGGAAAACAGTGGAAACAGTGTCAGACTTTATTTTTTTGGGCTCCAAAATCACTGCAGATGGTGACTGCAGCCATGAAATTAAAAGACGCTTAC
This sequence comes from Oryx dammah, assembly GCF_014754425.2. Taxonomy (NCBI): domain Eukaryota; kingdom Metazoa; phylum Chordata; class Mammalia; order Artiodactyla; family Bovidae; genus Oryx; species Oryx dammah. Next base: position 4,110,182 of record NW_024070204.1, read on the forward strand.
TCCTTGGAAGAAAAGTTATGACCAACCTAGATAGTATATTCAAAAGCAGAGACATTACTTTGCCGACTAAGGTCCATCTAGTCAAGGCTGTGGTTTTTCCAGTGGTCATGTATGGATGTGAGAGTTGGACTGTGAAGAAGGCTGAGCACCGAAGAATTGATGCTTTTGAACTGTGGTGTTGGAGAAGACTCTTGAGAGTCCCTTGGACTGCAAGGAGATCCAACCAGTCCATTCTGAAGGAGATCAGCCCTGGGATTTCTTTGGAAGGAATGATGCTGACGCTGAAACTCCAGTACTTTGGCCACCTCATGCGAAGAGTTGACTCATTGGAAAAGACTCTGATGCTGGGAGGGATTGGGGGCAGGAGGAGAAGGGGACGACCAAGGATGAGATGGCTGGATGGCATCACGGACTCGATGGATGTGAGTCTGAGTGAACTCTGGGAGTTGGTGATGGACAGGGAGGCCTGGTGTGCTGCGATTCATGGGGTTGCAGAGAGTCAGACATGACTGAGCGACTGAACTGAACTGAATCCCATCACAGGGGCCCCACCCTCATGACCTCAACTCTACATAATCACCTCAAAATACCATCCCAGTGGGTTAGGACTTCAATATGTGAACCGGGGGCGGCGGGGGGATGGGGCGGCTGGGGGCGGTGTGCAGGGAGGAACAAAACCGTTTAGTCCACAATAGGCAACCACTAGCCACATGTGATGACAGAGTGTCTGAAATGTGCACAGTGTGGTGGAGGAACTGAATACTTAACTGTGTGTGTGTGTGTGTTAGTCGCTCAGTCCTGTCCGACTTCGCTTTGTGACCCCATGGACTGTAGCCCGCCAGTCCCCTCTGTCCATGGGACTCTCCAGACAAGAATACTGGAGTGGGTTGCCTTTTTCTTCTCCAGGGAATCTTCCCAACCCAGGAATCGAACCCAGGTCTCCTCCTGCACTGCAGGCGGATTCTTTACCATCTGAGCCACCAGAGATGCCCAAGAAGATGAGTGGAAATTGTATGTTAATTGATTGGAATATTTTATGTTAATTGATTTAAGTTTATGTTTCAGTAGCCAGACGTGCCCAGCGGCTACCACACCGGGCAGCACAGCTCCAGATTCTTGTGTGCATGGGTACTGGGGAATGAAAACCTACCTGAGTTCAGGCTTGAGTGGCTGAACTTCCTGACTGTATCAGGGAAGTGAAAGGCTTCCCAGGTGGTGCTAGTGGTCAAGACTCAGCCTGCCGGTGCAGAACACATGGCTTTGGTCCCTGGGTCAGGAAGATCCCCCTGGAGGTGGGCATGGCCACCCACTCCAGTGTTCTTGCCTGGGAAATCCCATGGGCAGAGGAGCCTGCTGGGCTACAGTCCATGGGGTCTCAAAGAGTCGGACACAACTGAGCGAGCACAGACACACACATCAGGGAAGGTACTTACCATTTTCTCACTGAACCTCTGCAGGACCACCTGTACCAGACTAGATGCCGCCTTCCCTGGGGGCCCCTGCAGCCTCCCCCCCACACACAGGCAGTGGTGGGAAGGAGCCTCCCTGGAGAGGAAACACTGGAACAGACACCTGCGTCCTCGGGGGGATCTGCAGGAAGTAGCTGCAGGTGGAGGCCGAGGCCTGGAAACGTCCGCAGGTGGGGTGGGACCCAGCCCAGCCTGTGAACAGAAAGGGAGCCTGTGGTCTCAGCAGGCGTCCAAGCACGCAGGCCCTCCTGCCATCGAAATATTCAAGTTTCCTTTCAAACAGCTGGGCTGTGAGCAGGGGCGGAACATGACATTATTGAAAGTTTCAAGCTTCCTCCTTGGGCACCTCTGAGGGCACCAGATCTCAGGGGGCAAGAAGGACAGCAGAGATGCGGGGGCTTGGGGACCGGGGAGGAGAAGCAGCCTGGTCAGAAGAGGGGATAAAAGAAGGGGAGCCGAGAGGCCGTCCTGTCATTGGAGCTGAGGACACACGTGACCCATGAACACCTCCTGGGGTCAGGTCTGCGGCGAGGGGAGCTGCCAGCCAGGAAGGGCAAGTTTCCAGCTGTGCTCGGGTGGCCTGGATGAGATGCCCCCAGGATACCCACGTGGGCAGTGAAGGGTAAAACAAGCAAGGAAGAGCCTGCAGTGACTGACTCCAGAGCCAGTACCCTCTCCTCTGGAATAAGAAGTCTGTGGACGGGACAAGGCACAGCATCAGAGGTGGTCCAGGAATGCTTCTGCTTTCTCAGTCAGCAAAGACTGGGCCAGTCCTACAGGCCACTCAGCACAGACCCCAACAGCCTGTCCCGCAGCTAGAATGTTTCTTTAGCAGCAAGGGGACGGCTGAAGCCCCTTAAACCACCCCCACACTCTGCTTCCCACGTTTCAAACTGCTAGATAAAGTTGTTGAGAAATCCTGGAATGACCCCCAGGTTTCCCTAAACTGTATTTCTCACGGTGGACTCTCAGCAACGAGATAAATTTAGATCCCCCCTTTAAGCAAGCCCAGCACTAGGGTGATTGCATAGGCTGATGTTTTCAATTCCACTTTTATTATCTTGCATTTCTCTTCCAGGCTTAGAATCCCTCTTTCTCATCGCCCTGCATTTCTTCCCTGTCTGTATTCCTTTCTCCTCCTCATAAGATGATCGTGAAACTGCTTCGGTCACCAGTAAATGGCGGAAACAATGAATGATCTTGGCTTTCAACACTCCTAAACAGACAGTTGGGAAGTGGTGGAAAATTAAAACCAGGCAGCTCCATGACATTAGTAAGTCCTGCTTGAGCAGAAGAGCCCGACCCCAGTCTCCAGTCTCATCGTACCAATGACATCAGAGTGGAGGGGCTGGCCAGGACGGGGAGCCCTGGAGCAGAGGACACCATGAAGCCGGCCTCGTCTCCTCTTCCCCACGAGTCCAGCTTGTCTCGTGCAGAAGTGAGAAACGGCAGCTTCCACCAGCTGACGAGGAAGCTGACGGATCCTGCAGAGAGGAGCTTGGTGTGAAGGCGAAGGCAGGGGGGACAGTGATGTGGCATCCTCCGGGGTCAGCACTCTCCCCCCAACACTGGCTGAAAGTGGGGAGCTCTCACCAGCCGATCACCAACCCCACGGAGCCTGGTTTGACTAAAAGCTTACACTTGCTAGATTTTGTGAAAACTTTACCAAGTGACTTTCACAAACTTGAGGTCCAAAACTCAATAAAGGAGATCAGGTTGTAGCCTGGGGAGAAAAGCAGGGTGGAGCATGGGATGCTTCTCTGGTTAGCAAGTTTCTGGTTGGGGGGTTGGTCTGGGTGCTTCCTTTCCAACCGTCACTGAGGGCAAACAAAACATGAATTGCGTCAGCACCCCGTAAAGGACATCAGTCCATGACTGTTAATTATTACATCAGCCCCAATATATTGAGCATGTTCGTCAACCACAAATAACAGTGAAGCTTAAAATAGACTGATTAAAGCATTCAGAGAAAAGGCAACCTCTGGGTCCCCACACAGATTCTTTCCATCCTCAGAACAACAGGGCCAAACAGCTGTGGGGAATGCGACCTTGCCAGAAAAGGGCAGAACCCTGCCAAGATGTCAGCATCAGCCTCTTGGGCGGCTCTCTGGGTTTCCTGTCCATTCTACTACCCCTAGCCAAGAGCAAAGGCTTCCCATGTGGTTCAGTGGTAAAGAATCTGTCTGCCAATGCTGGGGCCATGGACTCGATCCCTGGGTTGGGAAGATCCCCTAGAAGAGGGCATGACAACCCCTTCTAGTATTCTTGCTTGGAGAATCCCCTGGACAGAGGAGCCTGGTGGGATACAATCCATGGGGTCACAAAGAGTTGGGCGCAACTCAGCACACACACGGGCACCCAAGTCTCTCCTGACTCATTTTTATCTTCCCAGCCACACACGTGACATCTCAGTAGCACAAAAATGTCTAAAGCCAGTGCAGTCCAGGTGTGTGCATGCTCAGTTATGTCTGGCTCTTTGTGACCCCCAGGGACTGTAGCCTTCCAGTTCAGTTCAGTTCAGTCGCTCAGTTGTGTCTGACTCTGCGACCCCATGAATCGCAGCACACCAGGCCTCCCTGTCCATCACCATCTCCCAGAGTTCACTCAGACTCACGTCCATCAAGCCCGTGATGCCATCCAGCTGTTTCATCCTCGGTCGTCCCTTTCTCCTCCTGCCCCCTATCCCTCCCAGCATCAGAGTCTTTTCCAATGAGTCAACTCTTCGCATGAGGTGGCCAAAGTACTGGAGTTTCAGCTTCAGCCTCATTCCTTCCAAAGAAATCCCAGGGCTGATCTCCTTCAGAATGGACTGGTTGGATCTCCTTGCAGGCCAAGGAACTCTCAAGAGTCTTCTCCAACACCACAGTTCAAACGTAAAAATTCTTCGGCGCTTAGCCTTCTTCACAGTCCAACTCTCACATCCATACATGACTACTGGAAAAACCATAGCCTTGACTAGATGGACCTTAGTCGGCAAAGTAATGTCTCTGCTTTTGAATATACTATCTAGCTGGTCATAACTTTTCTTCCAAGGAGTTAGCGTCTTTTAATTTCATGGCTTCAGTCACCATCTGCAGTGATTTTGGAGCCCCCAAAAATAAAGTCTGACACTGTTTCCACTGTTTCCCCGTCTGTTTCCCGTGAGGTGATGGGGCTAGATGCCATGATCTTCGTTTTCTGAATGTTGAGCTTTAAGCCAACTTTTTCACTCTCCTCTTTCACTTTCATCAAGAGGCTCTTTAGTTCCTCTTCACTTTCTGTGCCATAAGGGTGGTATCATCTGCATATCTGAGGTAATTGATATTTCTCCCAGAAATCTTGATTCCAGCTTGTGTTTCTTCCAGTCCAATGTTTCTCATGATGTACTCTGCATAGAAGTTAAATAAGCAGGGTGACAATATACAGCCTTGACACACTCCTTTTCCTATTTGGAACCAGTCTGTTGTTCCATGTCCAGTTCTAACTGTTGCTTCCTGACCTGCATACAGATTTCTCAAGAGGCAGGTCAGGTGGTCTGGGATTCCCATCTCTTTCAGAATTTCCCACAGTTTATTGTGATCCACACAATCAAAGGCTTTGGCATAGTCAATAAAACAGAAATAGATGTTTTTCTGAACTCTCTTGCTTTTTCCATGATCCAGCGGATGTTGGCAATTTGATCTCTGGTTCCTCTGCCTTTTCTAAAACCAGCTTGAACATCAGGGAGTTCACAATTCACATATTGCTGAAGCCTGGCTTTGGAGAATTTTGAGCATTACTGTACTAGTGTGTGAGATGAGTGCAATTGTGCGGTAGTTAGAGCATTCTTTGGCATTGCCTTTCTTTGGAACTGGAATGAAAATTGACTTTTCCAGTCCTGTGGCCACTGCTGAGTTTTCCAAACTTACTGGCATATTGAGTGCAGCACTTTCACAGCATCATCTTTCAGGATTTGAAACAGCTCAACTGGAATTCCATCGCCTCCACTAGCTTTGTTCGTAGTGATGCTTTCTAAGGCCCACTTGACTTCACATTCCAAGATGTCTGGCTCTAGATTAGTGATCACATTTGGTACCCCCAATAAAAGGCAATGAGCAAGGAGGTAGCTCTGAAACAGCCCCAGGTTCCCACCACAGCCCCCCAACCCTGTGGTGGACACACATAGGCTCCCAGTTACTCAAACAGTAACCTAGGTGCTGCTGTGATTGGAGCTTGTTGATGGAATTCAGGTCCAAAATAAATTGACTTCAAGATCTGAAGATTATCCAGGGTGAGCCTGACCTAATCAGGTGAGCCCATACAAGGGATAAGGTTCTTCCTTAAGAAAGAGATTGGAAGCATCAGGGGGACTCACATGAGGGGGTCCCTCTGCTGCTGGCTTTGAAGGTGGAAGGGGATTTCCGATGGCAGGGAGTGTGGATGGCTTCTGGGACCCAGAGTCCTCAGTCCTATAGCTGTAAGGAAATGACTTCCACCAACAGCCTGCGGGACTTGGAATCATAATCTTCCCTGAGCCTCTGGAAAGGAAGGAAGCCCAGCCAACAGCCCAATTTCCCCAGGTGGGACCCCGTGCAGAAAATGGCCCTCTGACCTAAAAAATTATGAACTAACACAGTAAAGAATCTGCCTGCAATGTGGGAGATCCGGGTTCAATCCCTGGGTCGGGAAGATCCCCTGAAATAGGAAATGGCAACCCACTCTGGTATTCTCACCCAGAGAATCCCATGGACAGATGAGCCTGGCGGGCTACGGTCCATGGGGTCGCAGAGTAGGACACGACTGAATGACACATTTTCACTTTCTTTCCAGCAGCTTTTGGTGACTTTATACAGCAAAGGAAAACTGACGGAATCTGCTGGGTGATGTTCAGATGCCGACTCCCGAGCAGGCCCCCACCGCACAGCTGCAGGATGTCAACGAGCTCAGCAGAGAAGGATGACGGCTCCTGTCCTCCAGCCCCCTTGGGGGAGAGCAGGGGGCCGCCCAGAGAATGCACAGAGCTCGCTCGGAAGACTGGAAACTGCCTCCAAGATAGAGCGGATCCTGTTGCCTTCTTGTCAATGAGCATCGTTAATTACACTTGTTTTCATTTTCACTCTTGGAGATATCATTTCATTTTCTTTTACAGTTTTGCTTGAAAAATTATGGTATTGGGAGACTAGCTTTGCCTGGGCTGCAGAGCTTAGAAAGCTGGTGTTCACAGGCGTGCTGATGGCTGTTGCTTGGAGAAGGTGCCAACGCTGCTGACCATCATGCTCTCGGAGAGTCACAGCATGTTCGCAGATTAAAGGCCCTGAGAAGGCTGGCTATGAAGGAATGTGCTCGACGTGATTTATTTAACCAGGCACCTTCCAACCCTTCTGCTCCAGAAACCCCTTTCCTCCAGCCACTCAGATAAATTAGGGGGGAGGGGGGAGGAGCCCAGCGTGAAAAAAAAACGTGTTCAGAGATTAATAAAGGCAAAGAAGTAATGCACCAAGATGCACAGACTCTGTGTTGCATGCAATCAGGTCATGCTGTGTGTGATCATGGATGTGTGAGGTCTACACCTTCCTTTGCCCAGGGGTCTTCACTTAGCCAGATTTTGGACAACCCCCCATGATCTTAAAGCTTGGTGGCTCAGACAGTAAAGAACCTGCCTGCAATTCAGGAGTTCTGTGTTCAGTCCCTGGGTGGAGAAGATCTTCTGGAGGAGGGCATAGCAACCCAGCCCAGTATCCTTGCCTGGAGAATTTCATGGGTGAAGGAGTCTGGCCAGGCTACAGTTCATAAGGTTGCAAAGAGCCAGACATGACTGAGTGATCACACCATGACCTTGAACCTAAACATTCTCAGACAATAAGGCATAGGGAAGGGAGCTTTGGTAAGAATATTTAAGACAGGGTTCATTGCCTTATATTGCACAGGAAGAACTTTCACTAAGAAGTGAAAATATCTTTTTAATAGGAAAACAGCTTGATAAGAAAATGAAAAATCACTGTCCTTAGAAAAAAAACTAAAGAATGCTCTTTTACTTACTTAAATCCTATACAAGTAGACACTCTATCATTTGCAAATAAACGTTTTGATATTTCAAATGAGACCTACCCTGCCAGATAAAGAAGTCTATTATATATCAACAGTGATTTATGTTTTATGGTCTGGGGCCAAGACACAGGCAGATCTAGAGGCCAGAACAGACAGTCCAGAAACAGGCCCTCCTGTACAGGGGCTTCACATATGAGCAATAGGATTTTAATAAAATGAATTGTTACGTTTCTAGAGTCAAGAAGGGGACAGCAGAGGATGAGATGTTTGGATGGCATCACCAACTCGATGAACATGAGTTTGAGTAAACTCCAGGAGTTGGTGACGGACAGGGAGGACTGGCCTGCTGCAGTCCATGGGGTCACAAAGAGTAGGACATGATTGAGTGACTGAACTGAACTGGAGTCAAGAAATCTGGCTAACTCTTTGGGGAAGAAATCTTATATCTCCAACTCTTATCCTATTTTAAAATTAATCGTAAGTAGAATACAAATTTAAATATAAAATAATAACTGCTAGATGTTTTGAAAGAAAGCACAGATAAATACAGCTGTCCTGCTACACCCTTTGGTTACTGGTTCCAGGACACCCCCCGCCCCATCCCATGCAAATCCTTCTGAGGATAATTGTGAGAATATCTATGATGATACTTATGACAGTCCTTATGAAACAGAGTCAAATGAACCATAATTGTGTTCTTGGACTATTTTTTCTTGCTAGTAAACTTCACTGATGTTCAAGTCTTTTATATGAAATCGGCACAGTGTTTGTATTTAAATTGGCACAGCATTTGTATATAACCTGGGCACATGCCCTGGTGGCTCACAAGGTAAAGAATGTGCCTGCAGTGTGGGAGACCCTGGGTGGGGAAGATCCCCCAGAGAAGAGAAAGGCAATCCACTCCAGTATTCTTGCCTAGAGAATTCCATGGACAGGGGAGTCTGGCAGGGTACAGTTCATGGGGTTGCAAAGAGTCAAACAAGACTGAGTGACTGATACTTTCTCTCTCAGGTATATACACCCCTATACTTTAAATCATTTGTAGGTTACTTGTGTTACTTAATGCATGTAAATTCTATGAAAATCGTGGCAAATACAACCAAATGCTTGTGAAGTGTTACAGTGCATGTGTGGCAAATTCAAGTTTTGCTTTCAGGAGCTTTCTGGACTATTTGTCCCAAATATTTTTGATTCACTGTTGGTTGAATCCAGACACAGAGCCAGTGGGTACTAAGGGTAACTGTATTTTATCTGCATTTAAGAAAGGCTGTTTCAACATAATCCTAGAGTTAAATCATAAGAAAAATACTGATCAATCCACTTATACATATATCTCTTTATAAATTTTTTTTTAATTTCTTTGCTTGTGTCTGTGCGGGGTCTTGGTTCCTGCCAGGGCTTTTCTCTAATTGCATGGAGCAGAGGCTACTTTCTCGTGGCAGGGCGTGGGCTTTCACTGCAGTGGAGCACAGACTCCAGGGCTCATGGGCTTCAGTAGCTTCAGCTCCTGGCTCTAGAGAACAGGCTCAGTAGCTGTGTCACACAGGATTAGTTGCTCTGAGGCCTATGGGGTCTTCCTGGACCAGAGATCGAACTTGCATCTCCTTCACTGGCAGGTGGATTCTTTACCACTGAACCACCAGGGAAGCCCCTACAGACATTTCTGCAATAAAGAAAAACTAAACAAAAAGGCAAGGGAACATTTAGAAACATATCTCTAACATTTAAAAGAAACACATAATTGATGGATTGCAAACGAATGAGAACAAGTTGACCTCTCTAAAAGGAGAATGGACAAAGGACCTGAACAGACAAATTAGATCATGAATGGCCAGTATGTGAAACTATTTGGCTTCAAAGGCAGTGAAATAAAGGGAGGGGGGGAAGTAACAAGATATTTATACAATTGAATACAGTATTGAATATAGTAAAATATATATATTTTGTGTGTATGTATGTGTGTGTATGAATGTCACTTGTGCGTATGAATATATATTGAATATGAAAAAAAAAAAGATTGAGAACCTACCCATTCATGCTGGGTATTGTTATGGGAGCTGGGTCAACTGAGATGAGAGCACACTTTACAAAACTGCAGGAGGGCAATGTTAAGAGAAGAACAATCAGAAATCAGAAATGGCCAGTAGTCACATAAGACCCACCTGATTCATTAGGAACAAGTACCTTTGGTTTGCCTACATTACCTGTTGATTGGGGCATCCCCTGTGGCTCAGTGGTAAAGAATCCACCTGCAATGCCGCAGAAGACACAGGTTCTATCCCCAGGTGGGGAAGATCCCCTGGAGGAGGAAATGGCAATGCACTCCAGTATTCTTGCCTGGAGAATCCACGGACAGAGGAGCCTGGAGGGCTACAGTCCCGAGGGTCGCAAAGAGTAGGACGCAACTGAACTGACCCAGCAGGCATGAATCTGTTGATTACAGTATTTCACAGGCTTGGAAGAGTCTGCACCCACACAAAGCAATGAGTGATGCTGGTAGCCTTGGGAAGGATTACAGCCCAAGGTTAGAGCTCACTTGTGTGACTGATTGAATAACCTCCCTCTCTAGTGTTTTTGCGATGCTTTGGGGCGCTGTTTCTTCCCTTCCTTCTGAACCAGCCTCCCCACCCTGCTGGTTGTCTCACTAAATGAGACAAAGAAATCTTTGACACAGGTTCATTGTGTGTTTGTCTGAGAGCTGTGTTTTTAACTTTAAAAAAAATGATACTTTGACAGAAATTTGGCAAAAGGATATTAAAGTTCTCAGATGGATGTTTCTGCTCTGAGACAGTAATTTAGCATTGAGGAATTTACCCTCTGGATAGAATTGGATAGAGGTGGGAAGACAGCTATAAGGAAGTTCAGGCAACTTTGTGTAATGAGAGTTGGGGGGAAAAAAATTCCATATATCACTGGTTCTCTGTCCGGGGTGATTCTGCCTCTAACAGATTTTGGGCCATGTCTGAAGACAGTTTTAATTGTCACAACTAAAAGGGGCCACTACTGGCATCTAGTGGCCTGAGACCAGAGATCTGCTCAATGTCCCACCACACCCAAGACAGTCCCACTGCAGAGAACAGCCCAGCCCAAAATGCCAGCAGTGCCAAGCCTGAGAAATCCTAACCAAACTGTACAACTGCAGGAACGAGGCTGAATCAAAGTGCAATACTTTGCAAGCGTAAGGAAAAACTATGATATTGCGGGTCTAAATTCATATTTATATTTAGAACTCGTTGCTAAGTGAAAAAAATATTTATAAAAATGTACTTGAATCATCATATGGTTAGGAAATATAAATGTATTAATAAGATATTTATATATTTATAGACTATTGTCTCTCATATTTCCCACGGACAGAATAGATTCATTATATGGGTCTATTAGAAAGTAGCATATGAGTGAATGTGTGTGTGTGTGTGTGTGTGTGTGTGTGTGCATAGTCAGTCATGTCTGACTCTTTGTAACCCCGTGGACTGTAGCCCGTCAGGCTCCTCTGTCCATGGAATTCTCCAGGCCAGGATAGTGGAGTGGGTAGCCACTCCCTTCTCCAGGGGATCTTCATGACCCAGGGGTTGAACCTAGTTTCTTCTGTGTCTTCTGCCCTGGCAGGCAGATTCTTTGCCACTAAGCCACCTGGGAAGCCATATGTACATACTATAGTATTTATTATTCTGTATCTCTTGTCAGTTGATTTCTATATCGATTGACTTCCTCTGTGGTATAATGATGTGGTGAGATTCCTTCACTAAGGAGTCCTGTCTCTAAGACAGTTAAAGCTGTTATTATGCGTGTGTCTGGACAGATAGCACATTGACCCCTTATAAGCCATGAACCCTGCCTAGGAAGCTCTTGATTAAATTGGGTGGCCTGCCTGTCACTCAGCTGAAGAGCAGACAGCTCAGGTGTTGAGCTGCAGGACCGCTCCTTAGAAAGGTGGACCTCTGAGCAGCCCAGGGAAGGGACGCAGATGGAGCGGACAAGGGTCCTGTCGCTTCCCCTTAGGCCAGCCTTGTCTATCCACTCACTGAATCAGCCTGAGAGCCTCAGGCCCAGCAAGATGGGGGCACGCAGGACTGTCCATCCCAAACCTGGCCACCAGCCCTGGCTCTGTCACTGACTCCGGGTTCCTCGTCTGTGAAATTAGTGAGCTAACCAGCAGCCTCCCGCAGTTTTCCAGGGCTTGGTCCTCTGGATTTCCCACCACACATCTGTCCCTGTGATTTCGCAATGAATGGTGTCCACCCTGAACACTGACGTGCCTGTTGAAATTGTTCCCTTGGCTTGACAACTTTCTTCTGTTACTTTGGAGTGATCACAGACCTCAGGGAGGAGAGTTTAGGTAAACCTCTTTCCAAGTTCTGGGCCCCAAAAGTACCCCCAGAATTTCCTCCTTGTGAAGCCTTCTCAAGGTCCTGTGACCATGGAGATCTGGAGGGTCGGCCAGCCCTGCTGCTCCCTGAGGAGGAGGCTGGCCATGTCCTGCGTTTTCCAACTTTTTGTGGGTTGCGAACCTTCACTTGATAACGTAATTTTCCCTTGTTTCCTTGAAGCCCAATAAATCTTCTCCCACCCTCCAGCAGTTTATTCTGGGAATATACAATTTCTGCCTGATCTGTGAGTGCGTGCGACTATCTCCCTGAGATTGTCATGTAATTTAAAGAGTGCTGAATTCTGCAGATGCACTGAAACCAGGTGGCTTTTACTCCTTATTTCCACTGGGTAGAGCTGTACAGTATGGTTGAGAGAGAAAGGGACACCTTTGAAAAGAAACAAAACCCCGATTGAGGTGAGTCGTTAACCAGTAAGTGATGACTGATGCAGGCAGCTTCCTCTCCTTTACGAATATATGAACGGAATAACCTTTGCAAGAGGTTTATAAAGAAAGCTGAGTGCAAAGAATTGATGCTTTTGAACTGTGGTGTTGGGACTCTTGAGAGTCCCTTGGACTGCAAGGAGATCCAACCAGTCCATCCCAAAGGAAATCAGTCCTGAATATTCATTGGAAGGACTGATGCTTGAGCTGAAACTCCAATTCTTTGGCCACCTGATGCGAAGAGCTGACTCCTTTGAAAAGACCCGGATGAAAAGAAAGATTGAAGGCGGGAGGAGAAGTGGACGACAAAGGATGAGATGGTTAGATGGCAGCACCGACTTGATGGACATGAGTTTGAGTGAGCCCTGGGAGTTGGTGATGGACAGGGAAGCCTCACGTGCTGCAGTCCATGGGGTCGCAAATAGTCGGACACGACTGAGCAACTGAACTGAACTGAAGAGGTTTATTATCTCCATCAGAGTTTTCCTAAAATAAAAGTAAAATTCAGGGCAATTTGTAGCTGGTGAAGTCAGCTACCTGTCAGTGCTTCCTATCATCACTGATGTTTGGAATGAAGTGATCAGCTAAAATATGAAGCTAATGAACTTCAATGTCATCAAATATCAAAGAATCAGCCAATAAACTATATTCACATAGTATATATGTGCTGTGTGCTTTGACAGTAGCTCAGTCATGTCCGAGTCTTTGTGACCATATGGACTGTAGCCCAACTGGTTCCTCTGTCCATAGGGATTCTCTAGGCAAGAATACAGGAGTGGGTGGCCATGTCCTCCTCCAGGGGATCTTCCTAACCCAGGGATGCAACCCAAGTCTCCCACATTGTAGGCGGATTCTTCACCATCTAAGCTATGAGGGAAGTCCTTAGCATATATACTGAACATTATACGTATATTATAATTACTGTATAATATTGCATAAAGTAGGGCTTCCCAGGAGGTGCTAGTGGTAAAGAACCCACCTGCCAATGCAGGGACACATCAGAGAAACAGGTTTAATCCCTGATTAGGGAAGATTCCCTAAAGGAGGGCATGGCAACCCACTCTAGTATTCTTTTCTTTTTTTTCTTTTTTTTTACTTTATTTTGCTTTACAATACTGTATTGGTTTTGCCATACATTGACATGAATCAGCCACGGGTGTACATCAGTTCCCAGTCCTGAACCCCCCTCCCACCTCCCACCCCATATCATCTCTCTGGATCATCCCCATGCACCAGCCCCAAGTATCCTGTATCCTGTATCGAACATAGACTGGCGATTCATTTCTTACCTGATAGTATACATGTTTCAATGCCATTCTCCCAAATCATCCCACCCTCTCCCTCTCCCACAGAGCCCGAAAGTCTGTTATTTACATCTGTGTCTCTTTTGCTGTCTCGCATACAGGGTTATCATTACCATCTTTCTAAATTCCATATATATGTGTTAGTATACTGTACTGGTATTTTTCTTTCTGGCTTACTTCACTCTGTATAATGGGCTCCAGTTTCATCCACCTCATTAGAACTGATTCAAATGTATTCTTTTTAATGGCTGAGTAATACTTCATTGTGTATATGTACCACAGCTTTCTTATCCATTCATCTGCTGATGGACATCTAGGTTGTTTCCATGTCCTGGCTATTATAAACAGTGCTGCGATGAACATTGGGGTACATGTGTCTCTTTCAATTCTGGTTTCCTTGGTGTATATGCCCAGCAGTGGGATTGCTGGGTCATAAGGTAGTTCTAGTTGCAATTTTTAAAGGAATCTCCACACTGTTCTCCATAGTGGCTGTACTAGTTTGCATTCCCACCAGCAGTGTAAGAGGGTTCCCTTTTCTCCACACCCTCTCCAGCATTTATTGCTTGTAGACTTTTGGATCGCTGCCATTCTGACCGGTGCAAAATGGTATCTCATTGTAGTTTTGATTTGCATTTCTCTGATAATGAGTGATGTTGAGCATCTTTTCATGTGTTTGTTAGCCATTTGTATGTCTTCTTTGGAGAAATGTCTATTTAGTTCTTTGGCCCATTTTTTAATTGGGTCATTCATTTTTCTAAACTTGAGCTGCATAAGTTGCTTGTATATTTTTGAGATTAGTTGTTTGTCAGTTGCTTCATTTGCTATTATTTTCTCCCATTCAGAAGGCTGTCTTTTCACCTTGCTTATTGTTTCCTTTGTTGTGCAGAAGCTCTTAATTTTAATTAGATCCCATTTGTTTATTTTTGCTTCTATTTCCAGTATTCCGGGAGGTGGATCATAGAGGATCCTGCTGTGATTTATGTCGGAGAGTGTTTTGCTTATGTTCTCCTCTAGGAGTTTTATAGTTTCTGGTCTTACATTTAGATCTTTAATCCATTTTGAGTTTATTTTTGTGTATGGTGTTAGAAAGTTATCTAGTTTCATTCTTTTACAAGTGGTTGACCAGTTTTCCCAGCACCACTTGTTGAAGAGACTGTCTTTAATCCATTGTATATTTTTGCCTCCTTTGTCAAAGATAAGGTGCCTATAGGTGTGTGGACTTATCTCTGGGCTTTCTATTTTGTTCCATTGATCTATATTTCTGTCTTTGTGCCAGTACCATACTGTCTTGATGACTGTGGCTTTGTAGTAGAGCTTGAAGTCAGGCAGGTTGACTCCTCCAGTTCCATTCTTCTTTCTCAAGGTTGCTTTGGCTATTCGAGGTTTTTTGTATTTCCATAAAAATTGTGAAATGATTTGTTCTAGCTCTGTGAAAAATACCGCTGGTAGCTTGATAGGGGTTGCATTGAATCTGTAGATTGCTTTGGGGGTAGTATACTCATTTTCACTATATTGATTCTTCCGATCCATGAACATGGTATATTTCTCCATCTATTAGTGTCCTCTTTGATTTCTTTCATCAGTGTTTTATAATTTTCTACATATAGGTATTCAGTTTCTTTAGGTAGGTATATTCCTAAGTATTTTATTCTTTTTGTTGCAATGGTGAGTGGAATTGTTTCCTTAATTTCTTTTTCTGCTTTCTCATTATTAGTGTATAGGAATGCAAGGGATTTCTGTGTGTTTATTTTATATCCTGCAACATTACTATATTCATTGATTAGCTCTAGTAATTTTCTGGTGGAGTCTTTAGGGTTTTCTATGTAGAGGATCATGTCATCTGCAAACAGTGAGGGTTTTACTTCTTCTTTTCCAATTTGGATTCCTTTTATTTCTTTTTCTGCTCTGATTGCTGTGGCCAAAACTTCCAGAACTATGTTGAATAGTAGCAGTGAAAGTGGGCACCCTTGTCTTGTTCCTGACTTTAGGGGAAATGCTTTCAATTTTTCACCATTGAGGATAATGTTTGCTGTGGGTTTGTCATATATAGCTTTTATTATGTTGAGGTATGTTCCTTCTATTCCTGCTTTCTGGAGAGTTTTTTTTTTTTTAATCACAAATGGATGTTGAATTTTGTCAAAGGCCTTCTCTGCATCTATTGAGATAATCATATGGCTTTTATTTCTCAATTTGTTAATGTAGTATATTACATTGACTGACTTGTGGATA
Organism: Oryx dammah; assembly: GCF_014754425.2. Taxonomy (NCBI): domain Eukaryota; kingdom Metazoa; phylum Chordata; class Mammalia; order Artiodactyla; family Bovidae; genus Oryx; species Oryx dammah. The sequence goes on from NW_024070204.1 coordinate 4,126,003, forward strand.
TTGAAGAATCCTTGCATCCCTGGGATAAAGCCCACTTGGTCATGGTGTATGATCTTTTTAATGTGTTGTTGGATTCTGATTGCTAGAATTTTGTTAAGGATTTTTGCATCTATGTTCATCAGTGATATTGGCCTGTAGTTTTCTTTTTTTGTGGCATCTTTGTCAGGTTTTGGTATTAGGGTGATGGTGGCCTCATAGAATGAGTTTGGAAGTTTACCTTCCTCTGCAATTTTTCTGGAAGAGTTTGAGTAGGATAGGTGTTAGCTCTTCTCAAAATTTTTTGGTAGAATTCAGCTGTGAAGCCGTCTGGACCTGAGCTTTTGTTTCCTGGAAGATTTCTGATTACAGTTTCAATTTCTGTGCTTGTGATGGGTCTGTTAAGATTTTCTATTTCTTCCTGGTTCAGTTTTGGAAAGTTGTACTTTCCTAAGAATTTGTCCATTTCTTCCACGTTGTCCATTTTATTTGCATATAATTGCTGATAGTAGTCTCTTATGATCCTTTGTATTTCTGTGTTATCTGTTGTGATCTCTCCATTTTCATTTCTAATTTTATTGATTTGATTTTTCTCCCTTTGTTTCTTGATGAGTCTGGCTAATGGTTTGTCAATTTTATTTATCCTTTCAAAGAACCAGCTTTTGGCTTTGTTGATTTTTACTGTGGTCTCTTTTGTTTCTTTTGCATTTATTTCTGCCCTAATTTTTAAGATTTCTTTCCTTCTACTAACTCTGGGGTTCTCCATTTCTTCCTTTTCTAGTTGCTTTAGGAGTAGAGTTAGGTTATTTATTTGACTTTTTTCTTGTTTCTTGAGGTATGCCTATATTGCTATGAACTTTCCTCTTAGCACTGCTTTTATAGTGTTCCACAGGTTTGGGGTTGTTGTGTTTTCATTTTCATTCGTTTCTATGCATATTTTGATTTCTTTTTTGATTTCTTCTGTGATTTGTTGGTTATTCAGAAACGTGTTGTTCAGCCTCCATCTGTTGGAATTTTTAATAGTTTTTCTCCTGTAATTGAGACCTAATCTTAATGCATTATGGTCAGAAAAGATGCTTGGAATGATTCCAATTTTTTGGAATATATCAAGGTTATATTTATGGCCCAGGATGTGATCTATCCTGGAGAAGGTTCCGTGAGCACTTGAGAAAAAGGTGAAATTCATTGTTTTGGGGTGAAATGTCCTATAGATATCAATTAGGTCTAACTCATCTACTGTATCATTTAAAGTTTGTGTATTTTCTGTTTAGTTGATCAGTCCATAGATGTGAGTGGGGTATTAAAGTCTCCCACTACTATTGTGTTATTATTAATTTCCCCTTTCATACTTGTTAGCATTTGTCTTGCATATTGCAGTGCTCCTATGTTGGGTGCATATATATTTATAATTGTTATATCTTCTTCTTGGACTGATCCTTTAATTATTATGTAGTGGCCTTCTTAGTATCTTTTCACAGCCTTTGTTTTAAAGTCTATTTTATCGGATATGAGTATTGCTACTCCTGCTTTCTTTTGGTCTCTGTTTGTGTGGAATACCTTTTTCCAACCCTTCACTTTCAGTCTGTATGTGTCCCTTGTTTTGAGGTGGGTCTCTTGTAGGCAGCATATATAAGGGTCTTTTTTTGTATCCATTCAGCCAGTCTTTGCCTTTTGGTCAGGGCATTCAACCCATTTACGTTTAAGGTAATTATTGATAAGTATGATCCTGTTGCCATTTACTTTATTGTTTTGGGTTTGGGTTTATATGCCCTTTCTGTGTTTCCTGTCTAGAGAAGATCCTTTAGCATTTGTTGGAGAGCTGGCTTGGTGGTGCTGAATTCTTTCAGCTTTTGCTTGTCTGGAAAGCTCTTGATTTCTCCTTCATATTTGAATGAGATCCTTGCTGGGTACAGTAATCTGGGCTATAGGTTATTTTCTTTCATCACTTTAAGTATGTCCTGCCATTCCCCCCTGGCCTGAAGCATTTCTATTGAAAGGTCTGCAGTTATCCTTATGGGAATCCCCTTGTGTGTTATTTGTTATTTTTCCCTTGCTGCTTTTAATATTTGTTCTTTGTGTTTGATCTTTGTTAATTTGATTAATATGTGTCTTGGGGTGTTTCACCTTGGGTTTATCCTGTCTGGAACTCTCTGGGTTTCTTGGACTTGGGTGATTATTTCCTTCCCCATTTTAGGGAAGTTTTCAACTATTATCTCCTCAAGTATCTTCTCATGGTCTTTCTTTTTGTCTTCTTCTGGGACTCCTATAATTCGAATGTTGGAGCATTTCATATTGTCCTGGAGGTCTCTGAGATCATCCTCATTTCTTTTAATTCGTTTTTTCTTTTTTCCTCTGATTCATTTATTTCTACCATTCTATCTTCTGTTTCACTAATCCTATCTTCTGCCTCCGTTATTCTACTATTTGTTGCCTCCAGAGTGTTTCTGATCTCATTTATTGCATTATTCATTATATACTGACCCTTTTTTATTTCTTCTAGGTCCTTGTTAAACCTTTCTTGCATCTTCTCAATCCTTGTCTCCAGGCTATTTATCTGTGATTCTATTTTGATTTCAAGATTTTGGATCATTTTCACTATCATTATTCAGAATTCTTTCTCAGGTAGATTCCGTATCTCTTCCTCTTTTGTTTGGTTTGGTGGGCATTTCTCCTGTTCCTTTACCTGCTGGGTATTCCTCTGTCTCTTCATCTTGGTTATATTGCTGCGTTTGGGGTGGCCTTTCTGTATTCTGGGAATTTGTGGAGTTCTCTTTATTATGGAGTTTCCTCGCTTTGGGTGGGGTTGTATTGGTGGCTTGTCAAGATTTATTGGTTAGGGAAGCTTGTGTCGGAGTTCTGGTGGGTAGAGCTGGATTTCTTCTCTCTGGAGTGCAATGAAGTGTCCAGTAATGAGTTATGAGACATCTATGGTTTTGGAGTAACTTGAGCTGCCTGTATATTGAAGCTCAGGGGTGTGTTTCTGTGTTGCTGGAGAATTTGCATGGTATGTCTTGCTCTGGAACTTGTTGGCCCTTGGGTGGTGCTTGGTTTCAGTGTAGATATGGAGGCATTTGATGAGCTCCCATCGATTAATGTTCCCTGGATTCAGGAGTTCTCTGATGTTCTCAGGATTTGGACTTAAGCCTCCTGCTTCTGGTTTTCAGTTTTATTTTTACAGTAGCCTCAAGACTTCTCCATCTATACAGCACTGATGATAAAACATCTAGGTTAAAGATGAAAAGTTTCTCCACATTGAGGGACACCCAGAGAGGTTCACTGAGTTACATGGAGAAGAGAAGAGGGAGGGGGTAGTTAGAGGTGACTGGAATGAGATGGGGTGGGATCAAAAGAGGAGAGAGCAAGCTAGCCAATAATCACTTCCTTATGTGCACTTCACAGTCTGGACCGCTCAGAGATGTTCACGAAATTATACAGGGAAGAGGAGAGGGAGGAAGTAGACAGAGGTGGCCAGGAGGGTAAAAGAGGGAAATGAAAAGGAGAGAGACAGATCCAGCCAGTAATCAGTTCCCTAAGTGTTCTCCATCATCTGGAACACACAGAGATTCACAGAGTTGGGTAGAGAAGAGAAGGGGGAGGAAGGAGACAGAGGCCACCTGGTGGAGAAAAAGGAGAGTCCAAAGGAGGAGAGAGTGGTCAAGCCAGTAATCTCGCTCTCAGGTAAAATTGGGTACTGAAGATTGTGTTTTTAAATGTACAAAATTGACAACAAATACCAAAAAGCAAAGATTACAAATCTAGAATAGAGGTTGGATTTTCAAAAATTCAATATTAAAGAAAAGAAGAAGAATAACAAGAAAAAAAAAGTCATGAGAATTATTAAAAAACAACAACAACCACAAAAAATATATATACGGCATTTGCTTTAAAAATAAGTTCTTTTTTTTGAAAAGTGATAGTAGGTTATAAAAAGTAAAATTAAAGGAGAAATAGAGGACTTAAAATTTTTAAAAAGTTAAAAAGGAGAAGAAAGAGAAAAGAAGAAAAAACAAACAACATCAACAACAAGGACAACAAAAGAGAGAGAGAGAATGGTCGTAAAAATAGTAAAGACGTATCTGGGACTTTCTCTGGAGTTGTGGGCAGTGTGGAGTCACTTCCAAGGCAGTCCCCTCTGTTTAGCTTCTTCTGTTTGCTGGTCTCTTCAGTGTCTGATTTCCGCCCTGACACAAGGGGGGCGGTGGTAGACACTTTTTTTTTTTTTTTTAGGCTCACTTGTTCAGTCGTGCTGTGGGGAGGGAGGGATGCTGCAAACAAATAACACTGGCGTGTGCTCACAGTGTCTCAGCCACACTGGGCATGCCCCTGCACACGGCGCACACCACTCAGGCTCTACGTTGCTCTGTTGGGAACCGTCTGAGGCCAGCCCTAGGCTGCATGCACCTCCCCGGTCTAAGCTGCTCAGGCTCAGCTCTCAGGTAGCCCTCAGAGGCACAGATTCGGTTGGGCCTGCATTTTGTGCCCTTCCCAGGACCAAGTAGCTCAGGTGTTTGGCGAGTGCAGTTGCTGCGACTTATTGCTTTTCCCGGCTGCTCAGTTTTCTGGGTGTACTGCTGGCACCCCTTCTCAGGTGGATGGTGACTGTCCAGAACCCCAAGAAATCTTAGTTAGCAAAGAAGCCTGCTTGCAGTTTGGTAGGTAAAGTCTCTCCAGGGCTGCGATTGCCCCCTTCCAGCCCTTACGGCTCTGGCTGCCTGTCACTGGCGGGGGATGGTCTGCAGCTGGCTATTTCTGTTCTGTCCTTTGTGCTGTGGGCGGTCCTGGCGGTATCTTATGTTAGAGCTTTTCGCGTGGTAGCTATCCCACAGTCTGGTTTGCTAGCCCAAGTTAGTTCGTTCTGGTTACATTCGGGTCATTCTGGCCTGATTCTTAAAAAGCACTGCAGCCCGTGCCTCCCTGCCCAGCCCCCACTTGCTAGTGGTGGATGCAGGTGTCTGCGCTGCTTCTCCATTGGGAGAGTTACCGTTGGGCTCGTAATCTGTTGGTTTTAATTATTTATTTATTTTTCTTCCCTGTTACGTTGCCCTCTGTGCTTCCAAGGCTCACCACAGACTCGGCAGTGAAAGTGTTTCCTGGTGTTTGGAAACTTCTCTTTTTTTAAGACTCCCTTCCTGGGATGGGACTCCCTTCCTGGGATGGAGCTCCTTCCCTACCTCCTTTGTCTCATTTTTCATCTTTTATATTTTTCCTACCTGTTTTTGAAGACAATGATCTACTTTTCTGGGTGCCTAATGTTCTTTGCCAGCATTCAGTAGTTGTTTTGTAGAATTTACTCAGCATTGAAATGTTCTTTTGATGAATTTGTGGGGGAGAAAGTGGTCTCCCTGTCCTATTCCTCCACCATCTTAGGACCGCCCCCCACTGTAGTATTCTTGCCTGAGAATCTCATGCACAGAGGAGCCTGGTGGGCTGCAGTCCAGGGGGCCTCTCAGAGTCAGATGACTGAAGTCACTCAGCATGCATGCACTCACTGTGTAAAACAGGAAATTGTCCTGTGTATTTTGGAAAGATTTGGGCCATAAAAGGAGGACAGGTAGAGGACTGTTATCATGATCGCCACTTGCCCAAGCACTTTAGAAAGTCAGGAACGTGCTGCCCTACACAGAAACAGTGTGTGGATTTTGGACCTCGGCTCCATCCATCATTTCCCACCTAAATTCTCTGCAGTGGTGACAACCAGCTGTGCCTAAATCTTCAGGCAAGAGGACCTTCTGTGGTTGCCTTGGGATGTTCTCTGTTCACACATTCCATGGATTCCCCGAGCCCCCCTGCCCCTGGGCCAGCACTCCCGGGCCGCAAGGGACACCCTTGCTCCCCGCTGCCAAGTCTGCACTGCCCCTCCACTGGCTTGGCGGTCATCCCCCTGGCTCCAGCTCCTCACACTGTCTGCACGCCCTTCCTCCCCAGTCCAGTCAGCCAATGACAGTTGAGACTCGGGCCATCTCCAGCTCTGGCCTCCTGCTGTCTCAGTCCAGCTCACTCAGTGTTCCGTGTCCCTGTCGTTGAACACTGTGCTTGGGGAGGCTCAGAACTACTCACCGTCGGAAGAAAAGCGGTACCCAGGGAAGGAGCCTGTCTTGCCTGGGAAGATAAGGGCTGCGCCCCTTCCCAGAAGTGCATCTTTGGGGGTGGGTGGCCACCCAGCCGCCTGTAATGTTGGTGGAAGACGTTCCCAGTGACTCCAAAGCACGCGTTCGGTAAAGATTTTAAAATGCTGGTTGTTCCTACAGTCGTGGAAAGTTTCTCTCTTACTGAGTAGGAGAGGAGATGGGTCTTTTTACAGCACCATAGGGAAATAGAATTCTGGAAGCCTGCTTTGGAGAGTGTCTTTTTTTAATTAAACATTTTCAGCAATTAGCACAATGTACTCGAGCCTGGAAAAATTTAGATCTTCAGAAAATTTATCAAATTTTTCTAAAACTAAAAAAAAAAAAATGGTATAAGATCAAAATCAGATCGTATATAAATGACTCAGTAGAGAAGATTTTGTGAAGAATTTTCTCAAGAAAGGAGAACTTTGTGATAGAAAAAATATAGTTATAAAATCCCATGATTCAATGCATCCTCAGAGATCATTTATAACTACTGCTATGATGGAGATACATTTGAGAAACCAGGTGATAGGTAGAGGAGGGTGTCAAGCAAGGAAAATGTGAGCTGAAGCTTTGGGATTGGCCCAGCAGAGTCTTGCAAATGGCCACTGTCGTCAGACTGATGGCCAATCAAGGCTAAGGTCCTATTTGGGGAAAATCCTGAGACACTCACTGGCTTGGGGACAGAAGAGGGAGACAACCTTCACGGCTGACTCCAGGAAGCCATGCTGCCTTCATTTTGCCTGTGTTCCCTTCGCTAGCAAATCTCCCTCTTATAAGAATACCTCAGATTACTACTAGGGCCCTCCTGGGTAATCGAGGAAAACCTTCCTGCCCCAAATCCTTAACCTTATCACATCCGCAAAGTCCATCTTGCCATGCAAAGTAACAAGGATGGGAGATGGATAACTGTAGGAACCATTCTTCAGCACTCCACACCAACACTATAGCCAGGGACCGGGAGCTTCTTTGAGGATGACGACGCTGGTAAGCAGTGGAGTCGGGACATGACGCAATGACCCTGTTTACTGCCCCTAGGGGTCCTCGGAGACACGTCTTCAACATAGAGCCAGGAGCAGTGAGGCCACCAGATGGACCTGGGCACTGGAGCAGCCGTGCAGTTGAACACCCGCTCTTTGAAAGTCACACCAACGCAGGCTGTTGGCAGAACAAGGCTGAGTCTGTGGCTCGCCAAGAAGCAGGAGGACTCTACTTGTGTAACTGGAAATGGGGTCTGGCTGATCACAGTTCACAAGCCAACAAAGCGGTAAGTAGGAAAGGAAAATTTGTTCTATTTTGGATGCTGGCGGTGGGGCAGGGGGCGGGGAAGGGCAGACTGTAGTCCAAAGCCTGACAGAATGAAGGCAGCACAGCTTGTGGAAGTCAGCCGTGAAGGTAGTCCTTCTTCTGTCCCCACACCAGTGAGGACTGCAGGACTTTCCTCAAATAGGACTTTAGCCTTGATGGGCCATCAGTCTGAAGACAGTGGCCCTTTGCAAGATTCTCCTGGGTCAACCCCAAAGCTTTAGCTCACATTTTCTGTGCCTGATATCCTCTTCCGCATATCACCTGGCTTCTCAAATGTGTCTCAGACATGATAATAGCTATAAATGATATCTAAGAAGTGGGCTGGAGCTTTTGTAGATGCAGTGGGGGGCTGCTTGCAGAAACAGCACAGTCAGCTCTGACGGGCACCTTGAAGTTGGCCATCAGTGGTCTGATCAGCATCGTCTTGATTGTTTTAGGTAGTTTACCTTCAGTTCCAGAGCTGGGTTGTCCAGTTTCTCAGAGGCCAGTTCTCAGAACTGTGGCAACTACTGTGGCTGCAGTGTGGTCGTCATGCAGTGAATTTCTCCACGTGGTGGGGGCCTCAGTATCTGTAAGACAGTCCACAGGATGTGGCCCAGGATAACCTTCTGGAATTACAGCTCTTTGACTTTGCTTAATGAGGAAGCTATTGCTGTTTGGTCTCCTTTGACTGTTTCCCTCTGTTTCTGCATTTCTGCCAGAAGGGGAATTTTAATAAAGCATTCGGATACAAAGTTAAAAGCACATTGTGTCTCCTTCCTGACCACTTGCCCAGTCCCCATCTCTTCAAGGGAGATAAGCTTCATCTAAATTATTTCATCTGATTTACGATTGTCATTTATAACTTTATTGCCACTTCTGTTTCAGGTATTCCTTTGGAAAAGGTGTATGAATTCTTTACCTCTTCTAATGTATTGTCTGTAGACTGTAAGATAAAATCAAACATGTATCTGCTGATACTTTTAAAGTTGATCTGTCTCTATACTTGGAAATGCCTCTTAATAGTAAGCTTCTCTGGTGGCTCAGATGGTAAAGAATCTGCCTGCAATGCAGGAGACCCATGCTGGACCCCTGGGTGGGTAGGAGTCCCTAGAGAGGGGAATAGTTACCCACTCCAGTGTTCTTTCCTGGAGAATCCCGTGGACAGAGGAGCCTGCGGGGCTACAGTCCATGGGGTCGCAAAGAGTCGGCCACGACTGAGTGACTCACTCACATTATAGTTGCTCTTTGCCTAAAGTTTTCCCACAGACAAAAGGCAGGCAGGGGACATGGGTGTGGGAAGGGCCATGGGGCACTGCTCTGTTTTACCGTGAAGGCCTTGGACTCATCTTGGAGGGGGGTGGGGCAAAGCTGGGACATTTATGAGATTTCTGGTGTCTGGGTTAAGGCTGGTCTTTCAAAGCAGAGTGGGGTGGGATTGGGATGGCTTAAAGTTCATGATAAAATATCTTGGGAGAAGCAGATTCAGCAAGTCTTGAGGACATATACACTACTATCCATTGCAGATTGGGTACCTGAATGTTCATCTAAATTCTTATTGGGGAAATTCCTGAGATTGGCAGTCAAGTTATTTGCAAGCTTACTCCTATCTGGAGAGAAGAAGTCAGGCTGATGGAGACCGTGGGGTATAATCTGATGCAATGTAGACAGTCAGTTCTGTGGGCATGCATTACCACACTCAGTTCAGTTTCCCAACACTCAGCCCACCACAAATTCCTAAATGAACCAGATTCAAGCAGAGCATGCTTATGAGGAGCCCCTACAAGATAGAAAACCCAGAAGGCACCCCTCGACACAGAGTCAGACCAGTGGTGAGGGCAGGAGGCAGCCCCCTGGGTCACTGGCAGCAAGGCCAGCGGTCAGAGAACATTCTCTCTGCATGATTCCCAAAACCCTCAGCCAGATGGCTTCCAAGGGTCTGTGAAGACAACAGGAAGTGTGGACACGGGCATGACAAGGGGGAAGAATGCCTAACGTGACAGCCGCACGTGTTGGAAGAGACGAGCACAGAGCTGGATGCCCTTCTGGGGCCTTTCCGCTCCTAGGAGTGAGCAGGTCAGCCCAACACTGGGGTGAATTCCAGATGAAGGCAAAGTGGGAGGCTTTTTTGCAAAATTCGAATAAAACAAGGAGTTTTATTTGAATTTTGTTTTGTTAACAAAACAAGCATTTTGTTAACCAGGTAGACCTGCTCCCAGTGAGAACTCACCTGTGTGGCAGAGGAGTAGAGAGAAAGTACCAAGTTCTGGATCTGTGAACACTAGGTATCTCCGTGTTATAGCATCTACCACATACTAAGCATCCACTTGTAGGTCAGGTCTTATGCATGCTCCTATGTCATGGACCAAAGGGAAGTCTCATTGCCCCAGCTTAGAGAAGCATGAAGAAAGGTCCCCTCTCAGAGCTCAAGCGTTCGGCCAAGGCATCTCGGTGAGTGGCCACGTCCTAAGGCTGCGAGTCTTTGCATGACCCCACACTGCCCCCTGGCATTCCTCAGAAGCTGCTGTAGTGGTTGCTGTTGACTCTGCAGGGTTTTGCACAATGCGTACATCTGATGTGTGCCGAGGTACCTGTGCAACTCGGCATTAAGCATCCGTGAGGCTGTGTGCGCTTTTTGTCTGTCCTGTCCTGCAGAGGAGAGAAGAAATCCACCTGAAAAGTTCTTCCTTTCTCAGTCCAGCAAGTTAGACAAAACCCTTCTCCACCCTGACTCTCAACAACACACAATATCCTTGGGGCCCAGACTGGTTCTTGGTAACTTAAGCACCCCACCACCCACCTCTTGTTCCGTCTTCCCTCACTTGGCCCTACCCGCCTTCCCTCCTGCCACATGCTATTACTCATCTCTGCTCAGAAAGCCGATACTTTCATACCCAGTGACTTGGCCAAAGCTGTTTCCTCCCCTGGAGATGTACTGGCCGTAATGGTTCTGTTCTTGGTAAAATCCTTTCTTAATGTCCATCCCTGAATTCTAAGCTCATCTCCTCCGTGCCGGTTCCTGAATATATAGTAAAAATCCTTGCCGTGCCCCGCAATGCTGCACCTTCCTATTCTGCTCCTGAGGTCCGGGGGATAGAGCATCCCAGTGCACAGGGCACTCACCTGGCCAGGTGTACCCCCCAGCCACCCCCACAGCCCGGAGCCAGGCCCAGCCTGGAGCAGAAGCGCTCAGTCCATGCTTGATCAGCAGACTAAAGTGGGGCGAACATGCTGTTTCCAACATGGACCCTCACTTTCCTGGGGAGACGTTTAGATGAGGAAATCATGCAATCTACTCCTGTAACAAATGGGAGTTTCAGCAAACCTAGTGTGAAAAAGGAATTCCCCTCAGAAGAACGAGAGAAACTTTTGGATAAGGGAGTTGAAAACATATATGCTGGCAACAATAAGGATTCTTTTTTTTTATTTTTCTTTGCCAAATTAGTACCACTTGGTTCAAAGACAATGGATCATATTTGTCAAGTTTAAAATTTGTTGGAACACTTTTACTTTTCTCAAATTTCAGATCTATGACTTAAACACACTTCATAAAGTAAATGACACCATTCTGTTCATGTTGCTACTTAACAGTGAGAAACAAGGTACTTCACAAATAACACTGCTTTTTGCAGGATTCCTGTTACACGAGTCAATATACTACCTCCACTGGGGGCAGAAAATCTAAAACACACATTGAAAAAAAATGTTTTAAGCACACACACAATGCATGCCCGGGTTGCTATTAGAACAGAAAGCATTTAACACCACCCTCCAAGTCTGATGGCAGGAGTCACGGTTCCCCATCCATTATCTTCAAGTGTTGAGGTCAGTTAAGTCATTACGGATTAGAGCCCGTCTTATGAATGGATTGTGATGTGCTTTGTGGAAGGTGGTGATAGCACGAACTTCTAAGCAGGAGGACCCTCCTGTCAGAGTGTAGAGAGACCCAGGATAAAACAACAGCAACACAGCACACTGCGGGGTGGGGGGCATGGCCCAGCCGCACTCTAAGTCCTGTAGGAGTCACGGGACAGAGCAATTTCCCCCAGCTAGGTAAATTAGGGATTCCTCATGGAAGAGATGGGCTTGCCCGGGAGATCAAAGGTGTTGGCATGTGGATGGATGAAGTTATGGGCGGGCGGCACTCCCCTGAAGGAGTCGTGTGGCATGCAGATACAAAGCATGGCTGGGAGACCCCGGGGGGATTAAACGTACCCACTGGTAATAAAGCTTCACAGAGGTGTGGGAAATGTGTGGGGAGGGGGAGGGAGCAGGCTTGAATCCGTTCTATGACCCCTGGACTTTGTCTTGTAGGTGATAAATGCTTAGCGACAGCGTTCTTAGAGAAAGAGAATAATTTGTTTTTGTTTTTATAAAACTGCTTTAAGAGAACAAACGCACCAATGCTGTTAAGGACGACTGGAAGGAGATGTCTGAGGCTGTGTGAGTCAGCAGTAATCTGGGTGTAAATGTGTGATGATGGAGCCTGCAGGAGCCAAGAGGTGAGGAGGCGGTGAGGAGGAGTGGAACAGAAGGGAGGGAACTGCAAGCTGGTGGGGGGAACAAGGGATCTTTGAGGAAAATAAGAAAGATGGCTGAGAAACCAGCTCAGGAATTAGGAGTCCAGGTGCCGTTTGCATTTCTGCCTCCAAAGTCAACCCTCATGCTAACAAACCAGACACAAGAACCACTCGGTATTTCTTTTAAATATATTTATTTTTATTTATTTATATGGTTGCGACTTCCCAGGTGGCTCAGGGGTAAAGAATTCACCTGCCAATGCAAGAGACACAAGTTCAATCCCTGAGTCAGGAAGATCCCCTGGAGGAGGAAATGGTACCCCGCTCTAGTATTCTTGCCTGGGAAATCACATAGACAGAGGAGCCTGAAGGGCTTTATAGTCCATGGGGTCACAGAGAGTTGAACATGACTTAGCAACTGAGAACCACATATATGGTTGCTGGATCTTAGCTGAGGCCCGTGGGATGTCACTGAAGCATGCGGGATCTATTTCCCTGCATGCATGATAAACGCGTGCCTGCTCAGTCACTCAGTTGTGTCTGACTCTTTGCAATCCTGTGGACTGTAGCCTACCAGGCTCTTCTGTCCTGGGATTTCTCAGGCAGAAGTACTGCAGTAAGTTGTTATTTTCTCCTCCAGGGGATCTTCCCAACCCAGGGATCACACCCGCATCTCTTGCCTTGCAGGTGGATTTTTACCTGCTGAGCCACCAGGGAATATCTATATCCCTGATCAAGGACTAGACCGGGCCCTGCATTGGGAGTGTGGAGTCTTAGCCACTGGACTATCGGGAAGTCCCCGAGAATCACTAGGTATTTTAAACGAAAAGGGATTTAGTGCAACGGATTGTGTGCTTCCAGTAGAGTCAAAAGGAGAAGGGGTCTGTACCCCAACTGGGCTCGGGGAATAACTCGAAGTTCCTTTCTGGCTTGCACTTCTGCTACAAAGAGGACTGGGGGCATCTCGATGGAACTGGTGACTTCAGGAACCTGTGGCCTTCTCTGTGTTCCAGGTACCAGAAGACTCAGCCTGCAGGGGCAGGAAGTGAGCGTCTAGACAGTGGACCAGGGCTGCAGAAGCCAGCGTCTTGGTCCCGAGAGTCAGCTGACGTGCCACAGTGGCAGCAAGGCAAGCTCTCTGCCCTTCTGCCTGGCAGCCGTCCTGGGAAGACAGCTGCTTCTCAGAAGCCAGTTTCATCCAGACTGTAACTGGAGAGGAGGCAGAGAAACGTCGTCCCAAACTTGGCCCTCTGGGGAGGCACAGATGGGGTTCGGGATGGACATTGAGAGAGGCACCCCGAAACATGCCATAGCAACCCGTTCCAGCAGCCCCGGACCTGTGCCCACCATCCCACAAGGAATCTTCTTAGCCACCGGAAGGACAAGAAAGCTCCCGCCCGACATAATGGATTTATTCTTCATACAAATGAAAACTAACTCCATCTTCTCTGCACAAGAGGAGAGATCCTCACTCTTGTCCATCAGCATGTCCATCATCGGACCATGGCCTCAGCAGTCACAGTCTCCCCTTCTGCAACCGGAGACCGAGACGCTGACCACAGCCAACACAGCGTGTGTGAAATAAAAACAGAAGCGCGTGTGAAATAAAAACAGAAAAGTGAGAGACGGAAAGGGGACTTGGCCAAGCCACCTTTACAGAATGGGAAAGAAGCATCGGGCGTTACCATGGTGCTCACTCCTGCAAGTGGGCACAAAGCCATACATACTATTTCTATTCCTGTAACTATTTACAAATGACTTCCTTTTCTCCACTCGGAAAATACTGCAGCTATTAACCTGGTCAATCGCACCTTTACTCTTAGCAGACTTGAGCTCTTTGGGGTCCTGTTTCGGCCGGTCGATTGAATTTTCCGTTAGCCTTTGCCACTGGCTCAGCAGTTCTAAGAGCCGTCCCTGAGGATAACTGGGATTCAGCATTTCCTACCCAGGAATGAAAACCTTTAAGCAACGAAACCTGAAAGTTGGGGGAGCGGGAAGCAATTTTGCACGATGGTCATTATGGGTAATAACAAAAGGACCCGGCCCTACCTCCAAGGGTCTGGGGTACGTGTATTTTTGCCTTTGGGGAAATAGCACCAAGTATCAGTCACCATTTCAAAGTGAACAGAGCATCCTACAGGGCGTCTCCCACTCTCACATCACTCCCACTTCAGCAATGCCCCCTGATGGATGTCTTGCCTGGGTACTCGATAGACTATTCCAGCATTTTGAACACCCAGCTGCGTGTGGATGTTTGGGTAGGAAGGGAAGACCACATAACCCCCAGGGATGCTGAAGTCAAATCTCTCCTCTGCACCCCAACACGGAAGTAAATCTTGGAGACAGAGATTTATGTGAAATAGAAAATACAGCTTTATTGCTTTACCAGGCAAAAGGGGTCAGAGGAGACTAAAGCCCTGAAAATGGCATGTCCCCACCAGAGGGGTGAGTGTGGGGTTTTATAGAAATTTTTCAAAGAGGACATGATCAGCTTGTGAGCATTCTTCTGGTTGGCTGATGGTGAGGTGAGTATGAGTCAGCATCATCGACCTTCAGGTTCCAACTGGTCTGGGGTCTGTGTGCTTGTGGGCAGTGTACCAGGGTTAACTGTTAACTTCTCCCGCCTGAAGGGGGTTTCCAGGTTATATAGAAATTTTACAACTAGGGGCAGGCAGTCTGAACATCAAAAGCTTATTGTTAATTAAAGGAAGCCAGACATCTCAGGTTAAGGAATTCAGTGCTTTCCTATGTATGGGAAGATGCAAGCGTCTGGGCTCACTGAAACCAGTCCTTTGATCTGCACCTCAGCTGTCTGGGGCCAAGATCCCGTGCTTTCTCATCCCAAGCCTCTGCGGGCCCCCCAGTGGGTGGGGGTCGGTGGTGGATTCAGTGTGATGATGACTGGCTGGCATTCCTCCTGAGTTTCCATCCTGAGTTCCCTCAGGGCTCCCCGGGGGGTGGCTGCAATCGCTGATGGCTCTCACATCCTTTGTTTTCTGATACAGCGGGCAACATTCCATTTCCCACTCCCCATGGAATGACACTGTCTCTGACACTCAGCCCTGTCGGCTCTTGGCCGGGGAAGCCCGTGGCAGGCTGACAGATCAGCTTTGTGAAGGAAAGCCCAGGCTGTTATTCATCCTCATCCAAGATACCACGGCCAGCTTGCTGCTGGAAAACCAAGGTGGTGTGGGAAGAGGGTAACTGGTCCGCACAGATGGGTCATCTGAGCTACCTGGTAACTGAAAACTTTGGGGAGCAAAACTTTTGTAAGAAGCAGATTCTGTAGCCGAGCCTGTGCTCCAGACCCCTTGTGACCAGGCCTCCAATCATATTCCTTCCAAGTCCCTGAGCAGCCAAACTCCCTCAACTTCCCGTGGATCAGTTAAGGTCTACACCTGCGGCCATAGCTCCTTCCAATAAAAATGAGACGTTACATGAACTGCTTGATCTCCACCCCAGGGAGAAACTCCCTTGACTACACATCAACAGGAAAAAACCTGAGAGGAGATGTCATTCTGCAAAGATCTATCCTAGGCTGTTCCTGGCATACTATGCCTGACCCTCTATTAATTAGGTTTAATGTTTTTGCAATTTTAATTGACCTTCAAGGCCTGCTAATGCTCAAGCTCTCCAATGTCATCTCCCTTTGACCCAGTGCTGTCTGGAAGCCACACTTCATGACCGAATCAGTTAGATCATAAGGACATACGATGTTCCACGATCTCTTCCGGGTCCCTATAGCAATGAAGAGATATTTTAGAAAAACCATTGTGCTGAAACTCCAGTCCTTTGGCCACCTGATGTCAAGAGCTGACGCACTGGAAAAGATCCTGATGCTGGGAAAGATTGAGGGCGGGAGGAGAAGGGGACAACAGAGGATGAGATAGTTGGATGGCATCACCGACTCAATGGACATGTGTTTCAGAAAACTCGGGGAGACAGTGAGGGACAGGGAAGCTTGGCATGCTGCCGTCCTTGGGGTCACAAAGAGTCGGACACGACTTAGTGAGTGAACAGCAATTTCCATAAAAGGCATTGCCTTTTGTGCCAAAAGTCTAAGGGCCTCACCAGTTCCTCTAGGAAGGTCTGCAGTAGGTTTGACGGCATACTTGGTCAGTGCTTCTGCGTCTACTAGGAAGCCAGGTGTCAGAGCATCTCGCCTTCTGCTTTGTATTCCTCAGAAGCTGGTTGCCTTTCAGATTACTCAAATAAACGGGTCAAGGCTGCATTGAGGGGCCAAGGGGTCTGGAGCAGAGGCCCTGACACAGAATGTAAGGGAATCAACTTCCTACAAGTGCTCCTCAAAAACACCCACGCGTAGTGTATTCTTCCTCAAAACAAAAGAGTCTGACCAAGCCCTGAGCTTCTTTCTCTGTGACAGAGTCTCAAACACCCACAAGTCATGCTCTGCCCTCCCATGTATGTTGTGTGCGGACCTGCAACAAGTTCACTGCTGGTGGCGACCCCTGGAACTTTTCGTCAGTTCTATCTTGCCTGCTCTTACACGTGATAGGCTATTTCTGGCCCCCCAAGTTCAATGAGCACAATGCCATCAACAAATTGAATAAATATGGCACCCTAAGGGATGATGGCGGCGGTGGTGGTTTAATTGCTAAGTCATGTCCAACTCATTGCGACCCCATGGACTGTAGCCTGCCAAGCTCCTCTGTCCCTATAGGATGGTAAGATACTCAAATTTCCTATGACTAATTGTCAGAGAATGAAGATGTTGACACAGATCAAAAGTGAGAGACTAGAACAACTGGTACATTTGCCCAAACTGAAGATATATTCCTTTTGCTCGAGTTTATTTAGCATGTTGCCAAACTATTCCAAAACATATTACCCAGGCTTCTCGTGTAATTAAATACAACCCTTCCTAGATATCCAACCCTTCCCTCCCCTTTACCTCTTGGCTCAGACCGTAAAGAATCTGCCCGAAATGCAGGAGACCCGGGGTTTGATCCCTGAGTCAGGAAGATTCCCTGGAAAAAGGAATGGCAACCCACTCTAGTATTCTCGCCTGGAGAATTCCATCGACAAAGGAGCCTGGAGAGCTACAGTCCATGGGGTCACAAAGAGTTGAACATGACTGAGTGACTAACACTTCCTAGATATCCAAGAGGGATTGGTTCCAAGACCCCTCCCAGGATACAGGAGCATCTATGGATATTCAAGTAAAATGGTAAATGTAAAATGGTCTAGTGTTTGCCATGTAAGCTACAGACATCTTCCAGCATACTTTAAATCACCTCTAGACGTAATACCTAATGCAAGGTAAATGATTGTAAGTATAATGTAAATTCTATGCAAAGAACTCTAAATACAATGCAAATACTATTTACACAGCTGCCAGTGAGTGACACAAGTTTTGCTTTTCGGTAATTTCCAGAATATTTTTCCAAATATTTTCATTTTGTGGTTGGTTGAATGCATAGATGTGAAACCCACGGATACAGAAGGCTGACTGTAAAAACAAATGATGATTCTTTTGATTAGTATGTCTTCTCTTCCTGAGTTAGATTCTATTCTTTGCCTCTGAAGCACGTGGGGATCTGATTCTAATTACAGGTCTAGGGGTGATGAGGAGGTAAGAACAGGCAAGGAGAGAGCCAGCATTCCTTTCCAGGAGACTATGTCAGATGTTGATAAGATTGACCTCGTCAGACAAAGAAGGAGGAAGTTCTCTTAGCAAGGAAATCTCTCAACCAAAGTTCTCCAGTTCTAACTCTGAACCAAACAATCTCCTGTATTTCAAAGGAGCCCCGACAAGGCTTTGAATTCAGCTGACTCTGCAAGTCAGCAATGAGAGTGATCATTTCGGCCATGTCCACGGCTACCAGGAAGAAGCCCTATCTGTCAGACTTAGGAGCTCCTTGTCCGACTGTAACTACAGCAGAGAATGTAAAAACCCGGGCTTAACACTCTTTTTCTCTGAAATCTTGTTGAGCCACACGCTTCCAGCCCACCCCCCCACCTTATGCTCCTCGTTTTGCGGGAGGTTGTAGCAGCCGCTTGGTCTACTGGTGTCTTGCTTTCAACAGACTCTTTACTCCTGGACACTTTGGGTGAGAATTTATGTAGCTTTTCCTACTGTCTGCCACACAGGTCCAGTTTCTGTCACGGTGACTGAATCCTCACTGCCTTCAAATTTCACTGACAGATCACCTCACCATCTCAGTCC
Organism: Oryx dammah; assembly: GCF_014754425.2. NCBI lineage: Eukaryota > Metazoa > Chordata > Mammalia > Artiodactyla > Bovidae > Oryx > Oryx dammah. The sequence goes on from NW_024070204.1 coordinate 4,144,083, forward strand.
CCCAGGGTCTGTTGCCTATGACGACTTTGCCAACTTCTGGATGAGTGAGAATTAAATTGCAAGGAATAAAAGACACCGCAACTATTTTAAGCATGAAAGGATTTAAAACAATGAATCCATAGAGCTGTGGCACACTGAATTGGAAGTGTCTCCAGGCTGGGTGGGCCTCCAGAAATATAATAGCCCAGTGCACCACAGGTCCAGACTCACCAGGAGCTGCCACCTGCACCCAGTGGGGAAGGTACAGGGTCAGAGGGACAGTGTCAACCTTGCGGGACCTCTTACCCTAGATGTCCAAAGATGTGCCAGCCGTCACTGCTGCAAAGGGTTCTCAACAGCTAAGAAACTAGTCATAGCATCCTGGAATACTGCTGGAGAAAAATTAAAAAAAAAAAAAAAACAAGCCTTACCCGGTCACAGCCGCAGAAACACGACCTCCCCCTTGCTTCCTTCTTCTGTGACCACTTTTAATTCAGTTCAGTTCAGTTCAGTTCATTTCAGTCGCTCAGTCATGTCCGATTCTTTGCGACCCCATGAATCACAGCACGCCAGGCCTCCTGTCCATCACCAACTTCTGGAGTTCACTCAAACTCTCATCCATCAAGTTGGTCATGCCATCCAGCCATCTCATCCTCTGTCGTCCCCTTCTCCTCCTGCCCCCAATCCCTCCCAGCATCAGAGTCTTTGCCAATGAGTCAGCTCTTCACATGAGGTGGCCAAAGTACTGGAGTTTCAGCGTCAGCATCATTCCTTCCAAAGAACACCCAGGACTGATCTCCTTTAGAATGGACTGGGGTTGGATCTCCTTGCAGTCCAAAGGACTCTCAAGAGTCTTCTCCAACACCACAGTTCAAAAGCATCAATTCTTCAGGGCTCAGCTTTCTTCACAGTCCAACTCTCATATCCATACATGCCTTCTGGAAAAACCATAGCCTTGACTAGACAGACCTTTGTTGGCAAAGTAATGTCTCTGCTTTTGAATATGCTATCTAGGTTGGTCGTAACTTTCCTTCTAAGGAGTAAGCGTCTTTTAATTTCATGGCTGCAATCACCATCTGCATTGATTTTGGAGCCCAGAAAAATAAAGTCTGATTGGCAGACGCTAATTCACATCCATCAGCCTAGCTGCAAGGATGTACAAGCACAGTTGTGTTAGCTTTCTAGACCCTCTAATCTGCGAAAGACATACCAGGGAGATCACGAGAGGATGTGATCGCCAGTTACCTCTTTCTACCACGTGAAGTCACCTTTAAACAAACAGCATCTACTCTCATTTTACTCAATCCATTTCCTTGCATGTGATTTAAACTTATTTACTATGTGTATCATTTTTCTCTCGACTCCAGATAAAGATTTGCAAATGCGGGACCGCTGGAGAATTTTACTGTTTTCTTCTCTATTACTTCGTCTACAATCTGATTAAATCGCCATAATGTAAGTTTTGGTGTCCTGGTTTTATAGCTTCTTAATCTGAACAACTAATCATTGTTGGGCAGTCAGCTAAACAAGTGCTGAGCAAGCATTTTTGCTTATCCTTTAAAAATAATTGCCTGTAAAGGGCCAAGCCCTGATGTTCATATAAGCAATGGCACCCCACTCCAGTATTCTTGCCTGGAAAATCCCATGGACTGAGGAGCCTGGTAGGCTGCAGTCCATGGGGTCGCTGAGTTGGACACGACTGAGTGACTTCACTTTCACGCATTGGAGAAGGAAATGGCAACCCACTCCAGTGTTCTTGCCTGGAGAACCCCAGGGACGGGGGAGCCTGGTGGGCTGCCGTCTGTGGGGTCGCACAGAGTCGGACATGACTGAAGCGTCTTAGCAGCAGCATAAGCCTCTTAAAATAAATATCCAGGTATGACTCAATTTCCCAATGCTATTTGACCATTGGGCTTCTTCAAGACATCCTTCTTTCTCTTGTATGGTTTCAATGACAGACACTCTTACCTCCTAACTCTCAATTAAGTGAGCTCCTGGGACAAGATAAGATGAGCCTACATCTCCTTATCCCAGCACAGCACACAGTGCCTGCCATAGAGGAGGGTGTTGCCCCCTAAAATATACCCAATAAATGAACAGATGAAAAAAATCTGCTTTCATAATTACCCTTTCAAATCTGGTTTCCTTTTACTAAAGCCCCTGCTACAGTTAGTCACCTGAGGAATAAAAGCAGTCACTGCCCACCCAGGGCGTTACATCCCAGTCCTGTCCACAAAGTGGGAAGGCGCGGAGGGCAGTGCAGTAAGACAGGGTCCCCCGGAATCACTACCCATGCTGGAGGGTGGACAGCCAGCATCCAGTCTTCTCACAGGCATAGAAGCACCTGAGTCCGTTTCAGTATCCGGCTCCACATGCCGTGGTCACTCACTGGAAAAGACCCTGATGCTGGCCAAGACTGAGGGCGGAAGGAGAAGAAGCAACCGAGGATGAGGATGGCATCACCGACTCAATGGACATGCGTTTGAGCAAGCTCCGGGAGATGGTGAAGGACAGGGGAGCCTGGTGGGCTGCCATCCACGGGGTCACTAAGAACCGGATATGACTGAGCGACTGGACAACAACATACCCCATGGAGTGGGCGGCTGCCTGGCTGTCCAGCAAGGTGTGTGACCCAGACCTAAGCTTCTCCCAGCCGCAGAGGCTGGTTCAGGTGTGTGCGCCTGGCCTTAGGGAGCCAAGGTTTTGTTTGTAAGAGCAAGAACTTCGCTCCTAGGGCAGGAGAATCCTGAGGACACAGCCTATCACGTGCCTGGCTGGGAAGGGCCTATCTGATCACTGACAGAGTTAAAAGCTCAGATCTGCTAACCCTGGATCAGACCAGTTAACAGGAGCCAAGACATTCCTTTAAAAGTCAAATGAGATTACATTTCCTGTTCCTTACAACTGAATCATTCTCAAGTGACAGAGCTGCCTGGCTTTAGCAGGGCCTTGAATCATTTGGCTCAGATGGTAACGAACCTGCCTATGATGCAGGAAACCTGGGTTTGATCCCTGTGTTGGGAAGATCCTCTGGAAAAGGAAATGGCACCCCACTCCAGTATTGTTGCCTGGAGAATCCCATGGACAGAGGAGCCTGGCGGGCTACAGTCCATGCGGCTGGAAAGAGTCATACACGACCGAGTGACTAACACTTTCAACACTTTCACTGAATCACTTTGCCTACTTGAAAGGCCCCATGGTTGTTTGCTTGCTGTTGTTCTGTCGATAACTTGTGTCTGACTCTTTGCGACCCCCATGGACTGCAGCATGCCAGGCGTCCATCTTTCACTATCTCTCAGAGTTTACTCAAACTCATGCCTACTGAGTCGGTGATGTCACCCAACCATATCGTCCTCTGTTGCCCACCAACTCCTCCTGCCCTCAATCGTACCCAGCAATGGGGTCTTTTCCCATGAGTCAGTTCTTCGTATCACGTGGCCAAAGTATTGGAGCTTCAGCTTCAACATCAGTCCTTCCAATGAATATTCAGGGTTGATTGCCTTTAGGGTTGACTGGTGCAAGCTCCAGGAGTTGGTGATGGACAGGGAAGCCTGGTGTGCTGCAGTCCATGGGGTCACAAAGAGTCAGACATGACTGAGTGACTGAACTGAACTGACTGGTTTGATCTCCTTGTAGTCCAAGGGATTGTTTATGTTTTCTGCAAAGAAAAAGGAAGCATCATCCCTCACCTAGCCTCTTGCCTTTCACAAAAGCTGGATGTCCTAGTTCTTGAGAACAAGGATGGACTTGAAGGCTGCTACAGCCTGCAACTTCTACTTCCAGAGTTAGATAGGATGTAATCTGTCCTCACAACAGTCCTTCTCAGATTTTACTTCTGAATTTTCAAAGAAATTTCAACCTATGCTTAAACAGATATTTAATTTTTTTCCTCAAAAGCTATAAAGTTCCTTACTGGCTACAAAAGTTCTTTTTTTAACTAGGAATTCAAAATATAACAACCAATTCAATAGGATATGTCCTAGAGGCATTTGGAGTTCACACTTTCCTATTTTTTTAAGGCAGAACATGTAGCTATTTTTTCACTCTAGTATATGTTGAATGATTATCTCCAAGACTTGGAGCGTCTGCCGTATATCTGGAACGTATTGTTAAAGCTTAGCACCATTTTTCTTTATGTCAGGGCTTGAGGATGAGGCCAAAGGAAAATTTCTGGCCAAAGATGTTTGGTATCATTTTATCTAAAATTCAAACAATTGCTCAACATTTATTCGAAATGAAAGATATATATATATATTTCCCTCTTTGGCAATCCTTTCCTGCCTGGATAAATTATGGAATGTGCTATATTCTCATGATCTTAGAATAAAACCATCCCAACTCACAATCTGGACCTTCAGGTTCAGAAATGAGAAAGTTTTGAGAATCATGGTTTCTTAAGGCCAGTTTTTTGTAGCTGTTAGTCGCTAAGTCATGTTTGACTCTTTTTATGAATTGTAGCCCACCAGGCTCCTCTGTCCCTGGGATTTCCCAGACAAGAATACTGGAATGGGTATCCATTTCCTTCTTCAGATCTTCCTAACCCAGGGGTTGAACCCATGTCTCCTGCATTGGCAGGTGGATTCTTTATTGCTCATCCACAAGGGAAGCCACGTAAAGGCCAGTAAGAAATTTAAAATGTTACTTTTCAAAATCTTTTTGTCATCCAGGGGCCCAGACAATTTTATTGTGTGATCTCTCTTGTGAAAGCCATAAACAACCTCTTAAGTTACACACGTCTTTAGAGGAACACATACTTGATTCTTTGCCCAAAGCTGATTACTCTTTCCCAACTCAGGAAAGGACACCCATTCTCCTAGGCTATTTCCATTTGACAGCCAGAAAGAAATGTTTTTAATGTAAATCTTATCAGGCCACTCCATTTCTTAAAACCTTTAATGGCTGCCTACTCAAAGCTATGGTTTTTCCAATAGTCATGTATGGATTTGAGAGTTGGACCATAAAGAATGCTGAGTGCTGAAGAATTGATACTTTTGAACGGTGGTGTTGGAGAAGATTCTTGGGAGTCCTTTGGACTGAAAGGAGATCCAACCAGTCCATCCTAAAGGAAAATAGTCCTGCATATTCATTGGAAGGACTGATGCTGAAGCTGAAGCTCCAATACTTTGGCCACCTGATGTGAAGAACTGACTCACTGGAAAAGACCTTGATGCTGGGAAAGACTTAAGGCAGGAGGAGAAGGGGACGACAGAGGATGAGATGGTTGGATGGCATCACCGACTCAATGGACATGAGTTTGAGCAGGCTCCTCGAGTTGGTGATGGACAGGGAGGCCTGGCGTGCTGCAGTCCATGGGGTTGCAAAGAGTCGGACACGACTGAACTGAATGACTGCCCATGGAGCGGGCTGCCATTCCCCTCTCCAGGGGAGCTTCCCCACCCAGAGGCTGAACATGTCTCCTGAATTCCGGGCAGACTCTTTCCTATCTGCGTTTTAAGAAGGCTTCTCAGGTGGGACTAGTGGTGAAGAGGCCGCCTGCCAATGCAGGGGACCTAAGAGATGCGGGTTTGATCCCTGGGTGGGGAAAATCCCCTGGAGAAGGGCATGGCAATCCACTCCAATATTCTTGCCTGGCGAATCCCATGGACAGAGGAGCCTGGCAAGCTACAGTCCATGGGGTCACAAAGGGTCAGACTAGACTGAAGCAACTTGACATCTTTACCATCTGAGCCACCAGGGAAGGCCAGCGGCTGACCATTGCACTTCAAACCTAAAGCGTTTCTACCCTGGCTTACCAGACCCTCTATGGTCTGTCCGTGCCCCTGCCATCACTTCAGTTAATCAGTACTGCTGGCCCCTGGCTCCCTGCACTCCAGAGGCCCTGACTCGGAGACTTACTGTGAGTCTCACTGCCTGAAACTTCTTGCATATATATATGTGTGTATATATGTATCCACACACACTATAGATATTAAATTTTAATTTTTAGACATTTTAGGTTCTCGGCAAAATGGTAAGTACAGATGTATCCCCTGTCCCGCCCCTCCTCCACACAGCCTCCCCCATTGCCAACACCTCCCTCCTTGTGGTCCATCTGTTATAACTGAGGAAGCCACACTGATGAGTCATCATCCCCGAGTCCCTAGTTTAGGTGAGTGTTCACTCTGGGTGATGAACAGCCTACGGATTTGGACAAACATAAGACATCTGACCGTTATTATCCTCTAATACAGGAAATATTTTCACTGTTCTAAAAATCCTCTGTGCTCCACCTGTTCACCTCCCCTCTCCCCAAGCCCTGGAAACCACAGTCTTTTCACTGTCTCCATGCGTGCGTGCTAAGTCACTTCAGTAGTGTCTGACTCTTTGTGAGCCTATGGACCATAACCAGCTGGGTTCCTCTGTCCATGGAATTCTCCAGGCAAGAATACTGGAGTGGGTTGCCATTTCCTCCTCTAGCGGATCTTCCCAACCCGGGGATCAAAGCATGTCTTAAGCCTCCTGCATTGACAGGCTGGCTCTTTACCACTAGCACCACCTGGGAAGACTTTATTTTCTGCATAGTCTGCCTTTTCCAGAATATCTTAAGAGTCAGAATCATACAGGATGTAGCCCACTAACACTGGCTTATTTCACTTCATAATGGGCACTTAAGTCTCCTCTGTGTCTTTTAATAGACCCTGATGCTGGGAAGATTGAAGGCAGGAGGAGAAGGGGACAACAGAGGATGAGATGGTTGGATGGCATCACTGACTCAGTGGACATGAGTTTGAGCAAGCTCCAGGAGTTGGTGATGGACAGGGAATCCTGGAGTGCTGCAGTCCATGAGGTTGCAAAGAGTCAGATATGACTGAGCGACTGAACTGAACTTTTCATGGCTTAACGTGCATTTTTTAGTACTGAATGGTATTCCATTGACTGGATGGACCGCAGTTTATCTATTTATGCACCTACTGAAGGTCATCTGAATTACTTTCAAGTCTCAGCAATTATGAACAAAGCTGTTATAAACACCCACGTGGTGACATGCATTTTTCAGCTAATTCAGCTGAAAAAAATTGTCATGGAGCACAACTGTGGAGTTCCTGGTTTTTAATCTGACTAACCTATATTTTTTAATCCAGATATTTGTTAATTAATCACTCATTTGTTAATTAGTGATTAGTTAATTGTTAATTGATCACTCATTAATTCTTTCCACAATGAGACCAGTTGAATAACCTGTTGAATGTTAGGCACATGAGGCATGCTCTAGGTGCTGAGGACCCGAAATGAATACAAAGAGTTTCTCCTCCATGAAGCGCCAGTTCCAGCCGAGTGAAGCCATCAGCACACAGGCAGGTCATGTCGGGTGGTGACGAGAGCTCAGAAGACTGAGAGCCAAGCTGACCTGGACAGACCCCCCGGCAGACCCTCTGCCTGGGGGGAGGGGGGGCTGCAGCAGAGAAGTGAATGAGGTGGGGGAGGGGCCCACAGATGTTGAGGTGAAGGAAGAGCCTCTTGAAGGGGGTCGGAAGTGCCTGGAGCCGGTCGAGGTGCATCTGAGAGGGGCAGGGGACAGTGAGAACACAGAGGCAGCAAGGTCGGCCGTGACTTCACACTCCCTGTCTGCTGGGGAATCTGAGACGACTTGTGTGTCAAAGCACCGCTGGGATGAGTAAAGGGGGACAGGCGCGGGGGAGAGCGGTGGGCACGGTGGGAGCCTGGGATGCACGTGCTTGGACTGCCCGGCTGCCCGTCTGCTGGACGGGAGAGGAGGGAGGGGACCTCCTCTGCTCTGGGCCTGTAATTGGAGAACACACGGTGGCTAACCCGGCCAGACGGTCAGGACGCCCCTTCCCCACTGTGGGAGAGCGCACAGAGGCGGGGGACCTGCTCCTGTAGAGTTCAGGCCAGTGGACCAAGCTGTGTGGTGTCAGCCGGGGCTGGAAGCAGGGCAGACGGAGGAGTTCACCGCACCAGGAGTAAACGCGGGGGGAGGGCAGGAGGCGGACCACTCCAGGTCTGCCCGCACTGACACTCTGCAAGGGGCAGTCCGGGGGGCCAGTAAGAGAGACTGAGGAGCAGCAGCCTGTGGGATGGGGGCGTCTAGGGGAGAGGGTGTCTGGGCCCCAGGAAGACCCCAGGGAAGGGGGAAAGGGTGACCAGCAGCTACAGCAAAGGAAAGCGGTGCAGGCGGAGATGCCCACGCATCCTCCGTCTTTAAGAAATCACTCCCTCACCTCCACGTTTTCCCTTCCAGCCACCAAGAAAATTAAAGACGCAACTTCCGTGAGGTAGTGCAGTGGTTCTCAAGGAGGGCTGGTTTTGAACCCCCCACCTCCACCCCGGGGATGTGAGCAAGGTCTGGAGAGAGTTTTGGTTTTCATGACGGTGACAGAGGGGGAGGGGCTCCTGGCATCTGGTATACAGCCTGGGGGCTGCTGTTTAACAGGAAGGCCCCACCATCACAACTCTCCAGAATTACCCAGTCCCAGGGTTGCTGAAGCTGAAGCTCCAATACTTTGGCCACTTGATACGACTCATTGGAAAAGACCTTGATGCTGGGAAAGACTGAAGGCAGGAGGAGAAGAGGGCAACAGAGGATGAGATGGTTGGATGGCATCACCAACTCAATGGACATGAGTTTGAGCAAGCTGTGGGACCTGGTGAAGGACAAGGAAGCTTGGAGGGCTGCAGTCCATGGGGTCACAGAGAGTTGGACATGACTCAGCCACTAAAGAAGAGAGCAGCTGGTAAGGCTGGGAAACCCTGATGTGGAGTGAGAATTTGCAGTGTGTGAGGCTGACGCCCAGTGCCCCTCAGAGCAGGGCCCAGCTGGGACCCAGGCTTAGAGGCAAGCTCACAGGTGCGTGAAGACACGTCCTGGGATGGCACTGAGGCCACCAAGGGGCAGTGTTGTGTCAACCTCGAGTGGGGCTCACCGGACCTCATGTTTAATAACCGTGAAAAGATGACAGCGAAACATTGTTGAACACACATGCCAGTTCAGGAGAGGTTCTGGTTACATTAGCGAGGACGGATCCCTTTAAATAGTGACAAGAAGGATGCTAAGTGCACAGAGGCCACGGGGATCACAGGCATAACAGGTCATTCCCAGAGTCGTTCCCCAAGCGCTCAAGGATACAGGCCAAGCCAGCAGGGACTTCGAGGACCAAAGCTCAGCTCAGAGCAGACTCTGAAGAGGGCGGGAGGGAAGGTGAGGCCCTAGGGAAGGCACAGTAGGGAGGGAGTGGATCCATCCCTGTCTCCATAAAACAGTGGGACACGGTATGACTTGCAGCAAAAATCGGGGCGAGAGTTTCATGTGCCTGCTACGGAGGTGCCCGCAGGACTCCAGGGTGAGGACTGAGCCAGCAGTGGAGTGTGAAGGGCCGGGGGGAGAAGGGAGGTTCCTGCAGCTCGTCCAGCTGGGAGGACAGCCTCCCTGGGCGGGGATGCTGCGTCCGCACCGGCTTAGATTCCCATGAAGTGGAAAAAGGAAGCCTGTCTCAAAGGAGCACCACTACCCTCAGACCGTGTCTGCCAGAGACCCTTCCTCCCTTCGGACCTGCCCGAAAGGATCAGGGGTTAGAAGGCGCCACGGTGGCCTGTGGTGACCTCTGTCTTCCCTCTCTCACTGTGGGTCCAGCCTTGCTGTCACCGGTGCTGGGACCCACTGGCAGCCTTGAAGTGCTAACAGGGAAGGCTATTCTTATTCAGAAACGCCCTGGTGGATTTGCCCTGGTGACGCAGGTGGTGAAGAATCTGCCTGCAATGCAGGAGACCTGGGTTTGACCCCTGGGTCAGGAAGATCCCCAGGAGAAGGGAATGGCCACCTACTCCAGTATTCTTGCCTGAAGAATCCCACGGACAGAGGAGCGTGGCGGGCTACAGTCCATGGGGTCACAAACAGTCGGACACGACTGAGTGACTAACGACACAGAATGGCCTCAACAGAGCTCTCCTCGTTCCTGGACTGAGTGGTGGCTCTGAGAGAGAGACAGGTCCCCAGGCTTCTTCCAGGAGAGAGCGCTTCGCTTCAGGTGGCACGTGGAGGGGCGGGCGGAGCAGACCCCGGGAGCGCGGAGCAGACCCCGGGAGCGCGGAGCAGACCCCGGGAGCGCGGCTGCTGCCTCCCGCCAGATCTCCCCTGCACAGGCCTCCTCCGAGCTGTCCTCTCAGTGTGGCCCTGACCCCCGGGCTTCAGGGCTCATCTCTGCCTGGTTGGATCTGAAGCAGAGTCTTGTTCAGTCATTTGGACCAGGAGGCCCCACCTTGGGTACGGGACCCCGGAGACGTCTGATCACGCTCCCCATCTTCCACATTTCCCATCTTCCACGTCCCCCACGTGAGATCTGACCACCCTGCCTGCCTGCAGCTAGAGTCCTGTCAGGATGCTTTAGCCAGGACCCCTGCCCCCACCCCTGGAGGCTGGATGTTTTCTCTTAGATACGCTCCTCCCCCTGCCCCACCCCCGCCCCGCCCCCGCCCCGGGGGCTGTGGCTGCTGGTTGCTGGCGTGGGGCCCAAGCCCTCTCTCCTGCCGCAAAAGCCCGGGCATAAATAAAGGCTTTGCTATTCTTTGTCAAGTGTCAGAAATAACATGTTTTTTTCCTTCGACAGTTAGAACAACATTTTGAGCCATCCTTCAGAACTTTCCTGGGGTCACCCTGCAAGTTATCCCAGGGCTCCGTGGAGTCTTACAATCACAGCCGTAGGAGACAGGAGTGACCCACAACACGGGTGGCTGAGACCATGTGCAACCAGGATCACGAAGGACCTGGACAGATGGACGGACAGACAGGGAGGAGAGACACGAGGCCTAGGATGAGAGCCTTCGGTGAAGCGAGAAGTCCACCCACAATGTGTCTGGACTGGTCTGACTCTGGTGTCTCTTAGGACAGGAAGGGAGGACCACCTAGTGGGCTGAGTGTGGGAGCAGGGAGGACGTGGCTCTGTGCTCCAGGCGTGGGGGAGGGTGGACCACGGCGGACCACGGCGGGAGGCGAGGGGAGCTGGGGGCAGGTCTGCTTCCAGACAGGGAGGCGGGGGCCACTATCTCGGCATGCCACCCGTTGTCAAGACTGACCCTCGCTCACAAGAGGACTGCCCCTGTTTGACGCTTTGCTGTTGCATCTTAGAATTCATCAGAAATTCTGAACAAGGGGTCTGGCATTTTCATCTTATATCTGGCCCCCAAACAGTGTAGATGATCCTGGTGCTGGAAGGGGCCAGCAGTTACTGGGTCTGTAGGATGGGAACTTTCAGGAAGCAAATCCTGGAGACCGTGGAAGAGTCCTAGGTAACCGGGAGTTACAGCTGCCGGACATTCACAGAACACCTCACACTCGCCTGCAGAGGGCTTAGCAGCCAGGAGAGTCCTTTAAATTGCACTTCATCTGTATCAGCTGTAGCAGTTCTGCCTTCCATTCCAAATCGTGCTTGTTTTAAAGCAAAAACTGGTTCTTCAGGTTTCTGAGTGAACTCGGTCTTCCAGGTCGTTGTCCAGTCGCTCATCCTGTCCGACTCTTTGTGACCCCATGGACTGTAGCACGCCAGGGCCCCTAGTCCTTCACCGACTCCCAGAGACTGCTCAAACTCCTGTCCATCCCACCTCCTCCTCTGTCCCCTCCTCCTCCGCCTTCAATCTTTCCTAGCCTCAGGGTGTCTTCCAAAAACTGGTTCTTCAGGTTTCTGAGTAAACTCAATCTTTCAGGTAAGACCCCTTGACTTAAGATGTAAAACTCATTCTTACCTGGCAGGCTGTGCAAAAACAAGTGTAGTTGTAGTTCATGATGGAAACTGGTGTTGGCCGCTGGTTAGGGAATGCTGGAAATGACATTTTTCCTCTCCCATAAGAATGGCCACCCCTGCTGTGTCATGCTGTTAGCCCCTGATGTGAAGAGCCCACTCACTGGAAAAGACCCCAGGCTGGGAGAGACTTCTTGGTAGTCCAAAGGTTAAGAATCTGCCTCACAATGCAGGGGACACAGGCTTGATCCCTGGTCAGGGGACTATGACCCCCAAGTGCTGCAAAGCAAACTAAATCTGCACACCAGAACTAAAGAATCTCTGCCCTGCAACAAAAGATCCTGCATGATGCAACAAAGATCTCGTGTGCTGCAATTAAGGCCCAATGCTGCCAAATAAATAAATACTTTTTTAAAAAAGCAGCAAAGGCATAGAGCCCACCACTGATCTCTGGGGAAAACTCAAACATCCCTCCCCACCCAGAAGGGATTGTTGCTGTTGTTCAATCGCTGTCATGCTTGATTCGCTACAACCCCATGGACTGCACAACGGCTACCCTTCCTTCACTGTCTCCCCGAGTTTGCTCATGTCCATTGAGTCGCTGATGCCATCCAATCATTTCATCCTCCTCTGTCATCCCCTTCTCCTCCTGCCTTCAATCTTTCCCAGCATCAGGGTCTTTTCCAATGAGTCGCCTCTTTGCATCAGGAGGCCAAAGTACTGCTACGCTACGTCGCTTCAGTCGTGTCCGACTCTGTGCGAACCCACAGACGGCAGCCCACCAGGCTTGCCCGTCCCTGGGATTCTCGAGTCAAGAACACTGGAGTGGGTTGCCATTTCCTTCTCCAATGCAGGAAAGTGAAAAGTGAAAGTGAAGTCACTCAGTCGTGTCCAACTCTTAGCGACCCCATGGACTGTAGCACACCAGGCTCCTCCATCCATGGGACTTTCCAGGCAAGAGCACTGGAGTGGGGTGCCATAAGTCCTAACCATGGTTGGAAATTCCATTTAGGTCTAAACCACAGACAGGGAAAGACAGACATCTTGTGGGCTTATGTTAGCATTACATCACAGATGCAGAAACTAGCACAACTTAATTAGATAACACCACTGAACTGTAGACTGCTAGAGTTACCCATTATTCTGTAACACACCTCTCAGGAATTTAAAAGAAGGAAGCAGCACAGTTTATTTTGCTTGTGGATAAATGCAGCAGGTGAAAGAATAGCTTTCCATAAAGCAAAATATCAGAACATTCAAAGAACAAACAGCTTTCCATTTTGAGTTCTTGTGATATAAGCCTTGACTTCTAGAGAAAATCTATTAGCCGTTTCAGTGGAATCATGTTAATAAATTAAATAATCAATTTAATTAACCTTTAAATTTTGTTATTCTTCAAAGCATTAACTTTGAGAAGCTACCAAGGATATGGGGGGTGATGATGAGGGTATGGGGCAAGAACTGAGATTATTATAGGTGGATTCTCTCTATAGCTTCCTGGACTCCAGGCACAGGGGTCCCCAAAATCAGAACCAGAATCTAGACATCCCTCCAGGTCTTAGGACAGTCTGACAGAAAAATAGTTTTCCTTGGAAGCTTGATCAAAATTTAAAAAATTGCAAAAAAAAAAACAACCAAACCACCACAAACCCAAACCAGACCTTTCCCCCCCTTTTTTTTCTATTATTTTTTATGTGAGTTGGATGGAGATATTATCTATTTTCCAAACTAGATGACACCATCAATAAACTGTGAATACCTCTTCACTGTATGGTAGAGCCTATGGACTTGGCCCTGCCATTTTCATTTTACCCTTAAATTACAGCTACTCCTCTGTAAGGAAATAGCAGTTCAAAGAGATCACTTGCTTGAGAGTTTAAAGCCAGGTGTGTGGTTCCAAAGCCACTGCTTGCCATTTTCTGCATGTAGACATATGCTTGTGTGTCTCCATCACAATGACACAATGTTGCTGTCGCTCAGTTGCTAAGTTCTCTTGGACTCTTCGTGACCCCATGGACTGCATCATGCCAGGCTTCCCTGTCCTTCAGTATCTCTCCGAGTTTGCTCAAACTCGTGTCCATTGAGTCAGTGATACCAACCCACCATCTCATCCTCTGCTGCCCCCTTCTCCTGCCCTCAATCTTTCCCAGCATCAGGGGCTTTTCCAAGGAGTGGGCTCTTCGCATCAGGGGCTACAGTATGACACAGTAGGGGTGGCCATTCTTACAGGAGAGGAAAAATGTCGTTTCCAGCACTCCCTAACCTGTGGCCAACACCAACTTCCATTATGAACTACAACTACACTTGTTTTTGCACAGCCTGCCAGGTAAGAATGAGTTTTACATCTGTAGACAGTTTTTCAAAAACAAACAAAAAAAATGACATATGCAGTAAAGACCTGTATGTTCCCCAGATCCTAAAATATTTACTGTGTAGCCTTTTACGGAAAGTTTGCCCACACTACGTTACACAAAACAAACTGCTGCTGTTCGTCTTTTTTCCCCCTTTGAATATCTTATGAGAAAGGTAGAAGATGGAACAAATGCACTTTCACTTCTGAGCGGAAGAGCTTATTATTTTTCACTTTCAATTAGCTGCAACAAATCTGACTCATTCTAACATTCACGGAGCACCTACTGTGGATAGCACTTGCTGCTGCTAAGCTGCTGCTAAGTCGCTTCAGTCGTGTCCGACTCTGTGTGACCCCATGGACTGCAGCCTACCAGGCTCCTCCATCCATGGGATTTTCCAGGCAAGAATACTGGTGTGGGATGCCATTGCCTTTGCACTTTGCAGTGTTTAAAAGGAAAACTCACCTCTAAGACATAAAGAACACCATTATCCAAGTCAAAATGTGGTATTAATAAAAAAAAAAATTAGTGCTAAGGAACAAAAAGGGGCTTCCCTGACGGCTCAGCGATAAAGAATCTGCTTGCCAATGCAGGAGACACAGTTTCAATCCCTGGGTCAGGAAGATCCCCTGGAGAAGGAAACAACCCACTCCAGTATTCTTGCCTGGGAAACCCCGTGGACAGAGGAGCCTGGTGGGCTATAGTCCATGGGGTCACAAAGGAGTTAGGATATGACATAGTAAGGAAACAAGCAGACAAAAAAGGACATACATATTGTGGTCGTGGAGGTAAAACGTGCGGCCTGGAAGGACAGGAGGGTTACAGTATGCCACGCTGGCAGGAAGGGCGTTCCAGGCAGGTGCAGGAGCCAGGAAGGCAGCAGTGAGTTCCCAGTTCCTGCAAGGGTAGGGATGTCGTGTAGGCGGGTGGACAGTGCAGAGGGAGCCAATGCTGGAGCATAAGCTGGTGCCTCCCTGACTAAGATACCCTGGGGCGGGGGGGGGGGGATATCTGGGGAAGGAAGTTACTGTTAAGACCTGTTTGTCCGAGGTTGGAAGGCAGACATGGAAAGTCATCAGGACCACAGGGGCTCCTCTCCCCTTTCTCGCTTCTCCTTTCACTTTTAACCCTACTCCTGTTTTCTGCACATCCCACATTAGCCCCTCGGACGAGTACAGACGATTCTTCAGTGCCAAGGGCAGGTGATCTAAGCGACTGCTGGACACCTGGTCCCTCCACTTCACAGCCAGCTTCAACCGCAGAGCGTGTACAAGCAAGGACAGGGATGCCGGCGTTTGGAGAGGAACACAGACTGCTTTCTTGGAAGGGGTAGGGTTTGCTATTTTCAGTTGCAATTTCCATACGAAGATTTAGGAAGGAGCTGATAGGGTCTGGGACGTCTCCTTAATGCATGCAGTTCTTGTATGGGACGCTAAGAATTCGGATTTCCTAACCAGACGTCGAGAAGCGACGTCTGAGGCTTCCGAGCAAGGTAACCGATGGCAACAAGCTGGGATCATCAAAAAGATTCTGGTGGCAGCGGATATTGGGGAAAACTTCGATTCAAACAAGAGGATGAGAACTTGAGTGTATCCGGGAATTGCTGTAAAGTGAAGATTTTCTCTTTTTTTCCCTTTGCAAGATATTTTAAAAACAGTTGTTAGCAGCCGGCCACTGACGGGAGGCGGGGTCGTCCAGGATTCGGCCAGGCGCTGTGCTTGGCAGGGCTTCCGGAGTGGGGGTGGGGGTGGGGAAGAGGCCGAGGAGCGCGGGGCCGGACGGCAAGTGGACACGGAAGGCGGGGGAGCTGTGGAGAAGAGAGACGTCTGGGAAGAAGGACTGGTCAGCGGCGACGACGACAACGTCTAACGAGGCGAACCGCCCCCTCAGGCGTGCCCGCGGCGGCAGAAGACCTGCTCGGGGTCTGCCCGGCGCGCGGGGGCCGCCGGGAGATGTAGTCCTCGGGTCTCCGCCTGGGCCCGGTCGCACTCTGACGCTCCGTCCAGTTAAAACTTGCGCTCCGGCCCGTCAGCGTGCGGGGTCCTTCAGGGCCGGGAGGCGCCTTCAGTGACGTCACCTCAGGTCACCTCCCCCTCGGCGAAGGTTTTAGGTATCTATCGAAAGCCGTCTACACAGCAAGCCGGCAAAGGAAGACTAAACGCTACACGGCGGAAGAGGGGGCCCGTCCGACGCCTCTCCGCCCTGCGCTGTTTCCTCGCGCCGTGTGCCCCCGCCGCCGCGGCGCCTCCCCCGCCCCGTTTTTCCCTCAGGCGGCGCGGCGGGCAGCCCCGCGCCGCGGCGTGGGGGCGGGGCGAGCCGGGGCGGGGCGGGGTCCTGGCTCGGCGGCGTCGCACGCTCCGGGGGCCGCGCCGGGTGTACCGTTTCTGTCTGCAGCGCCTGAGGTGGCTCTGGCTCGGAGAGCCGTTCGCCCGGCTCCACGGGGACCTCTGTGCACGGATGGACCCGCCCGGACTCGGCGGGAAGCGGCCCGGCAGGGCCAGGCGGCCCCGGCGGCGTCAGCAGAGGCAGGACGGGGCCGAGGCCGCCGACCCCTGAGGCGCGCGGGCTCCGCGGGCCTGGCGGCGGCACCATGATGCCGGGCGAGACCCACTCGGCGGCGCCGGGGACGGCGGCGGACCTCTCGCGCTGTCAGGGCTGCGCCTCTCTGCAGCAGGTGAGGCGTCTGCTCCTCAGGCCCAGGGCGCGGAGGGGCTGGGCCGGGCCGTGCGGGGCGCGGGGCGGGGGTGGGGGTGGGGGTCGGGCGGAAGCCCCCCTCCCCCTCCCCGTGTTGGGAAAAGCTAGAGCTTTCCTGGTGGCTCAGCTGGTGAAGAATTCGCCTGCAGTGCAGGGAGAGACCGTGGTTCGATTCCTGGGTCGGGAAGATCCTCTGGAGGAGGGAAAGGCTACCCACTCCAGTATTGGACTGCCCTGGTGGCTCAGCTGGTAAAGAATCCGCCCGCAATGCGGGAGAACAGGGTTCGATCCCTGGGTCGGGAAGATCCCCTGGAGCAGGGAAAGGCTACCCATTACAGTATTCTGGCCTGGAGAATCCCATGGACGCAGGAGCCTGGCAGGCTACAGTCCATGGGCTTGCAAGAGTTGAACATGTTTTAGCGACTTTTCCCTGTGTTCTTCAGGCTTAGAATCTGGGATTCATTTCCTAGGTGCAGCGCTGGTGGAGGGGTGAGGGGGCCCCCTGGGATTCCCTTCTCCAATCCCGGTGTTTCCCCCAAGGCTGACTCCGAGGGAGATGAGTGGTGGTCAGAATGCCAAGGGAAGCTAATTTCTCCCAAGAGAAAGTGGTTGTTTTTTTACTGTGCTGGCCAGTCCTTCCGTATTTCTTGCTTGTGGGGGTGGTGGGGGCGGGTGCTCATGTGGCCTGCGGGTTGGCCAGGAGGGTCATTCGTCCCCCGAAGGCACGTGGACGCTGCACGTCTCTGAAGTGTAGTGTGGAGTGTGCGCGCCCCCGGCAGAAGAGGAGCCGCTGCCAGCGTCGGCCTCAGGCCCTGCGGAGTGCCCCTCCCCAGCTGGACTGCTCGCAGCCATCTGATGTCAGGAGTCTCTCTTTTTGCTGCTGTCATCAGTGTTTTCCGGCGGTAAAGTAGCGCTGTGCACCGCCTGTGCCTGTGTGCGCAGTCGCGTCCGGCTCTTTGCGACCCCATGGGCCGTATGTGTAGCCCTCCAGGCTCCTCTCTCTGTCCATGGGATTTTTTTTTTCCAGGCAGGAATATACTGGAGGGGGTTGCCAGTTCCTTCTCCAGGGGGTCTTCCCAACCCAGGGGTGGAATTTGCGGCTCCCGCATTTGGCGGGTGGAGTTTTTGCCGTCTGAGCTGGCAGAGAAGGTGGTTGTAGTATAGCGTGGTACTGCCGTGTAATTGAATTACTCCTGTTGTACCCGGTGTTCTGGGCACCAGGGACATAGTAGTGAATAACGCAGTGGTGAACAGAGCAAATTGCAGATGAGGGGTGTGTGTGACCGTGAGACTTCAGAAGGCTTGAAGTGTTAGGAAAATAAGGGAGGAGTTGGAGTGGTGGTTTTTTCTTGGCTGGGGGCTGCTGGGAGGGCAGGTTGCTCTTGAGCTGGTGATATTCGGACACGTGAATGATGAGAAGCAGGCTGGATAGGTGTGGGAGGAGCTTCCTAGGTAGAAGGTTTGACAGGTGATCGGGTTTGGGGGTGAAAAGAAGCGAGGTGTCTGAGGAACTGGAGGAGCTCTGGTTGGGGCAGAGGCAGTTACAGCAGTGGGTGAAAAGGCAAGTATTCTTCATCTCTTAGAGCCTCTATGTTAGGAGGTAGGGGGAGGAGATAGTCAACAAGTTATGTGAGAAGGTAATAAATGTGCTGGAAATAAATTGAGCAGAGAAAGGAGGGAGAGGAATAAAAGGCTGAGGAAAGGGCCAGTGTCTGGTAGAATTTAAGTAGGGAGGCTTCAGGGAGGTTGTCTTTGGGCAGAGAGGGCGAGGATAAGCTCTGGAGACGTCTTTGGAGAGGAGCACCCCAGACGGCCGGGAGGTTGCTGTGGTGGCCAGTCGCTCGTGTGCTTGGGAAGACGTGGAGGCACGGCAGCTGGGGTGGAGCACGCGCTGGGGTCTTGGTGGGTTTGGGGCTGTCCTGGCCAGGTGACTTATAAGCGACAGGGATTCACTCCTCACAGTCACGGCGGCCGGCAAGTCCAGGATCCAGGGGCTGGCGGATCTGCTCTCTGGTGAGAGCGGCACTCCTGGTTCGTGATCCTTCCTGCTGTGCCCTCACTTGGCAGCTCTGGGGTCTCCTTTGTGAGACCGCAGATCCCATCCCCAGAGGCTGTGCCATTCTGACCTGTTCACCCAGCGGAGGACCACCCTGCTGTGCCTCTCCTGTAGCTGATTATACGTCAGTGTGTGAATTTGGTGGGGGGCACAGTGACCTACGGAATTTGATGAAGTTAGAGGAGAGGCTAACCAGGGATGCCCTTCGAGTCCGTTGTAAGGATGTTGGCTCTTCTTCTGAAAGGACAGTGAGTCACAGGTTTTTCTGTAGGAGGACGACGATGAGTCCAGTCATGGGTCCAAACCTCCTTCAAAGACCTGGTCTTCATTCAGAGTAGCGGCTGCATCCTCCTGGTGGCTCGGCCAGAAGCTAGATGTCCCCTCGGCTCCTCGCTTTTCTCTCTCACCCTGCGTCCAGCCCGGTAGCGTGCTGTCTTCTTCTCCTGGTCGACCTGTTTCTCCGGGTCCCCACTGCTTACCCCCTCGTGTGAACCTCTGTAATCTCTGGCCCAGAGGCTGTTGCAGTCGCCTCCTGGGCACCTCCCTCCTTCCTGCTGCGCCACATTCTTCTGTTGGTTCTCAAACCAGCCAGCAGCCGTAGGGGTCGTCCTGTGAGGTGTCTAAGTACAGGAGTCTGCAGGCCTTTTCCGAAAGGGGCAGGATCATAAATAGTTAGGTGTTGTGGTCTCCTTCACCAACACAGCTCAGCCTGTGTAGGGTAGAGACACCCACGGGTAGCACTGGAGGGCTGGGTGTGGTTATGCTCGGGGGAACCCTTGTTTGTGGGATGGAACAGACACTGGAAATGTGGACTGAAGCCCTGAGGGGTTTCAGCTGTGTTCACGTCTGGTTGTGGAGCCTCCAGGTACCACAATCCCCTCTGGGGAAAAAGCGAAGCGGCTAGGTCAGATGGGCTCTGAATTCACGTTGAGAATTTTAGTTGGGGAGAAGTGGGGACAGGAGAGTGGAGGAGTGTGTTCGTCCACACCTGCTGGTCACTAAAGTGGGTATGGGGTCATGAGGCCAGGAGCAGCAGACAGACGGAGGTAAAGAGGACGCGTGGGGGAGATCAGGATGCGGAGACCGGAGGGTGAGGACAGGCATTTGCCAGTCAGTAGGCCTGCGGTCGACCCCGCAGCAGAGACGCTCCTGCAGGATCGCGTGGCCCCACAGCACGTGGTGGGTCTCAGAGAGAGAGGGTCTGTGGCGAGCACACCCTGCTGTCAGCTCTGGCGCGTGAAAGTCCTGGGTCTTGCAGAAGTTTCCCATGCACATCAGGAGGGTCTGCCTGCAGGAGCCCCCAACCAGCGCTGTGGCTCCCCCCTGAGCCCCGTGGAGGCCAGCTGTCCCCACGGAGCAGTGCTCTGCGTGGGCTGTGCGGCTTCCTCCCCGTCTCACTCCTCCCAGCCCTCTTCTCTCTCTCTCTTTCTTATTTTGGTCATGCCTCTGGCTTGCAGGATCTTAGTTCCCTGACCAGGGATTGACCCCGAGCCCTCAAAAGTGAAACTCTGGAGTCTTAACCACTAGACTGCCAGGGAATTCCCTGCCCTCTTTTTCTTAAGAGGGTGCAGAGATACATTGCTTTTGTGGCTTGATTTAGAAGTTTATAGATTGACCACGTTTTTCCCTAGTCTCTCACATCACCTCATCTGTTTTCTCATCCTTACTGGTTACGATGGTTGATCACTGATCTGTAGCCCAGTGTCCGTATGGGTTGCCACACTTTGGAAATCCTAAACCTGTGTGGATCCTCACACTGGTGATATTATGTACTGTTAAACAAATCTTAAGCTGAGAGGTTTTAAGTCAAGCTGGCGGAAGCCCCTTTATTCTGGTGAAGGAGAGGGCCTCTCCACCCCCACCACGTTTTTTTTTTTTTAACCAGTTTTAGTTATTGCAGAGTAAAACATTTTAATTCTCTGGAGAATCCAGATGAGAGTTTGAAGCACATAGTCATACTGTTTAGCTTATGTAACTACAATAGATTCAGAATAAATAGTGTTTGGCTATCCTTGGAGCAGCTTTGAGCCAGTTGTTTATATAAATTTGTATTGGACTTCCATTGATAATCACCAGTGGTTTCAACTTCCACTGTTTGCAACTTGAAACCTACCTGCCCCGAAATGTAAGTGGTTATGGCGAATGCTCACGGAGTTGAGATTCATTCAGGAAATGTTTTCGAGCGTCACCATGTTTGTGAGACGGTGGTGTGTGTTGGAACGTGAGCGTGAACAGAAGAGGCACGGAGCACGTGTCGT
Source organism: Oryx dammah (assembly GCF_014754425.2). Lineage (NCBI taxonomy): Eukaryota > Metazoa > Chordata > Mammalia > Artiodactyla > Bovidae > Oryx > Oryx dammah. Next base: position 4,165,111 of record NW_024070204.1, read on the forward strand.
GGTTGAGGTTCCAGAGGAGTGAGACGGCTCCGCAGTGCACGTGTCTTGTAAGGAGCACTTAGAAAATCCGATTAAAAGGTGGGACCCACGCGGTTCAGACCCTGCTGGTCAGAGGTCAGCTCTTCTCTTCCCAGGGACGTTCAGGGTAGGCACCCTGGGAGCATCCAGGAGGGGCAGCTGAAGGCTTCGCGGAGGAAGTGAGTCTAGGCCTGAAGAACCATTTGTGATAAACGAGAGGGAAGAGATGGAAGGGGCATGGTGTGGGCAGAGGAGGCGTCACGGGCAGAGACTAGGAGGGGAACGGAGTGCCTGAGTGATCAAGCCCCAAGCAGAGGGATGGGGAAGAAGAGGCCCGCGAGGCTGGAGCCTGCCCTCCCCGGAGCCAGAGCCGCCCAGCGGTCCCAGCAGGTGTGTGCAGGTGGAGGGGTAGGCGTTCCCACTGTGCCAGGGGCATCACCTGGGGCCCTGGCTGACCGCTCGGGGACAGGCTCAGCCCTCATGAAGCTCGGCCGGACTCCATTCACCCGCAGTTGGTTAAAGGTTAGCAAACAGGAGGAGGAAACGCGGCTCACTGGAGAGGATTCGAGCTGGTCATTTAGCCAAGTCACCCACAGCACAGCAATCAGAGAGATTTGTGGTTTTGAAGGCTGATATTCTGTTCATCCTGTTCACAGGTGGTCAAGATGTTTCTGTTCAGGTCCTTGTTGGTCTACACACACACACACACGCACACGCACACGCACACGCACTTTCTCCCCGCTCCACATTCTCGTCGGTCTCCACACAGGCGGGTGCGCGCACACACACACACACACTTTTTTCCCACTCCACACTCAGTGTGCTTCCTCAAGATGTGAGCACTTTCTAGCAGAGCCTCAGCTCTCCCATCGGGTCAGAAGCCTTCCTGCCGCACTTCCTCTGGCCTCTCTGTGTAGCTGCGATTTCCCTCAGGTCACTATCTGCAGACCCATCCGAGGGGCCTACATCACGGCCAGGTGTGGCCTCCCCCTCCTGGTGCGCGATCCCGTCAGGGAGATGTATTGTGTGTCGTTGTGTCTCTTCTGCCTTTTTCCGTTGGTCTTTCTCCCGTGTGTTGGGAAGTTGCAGGAGAGCTTTGTATTATCTGCGGAACGCTTGGCCAGGTCTGGAGACATTTGGGTGGTTACCCTGCAGTAGTGAGCCCCGTGACCGCCCCGGGTTTGTTGATGCCCAGGAAGGACTGATCCAGGGTTAGGTTAGTGGTTTATTGCGGTGAAGCAGACCCAGGAAAGGCGAGCAAGGTGCCATGTAGAGGAAGCCAGCTGAGTGCTTGACTCAAGGGTTGTGTAGCCCTATGTTGTGACACGTGTCAAGTGTTGTCCAGCAGGGCTGCTTGTTAGAGACTCCGAGCTCAGAGGCTGCTGTGGGCTGGCCATATGGTTGCCCTGCCTACATGCCCAGGCGCCAGCCTCCCGGGAGGAAAGCAGGTTTCAGCAGCAGCCACGTCGCACCGTTGGGCCACTGGGTACCACTCTTACCGGTTTGGGGAATGGTGGGAACCCTTCAGAAAGCCAGGTTCCCGGACGCCAGCCAAGGCCCTCCTCCTCGCAAGCAGGCCTTTCTGAGGGCTGCAGTCTCAGGCCTGCCCTGTGGGCTCTGGTCTGCACCAGCCCCAGAGGGTGGACAGCCTCTGGCGTGGGGTGAGGAGTGACCGCGAAGGTGGCAGGCCTCCCACGGCGGGAAGGGCACTCCAGAGTCAGCCAAGAACCTTCTCGCCCCAAACCCAAACGTTAGTGCTCACAGGCAGACTCAGGCAGTTTCCTTAGCCCGCTGTCATCCATGTGTTTCCTTATTTGCTCGATGTCTGTGTCTTGTAACACCGCTTCCCTAACTCGAGGGCCGCCCCCGCCCGCCTCTCAGCCCTGGGCCCTCAGTGTGCCCCCGCCCCGCGTGCACAGCCGCTGTGTGGAGGGAAGGCGGGACTCAGGACTGCGTCGCTCCCCGTTCTCTCAGCGCTCATGTCCTCACTGACTCGGGGGTGGGCGCCTGGCTCGTGGAACCACGGGCTGTGGAGCAGACGGCAGGACTCGGGGGCTGCCCTGGGGGCTGGGTCAGCGAGCACGGGAGTGAGCAGCGCGGGCTGGAGCCCGAGGAAAGCAGGAGGAGGGGGTCAGGAGAGCAGAGGAGACTGGGGGACGTGAGGTTTCCAGGGGACGCTGAGGCAGAGAAGTCCCCGAAGGAGGGGAAGCTGTGTCCGCACATAGACATAGAACAGAGACAGCGGCAAAGGGGTTCCAGAGGAGAGCACGGGCCGCGGAAGGAGGCGGCAGGAGAGTGGTCTCAGGACACCCCCACCTGCACCTCCCGGGGAGGGAGAGCAGCCCGGGACCGTGTCCTGTCCTGCAGGCTGGGCACCGGGAGGGCACGGCCTGCGCGTGCGGGCGATCGGTCAGCCGGGGCCTTCCGCCCCCCGCTCCACAGCACGGTCACGGTTCCCAGATGCATTGCTAGTGGCCTTGACCGCGAGCGGGGTCGGAGAGGCCCCGGAGACTGTTCCATGAGGACAGCGCAGTGGCAGACCTGCCAGCCGGCCACAGGAGAGGTCAGGGACTGGGGTGCGGCGGCCACCACGGCATGGTCCTCACCCGGTGTGTATGCTGCTTTCCTGGGTAATGCTGCATCTTGTGATTTTAAGTTTTTAAAGTCAGAGTTCTGTGTGAGCGTAGTTTAGAAAGACAGCTAGACATGCCAGATTTGTTAAGCCCCCAGCCAGCCTGTCCATGTTCTCGAGAGATGCCAGTTTTGTTTGCACTGTTGCATATTGTTAAATAATAGAGGTATGTCGCTGCTTCTTGTTTTTCAGTTTCAGACTTATTTTTCCATTTCTGCCTTTGGAGGGTGAGGCTGGACCTACACCCCCCGCTCCCAGTGGAAAAAACAACCCTCTCAGTGTAGCTGCAATGCTTCTTAGGTCACTATTTAGAGTTGACATCATTATGACTGTTTGTTAGAGCCAAATATGAAATAAATTGCAGTTATTTTTCCTTATCTCTGTGTTTTCTAGTGTTTCCCCTGATTAATAGCTATATCCTTAATTCAGTGGATTAATCTTGAAAATGTTAATATGGCAGAGATGAAGTTAAATGCTTTATATGGCTGCTTCTGTTTAATCCTGATAGCAAGCCAGATACATAACCTGCCCCACCCCCAAACACACACGAAAACCAGTGTTTCAGTCTTCTTGTCTGTAAAACTGGAAATAGTACTGAGGCAGGGAAAGTTAAGTTGGTTTGCCCAATGCACCCTTCTAGAAAGTGGTGGAAGAGGAATTTAAGCCCAGCTGTGTCTAACCACAGGACCTGATGTTTCTGGAATCTGTCTGGCACAGTTCTGGACATTACAGAATGGCCCCTGGAAGCAAGGCTGGGAAGATGACATTGACTTGCAAAGAACTTCAAAGAGAATTGGGGGTGGGTGGGAAGACGTTACTTAAAAAATAATCCATCTCAATGTATGATGACGCCACGTTCCCTTGCAGCTCTGTCAGTTAGATCAGCTTAATGCCTTCATTCCACTGGGTTTTCAAGGAGAAAAATCCCCTCTGAGCCCTTGGGCCTGCCCCAGTCTGGCGCACAGCTGCCCTGCTGGGTTCTCCAGACCTCTGTTTCGTGCCTGCCTCATCCTCTCTCTGTTTATCTCATGATTAGGGTGGGCTCTGTTCACGTCCTTGGGTACCTCCCTGAGCAGGGGCGTCTGGGGAGTGAGTTTGCAGAGACTGCAAGAGTTAGAATATCTGTTTTCCATCGTGATTGATTGATAGCTCGTGTGGAATTTTACCTTGGAATTCGTTTTCCCCCAGCATGCTAAAGGCTTGCTTTCTCAGGTCTCTGGATGATTGCTGGAGTCAGAAGATATTCTGATCCCAGGTTCTTCGTATATGACTTGTGTGATTATATTCTTTGCAGCCAAAGAAGGAGAAGCTGTATACAGTCAGCAAAAACAAGACCGGGAGCTGACTGTGGCTCAGATCATGAACTCCTTATTGCCAAATTCAGACTTAAATTGAAGAAAGTAGGGAAAACCGCTAGACCATTCAGGTATGACTTAAATCAAATCCCTTATGATTATACAGTGGAAGTGAGAAATAGATTTAAGGGACTAGATCTGATAGATAGAGTGCCTGATGAACTGTGGAATGAGGTTCGTGACATTGTACAGGAGACAGGGATCAAGACCATCCCCATGGAAAAGAAATGCAAAAAGGCAAAATGGCTGTCTGAGGAGGCTTACAAATAGCTATGAAAAGGAGAGAAGCAAAAAGCAAAGGAGAAAAGGAAAGATATAAGCATCTGAATGCAGAGTTCCAAAGAATAGCAAGGAGAGATAAGAAAGCCTTCCTCAGGATCAATTCAAAGAAATAGAGGAAAACAGCAGAATGGGAAAGACTAGAGATCTCTTCAAGAAAATTAGAGATACCAACAGAACATTTCATGCAAAGATGGGCTCGATAAGGGACAGAACTGGTATGGACCTAACAAAAGTAGAAGATATTAAGAAGAGGTGGCAAGAATACATGGAAGAACTGTACAAAAAAGAGCTTCACGACCCAGATAATCACGATGGTATGATCACTCACCTAGAGCCAGACGTCCTGGAATATGAAGTCAAGTGGGCCTTAGAAAGCATCACTACGAAAAAAGCTAGTGTAGGTGATGGAATCCCAGTTGAGCTATTTCAAATCCTGAAAGATGATGCCGTGAAAGTGCTGCACTCAATATGCCAGCAAATTTGGAAAACTCAGCAGTGGCCACAGGACTGGAAAAGGTCAGTTTTCATTCCAATCTCAAAGGCAATGCCAAAGAATGCTCAAACTACTGCACAATTGCACTCATTTCACATGCTAGTATAGTAATGCTCAAAATTCTCCAAGCCAGGCTTCAGCAATACGTGAACTTCCTGATGTTCAAGCTAGTTTTAGAAAAGGCAGAGGAACCAGAGAGCAAATTGCCAGCATCCACTGGATCATAGAAAAAGCAAGAGAGTTCCAGAAAAACATCCATTTCTGCTTTATTGACTATGCCAAAGCCTTTGACTGTGTGGATCACAATAAACTGTGGAAAATTCTGAAACAGATGGGAATACCAGACCACCTGACCTGCCTCTTGAGAAACCTATATGCAGGTCAGGAAGCAACAGTTAGAACTGGACATGGAACAACAGACTGGTTCCAAATAGGAAAAGGAGTACGTCAAGGCTGTATATTGTCACCCTGCTTATTTAATTTCTATGCAGAGTACATCATGAGAAACGCTGGACTGGAAGAAACACAAGCTGGAATCAAGATTGCTGGGAGAAACATCAGTAACCTCAGATATGCAGATAACACCACCCTTATGGCAGAAAGTAAAAAGGAGCTAAAAAGCCTCTTGATGAAAGTGAAAGTGGAGAGTGAAAAAGTTGGCTTAAAGCTCAACATTCAGAAAACGAAGATCATGGCATCTGGTCCCATCACTTCATGGGAAATAGATGGGGAAACAGTGGAAACAATGTCAGACTTTATTTTTGGGGGCTCCAAAATCACTGCAGATGGTGATTGCTGCCATGAAATTAAAAGACGCTTACTCCTTGGATGCAAAGTGATGACCAACCCAGATAGCATATTCAAAAGCAGAGACATTACTTTGCCAACAAAGGTCCGTCTAGTCAAGGCTATGGTTTTCAAGTGGTCATGTACGGATGTGAGAGTTGGACTGTGAAGAAAGCTGAGCACTGAAGAATTGATGCTTTTGAACTGTGGTGTTGGAGAAGACTCTTGAGAGTTCCTTGGACTGCAAGGAGGTCCAACCAGTCCATCCTAAAGGAGACCAGCCCTGGGTGTTCTTTGGAAGGAATGATGCTAAAGCTGAAACTCCAGTACTTTGGCCACCTCATGCGAAGAGTTGACTCATTGGAAAAGAGTCCGATGCTGGGAGGGATTGGGGGCAGGAGGAGAAGGGGACGACAGAGGATGAGATGGCTGGATGGCATCACCGACTTGATGGACATGAGTTTGAGTGAACTCTGGGAGTTGGTGATGGACAGGGAGGCCTGGCATGCTGTGATTCATCGGGTTACAAAGGGTTGGACACGACTGATTGAACTGAACTGAACTGTGTCACTTTGATTTTTCTCTCTCATGACTCTTACAGGATCCTTGTTTTGCCTCATGCTCTGAAATTTTGTGCTTCTGTTTCCTGGTTTGGATCCAGTTTGGATCCTTGTGCTGGGCCCTTTCAGTTTGGCAACTGTGGCTGCAGTTCTGGGTTTTTCTTCTTGAAATTTCAGTGTTTAATGATCTCCCTATCTTTTCCATTCTTCCCCGAGACTCTTATCAGGCAGGTGAGACTTCTTGCACTGACACACCGATTGCTTTTATTTTTCTGAATTCTTTCCCATGTCTCTGCTTTTTTGGAGGGAGGAGTTTGGAGGGCATCTTTTTTTTTTCAATTTTACCACCAGATCTTTTGAGTCTTTTATTTTGCTTTCCTGTTTTTAATTTAGCTGTAACAGTTTTGTTGAAGTATAATTCACATACCATAAAGTTCATCCTTTTAATATGTACAGTTAGGTGATTTTTAGTATAGTCACAGTTACGGAAACTGGTTACCACTTGTTAAACACATCTTTCTTGCCCCTGTGCCCTGTCCAAGAACCCATTAAGCATCAACAGTCATCCCGCTTCCCCAGCCCAAGGCCCTGGTGGTCTCCAGTCTACTTTCTGTCTCTCTGTCTCTGCCTGTTATGGACAGTTCACATGAATGGAACATACAGCGTTAGCCTTTTGTAGCTGGCTTCTTTCACTTAGCAGGTTTTCAGTGTTTATCCACGATGTAGCATGGGCCATTCATTTCTGCTCATTGTCAGATATTCACATTGCATGGCTGTACCACGTTTTATTTTTTCCTTCATCAGATGATGATTCATCCATTTATCAGTTGATGTTTAGTTTATTTCTACTTTTTGGCTAGTGTGAATAAATGCTGCTTTAAATGCCAACTTGTTTCAGTGGTGTCCAACTCTTTTGTGACCCCATGGACTGTAACCTGCCAGGCTCCTCTCTCCATGGGATTCTCCAGGCAAGGATAGTGGAGTGGGTTGCCATGCCCTCCTCCAGGATACGTTCTCTATCCAGGGATCAAGCCATCAAACCCGCGTCTCCTGCATTAGTAGGCAAGTTCTTTACCCCCAGCGCCACCTGGGAAGTGCTTTAAATAAGAGTGTACAAACCTGGCCTGGACATATGTTTTCACTTCTGGGTGTATACCTTGGAGTGGAATTGCTGAATCTTATAGTTAGCTGTTCAGCATTTTGAGGAGCTGTGAAATTATTTTCCACAGCAGCTGTACATTTCCTGTTCCACCAGCAGTGTTAGGAGAGGTCCAGCTTCTCTGCATGCTCACCAGCACTTGTTATTATCTGTCATTTTGATTTTAGCTGTCCTAGTGGGTGTCTGTTTTTTAATTTTTAAGAGAGACAAGGGTGATTTCTCAGTTTCACTGGTGAAGAAATATAAATGAAAAACGCGGTTCTGAGATGATCGAGTTTCCAGCTACCACTGATGCAGGGAGCCTGTTCAGATTTGAAAATAGATGTGCCTCCCAGAAGACTGGGCAAGAAAATAAATTGCCCAGTGTATTATTAACAATATGGTAAAGACTGAAAAGGACCCAACCTGGTCTTCAGTGGGAAAATGGTGAATTGAATACATCCAAACATGCTTTAAATGTACAGTGAAGTTCTGAAAAGATATGTACAAAAAGTAAGAGTGGCTTTTGACAGGTGTTGAGATTATATAAGAAGGTACATACTTTCTAATGTGTTGATTTCTTATTTCAATAAATGTTACATGTTAGTGTGAAGGGAAATTGTTCTGTAATTCTCAAAATAAGTTAGATAAAGACATTTTGGGGATAATGAAAAATAAGTTCTTAGTTCTGAAATGTTTATCAATGAAAAAAGGAGACATTAAAGGAAAAAGTCACTTAAAAAATATCTGTTCAGTTTTAAGTATTATAAATATTTTGAACAGTTAATTTTTTCCATCAAATTGGTAGCAATAATTTAGAGCCAAATTTGTAGTTGTCCCTAAAGTATAAAATAGATCCTTATAAAAAGAAACTTCACTGACTCTTGACCCTATTTTAATATTCCTATTTGTCTTTCCCATGTTATTTTTCATTCTTTGCTGTTTTTAAGAATTTACATACATTTTTGGATTAAGTCCTTTTGGAAATAACACAGAGTGAAGTGTAGACTGGTGGTTAATAGTAGTGAGTGAACTAAAACAGTGACTACTTATTGAGCTCTCACAGTGAAAAAGCACGCACAGTCAGAGCATCTTGCTGTTAGTGTGTGGTTGTTCAGCTAAAGAAGGAGCTTCTGAGCGATGGAGTAAGGGCCCAGGGTCACACACAATATCCCTGGGGGGTTATGTACAACGTAGATAATAGACTCACATATTTCTGTGTTTGTATAATATAGTGAACTGTATGTTTATATTTTATCATAAATGTTACAGAAAAGTTTATATTATAAAAACAAATGGCTAACTGCAGCTTTTTTTCTTGCAGAATTTGAATGAATACGTTGATGCATTAATTACCTTGAAGCAAAAAATTATTAACACCGAGTGAGTATGTTTTCGTGTGTTTGGCCGAACCCCATGAACCTGACGTACAAGCTGGGGCGGGTGCTGGTGGTGGTGCCCTGGACTGAGGGTAGACCGGGGGTTGCTCGCCTGGGGCCCGCGTGATGCTTTGGGGGGCAGTGCGGCTCCTCGGGGCCTGGCCTGGCCTCGGGGAGGCCTCTGGTCTTAACTGGTGTGCACCCTTCTCTGGTGTGTGGCCACACCATGGGACTTGCACGGTCTCAGCTCCCTGGACCACCAGGGAACTCCCAGTGCTCTCAGACCTTTACAGCAAAGCTCAGGGGCTAGGACATAATTTCTGCTAAGCTGGAAATGTTAAAAATTCTAAGAGCTTTAAAAATTCTTTAAAGCCTTCTTAGCTTTAGGACTGGATGGATTTCCTTGTGGTAGTTCATGGTCATGGTGTGAGACTGTTTTTTTAATCCTTTAAAAATCACAGGAATTTATGGGCAAAGATAGTATTTAGATCAAAGGAATTTTAAATTAAAAACTCATATATGTGCAGTGCTTTTAAGGAATTTAAGGTTCTGTATATGCGTGTGCACATATATTTAATGAATTAAATTTGTTGCAGGAAACCTAGGAAGAAGAGTGCCTTGTACATTTTGAAAAAAGCTTGAAACATAATGTGTTTTCTAGATTCAAAAGTAACATAACTCTTCTTTATTGCAGTAATTTGTTAACAGAATATCAGAAGAAATGTGATGATATCCTTTTACTGGCTTTTTCCTTTGAATTTTAAAGAATGTAAACAAATGTGATAATTTTCATGGTTATCCTTTGGGAAGGGGTGTTTACAGATTCAAAGTAGGAAGTACCTCTGATAAGCTCAGTGAGCTGTCTTCTACTCTAGACACAGGCTAAATCAAGGCTGCTCGTCTCCTTGTTGCAGAATGTTTTGTTTTTGTCATTAATGCTGATTTTCTCAGGTTTTCATTTGCACTGAGGACCTCACCTATGTTCTTTAGGTTTAGGAGTAATGTGAAGCTGAGATGATGCTGTGAAAAGATTTGGGAGTTTCTGTAAGAATTACACTGTAGGAGTATCAGAATGTTGGAAGGTTAACTTTTGTTAATTAGCTTTGTGATTTGTAGAGAGTAATAAATATTTGCCAAGTCATAGTGGACTTTTGTATATGCTGGACAGTTCTTGGGCTCTGACTCCCCACTTGTTCAGGAGCCATCTGGAGCAAATCGGCTTCTGTATTTTCTTGAAAGGGGGGAAATTGTGTGCCCAGTTGTTCTGCCACATGCTGTGCTAATACTTAGCTAAATTAAGTCTCTCCTATGACAATAAACATACATATTTTTAGGAATTCACTAACCTGCAGCTCAAGCTTCAGTGTTGGAGCAAATGCTCCTAATTAGGTTTTGCACTAACCTAAGACTGGTTTCAGTTTTGTTTCTGGCATTCCTAAACTCTCATGTGATCATCAGTTATTGGTTTGTGTTGGTACCATCATATCTGATTTGTATCATTGGAGTAATAAAATCAAAGCGTAGCATTCCAATCTCTTTAGTATCTGAAATTTTACATTTAAAACCACAGGCCTCTGAAAATCTCCTCTTGTGTTTTATTTATTGAAACTGTCCGTCTGTTTAACTATAAATCTGTGTTACTACAAGAGTGATATCTTTGGTTTTGAAAGCTGTGTGGAAACTGTAAATACCTTTAATTAGCAAAACAAGGAAATAGGCAGTTAATTCCAGTAGGAGGCAGATATGTGCTCTTTGTGTCCTTTCTGGAAGAAATGGAATGAACTTTCTGAGGTAATGACAGGTGTCTTCTAGCAGGGAAATTATTGAGCTGCTTTCCTAAACTTTATGAAATTGTAAAGATCAAAATTATTAGAAGAGTTTATTAAAAATTGATGAAACTTATTCTTGAATTCCCCCTATAATGGGGTGATCTGCTTCAGCCTCAACTACAGGTAAATACAGATTTTTTTTTTTTAATAAACGCAGCTGACATTTGCTTACAGTGTGTATTCATCGTACCTCCGGTATGCAGTTGTTTACTCTGCAGCCTGAGGTGCCAGTGCTGTACGTTTAATACAGCATCTTATGTGACTTGATCCTGTACTCCTTTTTTTTAAAAATTATTTTTTATTGAAGGATAATTGCTTTACAGAATTTTGCTGTTTTCTGTCATGCCTCAACATGAATCAGCCATAGAGTCGGACATGACTGAGCGACTGAACTGAACTGAACTGATACATATATCCCCTCCCTTTTGGAACGAACTCCCTCCCCACCTTACCCCTTTAGATTGATTCAGACCCCGTGTGTGAGTTTCTTGAGGCATACAGCAAATTCCCATTGGCTATCTATTTTACGTATGGTAATGTAAGTTTCCATGTTACTCTTTCCACACATCTCACCCTCTCCTCCCTTCTCCCCATGTCCATAAGTCTTCTCTGTCTGATTCTCCATTGTTGCCCCGTAAATAAATTCTTCAGTACCGTTTTTCTAGATTCTGTATATATGTGTTAGAAGACAGGATTTATCTTTCTTTTTCTGATTCACTTCACTGTGTATAATAGGTTCTAGGTTCATCCACCTCATTAGAACTGATCAGATGTGTTCCTGTTATGGCTGAGTCATATTCCATTGTGTATGTATACCACAACTTCTTTATCCATTCGTCTGTCAATGGGCATCTAGGTTGCTTCCATGCTCTAGCTATCGTCAGTAGTGCTGCAGTGAACAATGGGATACATGTGTTTCTTTCAGTTTTGGTTTCCTCAGGGTATATGTCCAGGAATGGGATTGCTGGGTCATCTCACCATATGGCCTAGTTTTTATCCTAAGGAATCTCCATACCGTCTTCCACAGTGGCTGTATCAGTTCACATTCCCACTCACAGTGCACGCGTGTTCCCTCTTCTCCACACCCTCTTAAGTATTTATTGCTTGTATACTTTTTGATGATGGCCACTCTGACTGGTATGAGGTGATCTCTCATAGAAGTTTTGATTTGCATTTCTCTGATAATGAGCAACCTTGAGCTTCTTTCCATGTGTTTGTTAGCCACCTATATGTCTTCTTTGGAGAAATGTCTGTTGAGGTCTTTCCCATTTCCCACTCTTTGATCGGCTTGCTTGTCTTCTGGTGTTGAGTTGTATGAGCTGCTTGTATATTTTGGAAGTTAGTCCTCTGTCGGTTGTTTGATTTGCTGTTATTTTCTCCCATCCTGAGGGTTGTCTTTTTACCTTGCCTTAGTTTCCTTTCTGTACTCTTTTGTGTTATTCTGACCGTCTTCTTGTTTATCAGTTTCTCTTTCTATAGGACAAAGGGTATATTTTATTTCATCCGAAATTTTTGTGAATTTTTCTTTCTTGCAAAGACTGCAGTAATTTAGGATGAATAACCTATACTCTGTTAGAAGTTTATGTTGTAATAGAGGAGGATACAGACATGTTATGACCAGTAGGCGTTTCTATATTGTGATATGAGAGTAGGGTCTTACAGGAGATGAAACTTACAGATGAAACTGCTGTCTTCAGTAATATTTTACTGGCAGCGTGATGGGAAATGAAATTATCAAATTGTGCAGATTGTAAAAGTGAAAGGTTTTTCAGATTTTATGTTCTGCTTGTATTTCTTTTCTCAGATCTCCCGCATTGGAGGCTAGTTCTTTATCATCTGAGCCACCTGTATTCATTAAACATATAGATACATATATGTATATGATTTTAGTAAGTATGTAACTCTTGTTTGCTGGAATTGTGCTCTGGACTCTTGAGAAAGGCAAGGCAGGACGTGTGGGGACTCAAGGTCGTTTTCGGTAGTTGTTTATTCCTTGGTCTTTGCTTTTGTCTAGAGTTTCATATTAATCATACAATTAATTAAGAATCTTTTAATTTAGAGGAATATATATTTCAACTTATGCTAATGCTGTAAGTTAGAAGTAGCTCAGTAAAAAGCTTTTTATCATATGCTGTAGGTGGAACTTTGAATGCTGTTTTCTAGAAATTATGATCTTACATGTATGTGTATTGAACACAGATTATCACAGTTTTAAAGGGAGTTTTATCTTCAGACCGGTACCTGGTACCTGTAAAGTTGTCACAGTTTTCTTTAACAAGTTTTACAGCTGCAGTTTGCAAGAAGGTAAGCTGCCTGTTTTTACAGTCGATTCAGGGTAGACATTTACTGGACTAGATTTCTACACAAATTCAACAAAGTGCCACATAGAATTGACCCATTATGTAGGCTTTTTTGAGCACTCATAATAAAAGATGTACATTTTCCTTCCTGTTAAATTGTTTAAATGAATTCTTACTGAGGTCTCAAATTATGACCTAGGGTTTGGTTTTTCAGTTACTTTTACTGACCATGTGGCTTGAGTTGAAGCTTATTGCTATCAGTTAGTGTCTCTGTGAATTGGACAATTTAATGTGGTTGTTCACTGTGTATATTTTAAACAATTTAAAATGATCTTATTCAGAATTTAGTAGTGATGTATACAACACTACTGATCACACTTAAAATTAGAAGGAGGCAAAGTGTGGCTATGAAATGAATCTCAAAGTTGCCTGTCGCTTAATTTAAGTCCGTGGTGATGAGCTTATTATGGGGAAGCCGCATCGCTCGACAGACAGGCCCAGTATTCTCATGTTCTCCAGTGGCTTGAGAGCCTGTGCTGTTTGCCTCTCAGATGGCTTCTGATGTGCTTTTATTAGAAAGAGTTATGTCAAAGAAATAAAAAGTGATATGTAAATAATTCTGGTATTTAAAAATACCAAAATAAATAGAATGCATTTAGAAAGAGAGATTCTTATTTTCTTTTTTGTTTTTAGAAAAAAATTGAAACTCACCAGTAGATATATTTAATAATTCATCATAGATACTTCTCATAATAACATTAATGCTTTGTCCATTTTTAGAGAGAATAGTACTCTGCATCACCAAGTGGAGCAGATGCTTCAAAAAATTTCTCCTCTGCAGAAATGTCAGGAAGAACTGGGATTTTTAAAAGCTGAATTGGAAGAGAAAAAGGTACCTAAAGTAATTTTCCTACACAGGTTTATCTTCAGTAAAGTAAGATCTGCTTATTTACTATCATTGGGATAAGGGGACATTGTATATCTTAACAAAGCCGAGAGAAATGATAGGACTGTTAAGTGTACTGCTATCCTTAGAGAACCCTGAACTAGTTGACTGATGCCTCAGTCCTTAACAGTAATTATTAGTGATCAATGTAAGGCTGTATTTATTAGTTGCTTATGCTTTTTGAGAGATTTAGTAGAAGAACCTTTTAGCTGAGAATTTGTATGACTTTGTGTCCTGCATTGCTTGCTTTCTCTGTTTTTCTTTCTGCCGTTGTGGTGACTCAGACGGTAAACAATCTGCCTGCATTGTGGGAGACCTGAGTTCCATCCCTGGTTTGGTAAGATCCCCTGGAGGGGAGGGCATGGCAGCCTGCTCCAGTATTCTTGCCTGGAGAATCCTCACAGACAGGAGCCTGGCGGGCTGCAGTCCGCGGAGTCGCAAAGAGTAGGACACGGCTGAGCGACTGAGCACAGCACATAATTGTAAAATAGCACGCAAAAGTTCAGACTTTGTTAAACTTAGGAAAAAATTAGGTTCTCTGTTTCAAAACCCAGTTGCAGTAAAACAGTTTTAAGTGCTGTAAACTTATTTTTTAATATAAAATTCATGTTACTCTTACTGGAGCTCTAGAAGAGAATTCACGGCTTTTACAGATTAAAAACTCTGAAGCCAGTAGTTAGGTGTTTAGCAGGAGACGAGTGGTAGCCACGCTAGTTCCTGTCTCCTTGACCTGGCAGCACTTGCGCCTCTTAGTCTTCAAATCATGCCGTGCGCCTCCTTGAGGTTTTCCTACTTTAACAGTGCTTGATTTTCCTGTTTGTTTAGGAAGTATTATATATTTATCTACGTGGTGAAAGATAAACAATCGTGCTGAATTTTGTCTGCCCCTGATGACGAAGTAATGTCATCAACCATACCTGAGAGGAAGCATTAATACTGGAGTCAGAGTTGGATAATAAACCTCAACAGTCAATTCTGTAGTTTGGCTTTCAAAGAATTCCTCAGCTTCTGAATCCTCAGGCCCCTCACCTGTAAAAAGGGGTCAGGAAGACCTTCTCTCCAAGCTCTGGCAGTTGAAGAACTGTGTGCCCAGGAAGGCTGCGGCCAGGCTCAGTGTGTTCCTTTCCCAGCCCATGGTGCCGGTCCGCGTGCCTGCGGTTGGTGTGAACACAGCTCCCTGGTTACCAGGAAGGGTAAGGATTGATATTTCTGCGCAGTGGTAATCATTGCTGTGTAGTTGCTCAGTTGTATCTGACTCTTTGCAACCCCATAGACGGTTGTCAGGTTCCTCTGTCCCTGGGATTTTACAGGCAGAAATACTAGAGTGTATTGTCATTTCCTCCTCCAGGGGATCTTCCTGACCTGGGGATTAAACCTGTGTCTCCTGCATTGGCAAGTGGATTTTTACCACTGAGCCACGTGGGGAAGCCCAGTGGCAATAGTGACTTACATTTATTAAGCTCGAAAGTTGCTCTAGGGTTGCTGAATTCTAATTGGTTGAGACAAAAATACTAGCTATTCAATGTTATGAAGATTTGGATTTAAAATTAGCATATTTAAAATTTTATAGCTCTGTTTGACTAGACTGTTAATCATGTTACCTCTGTTGAGAGTTTGGTTATATCTGTTAAAGTGTTCAGTGAATTGTACTTTGGTTTCCTGCCTAAACATATTTATTCATTTGGTTAATTTCATACTATTAAATGATAATGATTTAGCTTATCAAGGTCAAATCAGTTATCACTGATGGTCAGCGACTTTCACATTGGTGAATGTCAATCAATATGTAAATTTCAATATATAAAATTTCTTTCCCAGAGTTCTCTAAAGTTGTATCAGAACACTCATCAGGAATATGCTCGTGTAAAAGAAGAATGCTTAAAAACGGATGCTCAGTATGTATTTAAAAATTACTGTGAAAATAAGGTGTTCAACCTTGACACTGTCTAATGCTTATATGAGTAGTGTTGTCTTCTCTGTATTTGGGTTTATTCACCATAATTAATGGGGTGATCTTGAACTAGTCTCTCAACCTTGGTTTCCGCATGTCTGGAAATTCTGTGTTGAAGGATTAATAGGATAAAATACCTTGTCATATGTTAAGGGCTTGCACAAAGAAGGAACTCCATAACAGTTTTTATGTCTATATGTGGGTGTGTATCTGTGTTACATTTTCACAGAGAAGACATAATTGTCATCTCCTTTTAAAAAAAAAACAAACATAATTGTCATCTCCTTTAACACATATTATGTGGAATGGGTGTGTTTGTTCCATTAAGGCAAAGGGTTCTTCCAAAATGTCAGTTAACTGTTTTGAAGTCTAATACTGTGTTCACATCATTTACAAAGCTTGTGAACTACACATACAGTTATTTCACAGTAACTCAAGAGACTTTCTCAGAGGATTTCCTACCTTTTCTGACTCAAAAATCTTGCCTAAAACTGAAAAAGTGTAGTTTTCTAGCCACTGTCTCCTATAAAATGGTGGTGTGACTGTTCCCATCAGACATGCTTCTTAAAGTAACCTCACCTGATCAAGATATCACCTGGACACATGAGCTTGGCTTAGATGAACCATGCTCATCTAAGTCCCAGGCGTGGCATGCCTGATAAACAGAGAATTTTAAATCCATTTTCCAAATACTGCATGAAAACAGCATACTGTTCTTTCTGTGGTTTGCTCTGCCTTCTGAACAGTTGGTGGTGTTAGTGGTTGGTGTGTGATGCTTGTTGTGGCTAACGTTTTGTTACATAAATCTCAGTAATTAAAAAAAAAAAAACAAACATGTGCCACAGATTTTGAGGTTGTAATATGTTTTTTCCATTAATACTTCCCTAATCATGTTAATATGTACAATTGTGTTATCAGGAAGAAGAAGCTAGAAGCCAAAGTGAAGAAGCTGGAAGGTAATTGGCGCCCTGTTATCCCGCTGGTGGGAGCCATCATCCTTATACGAGTAATTGGTGTTTGTGCCGGGCTGCAGGTCTCGGTCAGGCGGTCCAGTCCTGCTTATCCCTGGGAGCGTATCCCTGGGAGAGCACGTTAAGGGTGTCCTTGGGCAGAAGTGTGAGCACCATGCTCCTCGCAGTTCCTGAACAGACGTGTAGGTCCTTGTCGTGTTCACTCAGAACACAGCACACGTGTTCCGTGTAAGAAGCGGCAGTCAGTCAAAGGACGTAATTTTGAAAGCTGAATCTCACGGGGCCTTCTCATTTTTTCGTGATGAAATCAGTGGTTAGTAGGAAAGGATACTCCTTTTAGTACTCAGAAACTCAAGAGTATTTGGATGTGCCTGACTCCCGTGATGCAGAGATCTCTGTGAGGCTCCCTGCATCGGGGCTTTCCGCCTTGTCCCTGACAGTCCCCCCCCCCACCCCCGCCCCCGCCCCCCCCCACCGCGGTTGGTCAGGGCCCTGTGTCTGTGCTGAGCAGGGAGGGTGTGGGCCACACGGGGCTCTGCTCCGTCGTCCTGTGGCAGCCAAGAGCCCTTTCAGGAGTCGAGTTTGAGATCTTCCCTTCTGTTTCTCCCCGCTCCCTCAGTGGTTGTGATGTGGCGATAGCATCAGGTAGAGGCGAGGGGGCCCTGCAGACCCCCCGGTCCCGGTGTCCCCCGCTCTCAGCCGGGTGTGGGCCTGGGCTGCCCTCTTGCTGCGGGCCTTCCTGACCCTGCACTGGCCCTGTTTTCACACCACTAGTGCTCTGCTTCAGAGAACAGCTTATTTTTTTTTAGTTAATTTTTTAATTGAAGTATAGTTGATTTATAGCATTGTGTTTATCTCTGCCATACAGCATAGTGACTCACATAATATAAACATTCTTTTTTAAAAAAGCATCCTTTTTTATCTTCTTTTCCATTACGGCTCCCATAGCAGATTGAGTTTAGTCCCTATGCTGTGCGGTAGGACCTTGCTGGTGTCCATTCTGTGTATACTAGTTGGCATCTGCTAACCCCACACTCCCACTGCCTCTCTCTCCATCCCCCTTGGCAACCAGGAGTCCGTCAGAGAACAGTTTATTTTCATTTCGAGTGTGAATTGAGAATTTGAATAGACGTTGCTGAATATGTTTCCAGTTATTAACTTGCCTAAATTGAGCCCGGTTTTTCAGACTTAAATGCTAAATATTTTGGTAACAACTTTTCCCCTGATTTGGTTTTTGCAAAAGCATTGTGGCAGTAAGTACAATATCACTGTGTTCCTTCCCAGATGACCTCTCGCTAGTGTGTGGGGATAAGTGTCTATTTAAGGACATGTTTTAAAGGGATCCAAAGTGCCTGTGAGAGTGTACGAAGCTATTACAACAAACTTCCTTTGAATCAAAAATATATTTTCCATGTGACAAAAACATGTTTCTAGTAAGTGATAGGACATAGAAATCAAGTGAAGAAATAGACAGGTCTGTTAGAGGAATCAGGAGGGGACTGTCTCCATGGTGTTTATAGGATTTTACTTCTCATAGCAATTGTATGTGAACATATTTGGATGCAGTCAGTACTGGTCAGGTTTTTATAGTATAGTTGAACCCTTTGGTGCTTCAGAGCCAAAAACCTGAGTGAAGAGTTTGCTCTTGGTCGACAGGGGAGCCACACAAACGTGTTAGAAGTGCCTCTGTGATAGTTACGGCACTTGGGGTGAGTTGACTTGAGGCAGGGTAACTCTAGGCAGGCAGGCACAGCGGTGTAGTAAACACCAGGAAGGCTCTCCCTTCCCCCGGATGAAGAGCAGGGTATGAGTGAACCACTGCTTAGCAGAGTCACACTTCTGAGTCTCTGGCGCCGGAGTGTTGCTGGTTGTTGAAGAGTGAGCACAGCAAGCCTCTCTTCTGTAGGTCTTGAGTGTCAGCCTTTTGCCTGACTGAAGGGCCTGGGTTGGCTTGTTTGGGGATTGGAAAGGTTTCTTAAGGCCCATGACAGTTCTTCATTTTTGTAAATAATAGTTTAATCAAAAGTGTTTCTTCCTTTATTCCTGATTCCGACAGAATACTGGAAGAATGGTAACTTTACAAAATCTGTTTCAAATTTGAAAAAAAATGAGAAAAGCTCTCAGTGGGTTTTTTGAGTATTTCATCAA
Organism: Oryx dammah; assembly: GCF_014754425.2. Classification (NCBI taxonomy): domain Eukaryota; kingdom Metazoa; phylum Chordata; class Mammalia; order Artiodactyla; family Bovidae; genus Oryx; species Oryx dammah. The sequence goes on from NW_024070204.1 coordinate 4,183,899, forward strand.
TGGTATTTATAAATTTGGTAAATTATTTTTCTCTTTTACTTCACTGTACTCTTTAAATAAAGAGGCTGCTGTCAAGCAAACTCAGGACTTCAAGCAACTAAGGAATGAAAAGAAAATACTTGAAAAGGAATTTAAGAAGACACAGGTAATGGGTCACAGCAGTGCCGCCTGTGTCCGGGCCTCCTCTCCAGGCCTGCTCGTGTCCTCTCTCAGCGCAGCGGGTCCCCATCACGCAGAGGCGGAGGCCCCACGGATGCGAGGGCAGCGAGGGGCGCCCCTGGGCTGCCCCAGTGCATCCCGTCCAGAACAGCTGCCCTCCTGTCCACTGCTTACACTGCTTCTGTTTTGTTTTCACAGGAAAGACTTGATGAATTTTCTAAGCAGAAAAATGAAAGGGGTGAGTATTCAGTTAATGCTTACTTAAAAATGCTGTTTCGACAAACATTATTCTAATTGTTTTCCCCCACATTTTAGAACTGAGACATATTGGAACACAAATATCAAGTGATTCCTACGGAAGCATCGATAAAAGTGAGTATATTACAAATGTAGTTTTAATCTCCGTGCATTTCTTTGAGTGGTTTGGGAGGTTGCTACTCTCACCTGTAATGATGGGGATTCCAGGACTTGTAATGATTTTGTTAGAAAAGACCCCTCCTGTTTCCTGTCGTGATTAGATCTGTAACCTTGCCGTCAGATAAAGTAGTCCAGTGAATGAAAGAGTCAGTAAGCTGAGAGAGGTATGATTTCCACACTTGGCAATAAATAAGTCGAGTTTCCTCGTTAGGTTAGAGTTTATCGAGTTAATAAGTCGAGTTTCCTCGTTAGGTTAGAGTTTATTGAGTTAACACTCGATTTCTTAGGTGCCAGGTGTATAGAAGTGGCTGAAGGCAGGCAGGGAGACCATGGAGTCCGAGCCCTGCCGGGTGTTTTGGCAAACAGAAGACCTGGTGAGGCCAGACGTCCCATGGAGGGTGCGGTGGTCCTCTGGGAGTAGGGTTGCCCCGCGCCCTGCTCGTCGCCTGCTGCGCTCGCCGCCGCATGGTGGAGGCGAGATACGAGAAGTGGGGACCCTCGGGTTCACATCACCACTAACACCTGTTGTGGGACCTTTGGCCATGTACCTCCCTTCTGTGTTTTCATTCTCAGTTTTGAAAAAGGTAGGAATTTCTGCTGTGCTATCTTGTACTTTTTTGATAGAGATAAGTTCAAAATGATTAATAAGTAAATAATGGTCTTTGCATGTCATCCATCCATGTTTTTTCAAATGGAAATTATTAAAAACACATTGTTTTGTGCAGGTATGTAGTATCTCTTCAGAAGTCTCCTTTACCTTTTCTCCTTCCTTTATTTTTTTTTAGTCCGCAGTTCAAGGCTTCAGGTTAGACAGACAGTTGGCACGTTTCAGCTGCCTGGGGCCTGGTTCTGATTGTCGCCATCACTGATACTTGTTCCACGTGTCTGGCTCTTCCTGCTCTGAGGTGTGGAGACTTGCGTACTGGCGCTGCTGAGGAAAGCGAGCGCTGGAAAGCGCTTGGCTCTGCCAGCTGACAGCCAGCTTTTGAGTTTGGTCGTCTCAGTTTTAGGAGTCAGCCGTTATCAGGCCTTCCTGTTTAAAACAGAACCCTCACTCCCTTCCATAATTGCTCGCTAGCCTCATGTTCTGATTTTTCGTCAAAGAACTGCTTACTAGTTTTACTAGAACTAGTAAAATCTTTTTTTTAACATATCCTCTCTGGGAGGGAAAGGATCTTGTTTATTTTCCTTTATCCAAATAAATGAAGTCTTTAGGAATCTGCTAATTATTTAGCCGTGGAGCTTGGTGGATTTAATTTCCAATGTTTAAGTATGTCTTTAACACTTTGCTCTGTTAATACTGGACTTCTGAAGGACATTATGAGTTGGAAAGAGCGTTGGGCCCGCTTCACTGTTGAAAAGACTGCTTGAGTCCTGTGTTGGCCTGTCTTTCTTTCATATTCCTTAACTAAAGATGGCAGAAGATTAAAAAAAAAAACAAAGAATAGTTAAAACATGCTAACAATTATTGAGGAAGGTGTAAAGCAGATGGTGGCAATTGGTGATGAAATCCCCAGTCATAGAGAAAATCGCAGGCTTTGACTGCGGGAGCCTGGTGTCCCCAGACTGGGGGTGGTGTCGGGGTGAGGAGGAGCAGTGTGGCTGACGGGGTGGGAGGGTTGCTGCCGTCTGGCTGCACGCTGTCATGGGCTGTGACCCAGACTGGCCACGGGCTGTGGCCCAAGTTTCGTCTTCTGATGAGTTAGGACACAGGAGAACCCAGGGTGGCTGTGGGTGTCAGAAAATTGGGTTAATAGTGCTGCTTTGAAGGCTATCTCCCTCTGTTTACAGAGAGTGAGGTATGTGTGTGCCTTGTGGGTCCTCCCCATTCTCGCTCTGCTTGCCCTCCTTACGAAGGCATGTCCTGTAGGTTCATGACACGAGGACCTGCGTTCATTGTCAGAGGAACAGGACTGTGGATGGAGGCTGAAGAGACGTGCTCTGGCTGTGCGTGGTGCTCCTGTCCTGAGGAAGGGCAGAGACGAGAGAGAAAGACACCAGGAGCGAGTAGGCCCCGAGGGAACAGTGGCCAGTCGTGAGCAGGGAGACACGTCTCCAGAGGAAGTCGAGTCCTGAGAGGGCTTCTGGGGGCATAGCCGTGGGCCACTGCTGTGCCGTCTGGGTCAGTTCTCTTGAGACTAAAAGCACGGCTGTAGAAGTGAACCACTGGAAAGGCTGGATTGCTGAGTGGGCAAACAGAAGGTTGCTGTGATGAGCCAAGGGGTTTGATCGTAGATATCTCTGAGTATGTAGTATACAAAGATAAGGAAATAAAAGGTGTTAGGGAACATCTGAGCTGTTGGAGTGTAGAGCCAGATGTTGTGATGGTCACCTAGGACTTCCCAGAGCGGAGAACAGAGCTACTCTTGCCAGAGAGTGTGATCAAGAAATGATAGAAAATTTCCCAGATCAAGACCCTGATGTGATAGTTATATTAGAAAAGCCTGTCAACTGTAGAGCATAATTTTTATGTACCGTCTCCATCCCTGACTTGTTTAGAGGAAATACATTTAAAAACAAATGACACAGAAAGATTGACTAGAGGGGGATGGATATAGAAATTGCAGTTCAAGCAAATTCTAATTTGAAAGCGGTCATATAACACAAAGGGCTTCCCTCGTATTTCAGTTGGTAAAGAATCTGCCTGCGATGCAGGGGGCCTGGGTTCAATCCCTGGGTTGGGAAGATCCCCTGGAGGAGGAAATGGCAACCCAGTCCAGTATTCTTGCCTGGAGAATCCCGTGGACACGAGAGCCTGGCACCATGGGGTCGCAAGAGTCGGACACAACCTAGCAACTAAACCAACCATATAATGCAAAGAATAATTCACGCCTAGGAATGAATTTGCCTGGATTAAAAGGAGCTATCTAGAATGGGCAGCAGTACAGTTCATCAAGAAGATACTGCTCTTGTGACCTTCAGGCGTAAAACTGCATCAGGTGAAACGCTTGGATATTCTAGGGGAGAGAGCCGAATCTGACTTCATGAAAGACTTCAGTGTGTTTGTTAGAAATAGAGAGTAAAAGCAAACAGAATGGGAGATGGAATGGGAATCATGATTGCAGGATGGATGATTTACATTAACTTTTTTTTTTTTTTTAATTTATTTATTTTTACTTTACAATTGTGTATTGGTTTTGGCATACATTGACATGAATCCACCACGGGTGTACATGTGTTCTGATAAGCATAGAGGTATTCTGCAGCTAAGACAAATCGAAATCAAATGTCATAGATTCAGGTAACTAGCAGGCGCCTTGACATGGGAGAACATAAGAATTAACAGGAATCTTAAGTTCCTGAGTTACTGTGGTATTGAGGGTTGGGGAGCAGACTGCATTAGACCTAACAGATTCTGAGCCATGAAAAAATGAGCACCAGAAACGAAAGGGGCACAGATGTCATAAAGAAAGAAGTTAAAATGCAGATTTTATGAGACACTATAAATGCAGGACTTAAAATGTAGTTGGAAGACTATGAGAAGATCATTTGAAAACAAGGAACGTTAAGCAAATGTTCAGGAATGGGTGGAGGGAGAGTGAGAAAGCTCTTCAGATATTACCATAATTTTCTATAAATTTCTAGTGGCTCTGGTAGTTAGAGTTATTTACATATTTTTATGCTCTAGAAATTAAATGATACCATTTTTTATTTTCCTGTTAATTTAAGAAAAGAACTAATCAAAGATCATTAGAAATTTTTTGAGCTAGACACTGATACAAATTTTTATTTTTTTTATTTTTATTTTTTAAATTATTTATTTATTTTTAATTTTTACTTTACAATTCTGTATTGGTTTTGGCATAGATTGACATGAATCCACCACAGGTGTACATGCGTTCCCAAACATGAACCCCCCTCCCACCCCCCTCCCCACAACATCTCTCTGGGTCATCCCCGCGCATCAGCCCCAAGCGTGTCATATCCTGCATCAGACATAGACTGGCATTTCGATTCTTACATGATATTATACATGTACATTAACTCTTAAAGACTGGGAATTGTTTAAACTGCTTTTCAAACATACCCAAAAGCAGACTGTTTACTAAATGAAAAGCTGCAATCTGAGATTAGGTTATAGATATTTCAAAAGATCTTAATAAAAATCTCTCCTCCCTCCTTCCTGAAAAACTGATAACAGAACACACACAATAAACCGCTCTTGGATAACAGAAAAGATAAAAGCTGAAATAGTAAATGGTTTTGGAAATAAACAAAAATAAGGCAGCATTTATTGAAATCTTTGAGATATTGCCAGTATTCAGTGAGTGAGCTGTGGACTTAAGCGATGTTATGAGGATATGAGGATAGACACAGGGCAGCCTTGGAGGAAGGATCCCTGAGACACGCCCTTGTGTGCCAAGTGGCTTCGGTCACGTCCGACTCTTTGTGACCCCATGGACTGTAACTCACCAGGCTCGTCTGTCTATGGGATTCTCCAGGCAAGAATACTGGAGTGGGTTGCCGTGCCCTTTTTCAGTGGATCTTCCCAAGACGGATCGAACCCACAGTCTCTTTAAGTCTCCTGCATTCACAGGTAAACTCTTTACCTCTAGCACTACCTCGTAAGCGATGTTAGGATGCAGGAATTACAGTAAATGAAGCAAGAATTCCAGAAAATAAATGCCTTAAGAAGGTAGGAAAATACAACAAAAACCCAAGGAAAATAGAAGGAAGGAATTGATGAAGATGGAAACATAAATGAATGAAATAGGAAACAGAGCAGTTAATTTGGGACCATGGAAATGAAGAGCTGGATCTCTGCAGTGCTGGTGAAGCTGACCACTCTTTGGCGAAGCTGATCAAGAAAGAAAGGCAGAAAAACGTAATAGCACCAGGACTGAGGAACTCAGCAACATTTGGAGAATTTCTGAATTTACAAATTTCAGATTTTTTCATGTTTATAAAATGGACTATTTTGTAGGAAAACACACTCAGATTGACATAGAGCAGTTGTTGGAATATCCTGAACAGAGAAATAACCCGTAAGAAAGTTAAAAATTAAAGATAATACTATGAAAGATCTGGACGGTTCACAGGTGAGCAGGTCTTCAGTGGAAACCTGATGTCTTTACTTTTGCTTTAGAGCTTAAAAACTCGGACTGCTTCCTGTCTCGTTCTTTTAGACTAACCGTGTACCAAAACTAATTGTATATGTGAAGATATGCACACATATCTTCAAGACTCAGAACTGTCACTTAGCAACAAAGCTGTGAAAATACTAAAAGTTTAAGAACTCACATCTATTAGTGATTTAGAATATGGACAAATCATGATGGAGGATTAATCTCAGGACTACCACAAAAACTGGTTAAGAGGGACATGATGGGGTCATCTCAATTCAGCATCCATTCCTCATTTAAAGAAAAAAGACAAGATAGTAATAGAAAAAACACTTTGAACTTGAGAAAAGTGAAATGCTGAGAGTGTAGTCTTTGCATCAGAAACAAGGCAAGTCTGCTCCTCCACCCTTTCTGTGTATGCTGGAGACCCTGAGCCATGCACCTGAGCGGACTCACAGAGCAGGAGCTGTGGGTGTTAATAAGGAAGAGTCAGATTGTTGTCATTTTAAATGAGGGGACTGACTAGGTAGAGAAAGCAAAATAGCAGTGTTGGAGCTTGGGCAAGCGCTGGTGTGTACAGTGAGGACGCATGGTGGGTCATGACTAGTCTGTTGGAACAGATGGGATAAGAACAATCCGTTCTCAGGTCGCTGCAGGTTGGTCAGACGCCCAGGGAAGTACCTGAAGGCAGCGTGCCTGCCTCTGGGAAGACAGCTCTAAAACCGCCGAACATGCACACAAATGCTGTGTTCCTGGGTCCAAACAGTGGAGGCACAGAGATGGGAATTTTCCCCACATGTATGTATAAATATATACTCTAAGACTGGATGGGGACGGCTTATCAGGAGCAATAGACTCCGTGATAATAATTTAACCCTGAGCCAGAGTCATGCCAGCACAGTACTAAAACATAGTTACAAGGTTGTCGTGATTAAGGATGCATGCCGTTCACGTGGACACTGACAAGTCAGTGGAATAGGCAAGTCTAGAAACGCTCTCCTCAGAGAATCCTGGTGTTTGGTAAAGGAGGCGTCTGTCAAGGGGTCAGAGGAAGGGGTATGGTTCAGCCAAAAGGTTTTCACGACTAAGTCCTGAAGGTGCAACGGTGTGGGCTGTTTTCTGCTTGCTGGTATAGCTCTCGTGTCAGACTGGGAGTAGTGAAGGAGTGCTCAGTTGGAATAGGCATAGCTCTGGTTAATAGCCTCTGTAAGAACACAGAAGGAACCTTTCATGTTTTTTTTTAAGGTTCCTTGTTTGCTGCTTTGGGTATTTGTAACAAAAAGGGTTTTCCAAATTTGCTGGGATATTGAGTGCAGCACTTTGACAGCATCATCTTTCAGGATTTGAGATGGCTCAACTGGGATTCCATCACCTCCACCAGCTTTGTTCGTAGTGATGCTTTCTAAGGCCCACTTGACTTCACATTCCAGGATGTCTGGCTCTAGATGAGTGATCACACCATTGTGATTATCCGGGTCGTGAATATCTTTATTGTACAGTTCTTCCGTGTATTCTTGCCACCTCTTCTTAATATCTTCTGCTTCTGTTAGGTCCATACCATTTCTGTCCTTTATCGAGCCTATCTTTGCATGAAATGTTCCCTTGGTATCTCTAATTTTCTTGAAGAGATCTCTAGTCTTTCCCATTCTGTTCTTTTCCTCTGTTTCTTTTCATTGATCACTGAAGAAGGCTTTCTTATCTCTTCTTGCTATTCTCTGGAACTCTGCATTCAGATGCTTATATCTTTCCTTTTCTCCTTTGTTTTTCGCCTCTCTTCTTTTCACAGCTATTTGTAAGGCCTCCCCAAACAGCCATTTTGCTTTTTTGCATTTCTTTTCCATGGGGATGGTCTTGATCCCTTCTCCTGTACAGTGTCACAAACCTCTGTCCGTAGTTCATCAGGCACTCTATCTATCAGATCTAGCCCCTTAAATCTATTTCTCACTTCCACTGTATAATCATAAGGGATTTGATTGAGGTCATACCTGAATGGTCTAGTGGTTTTCCCTACTTTCTTCAATTTGAGTCTGAATTTGGTAATAAGGAGTTCATGATGTGAGCCACAGTCAGTTCCTGGTCTTGTTTTTGTTGACTGTATAGAGCTTCTCCATCTTTGGCTGCAAAGAATATGATCAATCTGATTTCAGTGTTGACCATCTGGTGATGTCCATGTGTAGAGTCTTCTCTTGTGTTGTTGGAAGAGGATGTTTGCTATGACCAGTGCGTTTTCTTGGCAAAACTCTATTAGTCTTTGCCCTGCTTCATTCCGCATTCCAAGGCCAAATTTGCGTGTTACTCCAGGTGTTTCTTGACTTCCTACTTTTGCATTCCAGTCCCCTATGATGAAAAGGACATCTTTTTTGGGTGTTTCCCGCAAATTTGGAAAACTCAGCAGTGGCCATAGGACTGGAAAAGGTCAGTTTTCATTCCAATCCCAAAGAAAGGCAATGCTAAAGAATGCTTAAACTACCACACAGTTGCACTCATCTCACATGCTAGTAAAATAATGCTCAAAATTCTCCAAGCCAGCCTTCAGCAATACGTGAACCGTGAACTTCCTGATGTTCAAGCTGGTTTTAGAAAAGGCAGAGGAACCAGAGATCAAATTGCCAACATCTGCTGAGTCATCAAAAAAGCAAGAGCGTTCCAGAAAAACATCTATTTTTGCTTTATTGACTATGCGAAAGCCTTTGACTGTGTGGATCACAATAAACTGTGGAAAATTCTGAAAGAGAAGGGAATACCAGACCACCTGACCTGCCTCTTGAGAAATCTGTATGCAGGTCAGGAAGCAACAGTTAGAACTGGACATGGAACAACAGACTGGTTCCAAATAGGAAAAGGAGTACGTCAAGGCTGTATATTGTCACCCTGCTTATATAACTTCTATGCAGAGTACATCATGAGAAATACTGGACTGAAAGAAACACAAGCTGGAATCAAGATTGCTGGGAGAAACATCAATAACCTCAGATATGCAGATAACACCACCCTTATGGCAGAAAGTGAAGAGGAACTAAAAAGTCTCTTGATGAAAGTGAAAGAGGAGAGTGAAAAAGTTGGCTTAAAGCTCAACATTCAGAAAACGAAGATCATGGCATCACTTCACATGGTCCCATCACTTCCTGGGAAATAGATGGGGAAACAGTGGAAACAGTGTCAGACTTTATTTTTGGGGGGCTCCAAAATCACTGCAGATGGTGACTGCAGCCATGAAATTAAAAGATGCTTACTCCTTGGAAGGAAAGTTATGACAAACCTAGATAGCATATTCAAAAGCAGAGACATTACTTTGCCAACTAAGGTCTGTCTAGTCAAGGCTATGGTTTTCCTGTGGTCATGTATGGATGTGAGAGTTCGACTGTGAAGAAGGCTAAGCGCTGAAGAATTGATGCTTTTGAACTGTGGTGTTGGAGAAGACTCTTGAGAGTCTCTTGGACTGCAAGGAGATCCAACCAGTCCATTCTGAAGGAGATCAGCCCTGGGATTTCTTTGGAAGGAATGATGCTAAAGCTGAAGCTCCGGTACTTTGGCCACCTCATGAGAAGAGTTGACTCATTGGAAAAGACTCTGATGCTGGGAGGGATTGGGGGCAGATGGAGAGGGGACGAGAGAGGATGAGATGGCTGGATGGCATCACTGACTCGATGGACATGAGTCTGAGTGAACTCCGGGAGTTGGTGATGGACAGGGAGGCCTGGTGTGCTGCGATTCATGGGGTCGCAGAGAGTCGGACACGACTGAGCGACTGAACTGAACTGAACTGACCTCTCCTGACCCAAATTATCCAGTCACCGTGTGAGGTGCATCCATATTTAAGTTGCAAAATTCTATGATCAAGTTGTTTATCTACATTCCGATTAACCCACCCAAAAGACTGCTTCCAAATACCGTGACCCCCTTTGCTTAAATGACCTGACCAGGATCCCTTGCTTATTCAGTTCAGTTCAGTCGTTCAGTCGTGTCCGACTCTTTGTGACCCCATCAGTCGCAGCACACCAGGCCTCCCTGTCCATCAGCACCTCCCGGACTTCACTCAAACTCACCTCCATCAAGTCAGTGATACCATCCAGCCATCTCATCCTCGGTCGTCCCCTTCTCCTCCTGCCCCCAATCCCTCCCAGCATCAGAGTATTTTCCAATGGGTCAACTCTTCTCATGAGGTGGCCAAAGTACTGGAGTTTCAGCATCAGCATCATTCCTTCCAAAGATATCCCAGAGCTGATCTCCTTCAGAATGGACTGGTTGGATCTCCTTACAGTCCAAGGGACTCTCAAGAGTCTTCTCCAACACCACAGTTCAAAAGCATCAATTCTTCGGCACTCAGCTTTCTTCAGAGTCCAACTCTCACATTCATACATGACCACTGGAGAAAACCATAGCCTTGACTAGACGGACCTTTGTTGGCAAAGTAATGTCTCTGCTTTTCAGTATGCTATGTAGGTTGGTCATAACTTTTCTTTCAAGGAGTAAGCGTCTTTTAATTTCATGGCTGCAGTCACCATCTGCAATGATTTTGGAGCCCGAAAAAATAAAGTCTGACACTGTTTCCAGTCGGAAATGCCCAAATTTTCCAAGTTATGTAAGTTTTCCCCATTTGTCCTGGTCCTCTTTCTGTGGAATTTATTTATTCTTTATGGAATTCTGCTATAGATGTAGTTTGCCATTAAATAGGGCTGTCCTGTTCCAAAATTTGTGATTCCTTGGAGATATTTTGGTTTAGAAGATTAATTTTTTTAGCTTCTCTAGAACCAGATTAAAGATTTCAGTGTTTTCAAGAAATGATTCTTTTTAATAACCTCAAGTGGGCTATAACAGAATTTTGATGTGACTTGAAATTAGCAAGTGCTTAATAACTATTTTCAGTTAAATTTTAAGTAATGTGGCTTGTCTTTTTATGTGTATTTGACACAAACTATTCATATTTATATTTTGATGAATGTTTTTTGCTTGGAACATTTTGGGGAATTTGTATTTTTATAAAGTTAAATTTACTTTAAAACCACAATGTGATATTCTTATGTTATGTGACTTCCATTTAGTTACAATTGTCCTTTGCCTTTCAACTTGAACCAGTGATTCTTAACCCCTTTAGGAATTCAGACCTGTTTGAAAAAAATTTTCAAAAATTCCAAAGCTCTCACTTTGCCTATATAGATGTAGATGCTTCTTTCTGCGTGTCTGCTTGCACAGGTGACTCTCTCTCCCTCTCCATATATCTATACCCACACGTTTGTCTCCTCTCATTTCCCCTTAAGGCCATTAAAGAATTTCCCAAGACCCACAAAGCCCCTAAGTTAATTACCGCCTGGTCACCTCTGGTGGCATTTCTGATGACCTCATGGAACTGAGCGGATACTGTTTATTCCGTGTAGAATCTGTGGAGCGGTGATCTATATGGGTCATTCTAGCTGGGCTTCCTCCCTGTGCTCCCCAGTCACATGTCACTGCCTGTGGAAAATGCAGAGACCTGAGGTTTATTTATCCTGTGCATGCATAATGGTGGTGAAGACCTTTCCCAGTAAGCACATTGGGTTTTCTGAGTCCTGCCCTGTGTGCACCACATCCTTCAAACAAAACCCAGGCTTGTGTTTGGCCTTCAGTCAATATGCCTTCAGTTGAGTAGCTGGCTGAATTGTGTTCAGTGATTGAAGGAGGGGAAGGGGGTTTAAGTTACCTAGCTTTCTAATTTCGTGATAAATCCCGATTGCCCAGGAGTGTGTTTTGGCCTTGGGCTGAATGAGCCAAATGCCATGACTCTAACACTTTCCTCTCTTCCACAGGGAAGGTAAAGCTGCTTCTGAAGGAGCTCTGGCTGTGCATCAACACCACACACAGACTCCCCGGTGAGGGCGGCAGATGCATCCCAGGTGAGGGGGAGGCTTCCAGGGCTTCATTTCATACGGCAGTGGTGGTTTTTAATATCTTGAATCTCTCACTGAAAGAGTGAAATAAACTGAGATGGGTGCTTGCAATCATCCAGAGCTCTGCTCCTTCCAGCGTGACTTCTAGTCTCGCTGAATGCGTCTGGCTTTGAATTTTGTAATAGCTGCTTCATCAGGGAACATCCACGGACACTGGAAGGACTCATAGAGGGAGTGTGTGTGGCTGGTGCAGGTGCAGACTGAGTTTCCCCGTTTCCCCGCCCATGTCCCCTTTCCCGGGTTCCTTTAATTGGGCTTCCCTGGTGGCTCAGATGGTAAAGAATATTTCTGCAGTGTGGGAGACCTGGGTTCTATCCCTGAGTCAGGAAGAGCCCCAGAAGGGATTGGCTATGCACTCCAGAATTCTTGGCCTGGAGAATTCCATGGACATCGGAGCCTGGAGGGCCCCAGTCCACGGGGTCGCAAAGAGCTGGACTGTGACTGAGCAACTGATGCTTCCACTGTCATTTTTTTCTGCCTTTAGTTGCCCCTGCTCTGACAGTTACTGATCTTTCCTTGTCTCCTGTCCCTTTTGGAGAGTACAGATCGTTGGGTAGAAAGCCTGTGGGTTGTGGCATGTTTTCTTGTATTAGAGTGAGGCTATGTATTTTCCACAAGAGCTCCTAGTGTGTGCTGGGGAGAGAGCGTGTGGTCTGCCTTGTCCTGGGGGCTGTTAACCTTCATCTCTGTGGAAGGCGGTGTCAGCCCAGTTCCTCCTGTGAAACTGCTGTTGCTTCTTGACTCGGTGGCCACCCTGAGGGAGGCGTTGTGACATGACACATACTCTGTTTCTCTCCAGCCCCGGCCCACTGATTTTAGCTCTGCTGGTGCATCTTGTAGGCTGCGGTTACGACTTTGTCAATAGTGGCTTTTGTAATTCCCTTGTTTTCCTAAAGGTATTAACTATAATTCTTCTGTAAGGAAGAACTGTCATTTTTCTCCACTTACTCATTCATTCACTTTTCGTTCACTTACTTCTGTCAGTATGGTCTCAGAGACACTTGTTTTATTCTGTGCATTATAATCCAGTACTTCTGTTATTCATCTTATCGCTCACATTGCCCCAGGTGCAGTCACTGAGACCATCTGGGTCTCTTAGGCATGTCCGTCTTTACATCTGGTTCTGCAAGCTGTCTCGGGCTCAGCTTGTATTTTCCCCTCCCCAGGCCTGTAATCAGCCACTGCTCCAGGGAGCCCTGAGGCCTTCTACAAAAGGTGTTTTTGTAGCTCTCATATATTTTTACAGCTTTCAAATATGACAGGTGGTTTTTTCCAGTTAATTGCCGGGCACAATATTTTTACTAACAATTAGCTTGCTGTTGCTCACCAAAATCAAACCCCAAAGAGAACTGGCATTTTATAGTAGTTTTCTGTTGTGTTACGGTGCGAGGTTCCGTAGAGTATTGTACAGATGCTTTCACGGGGTGAAGCTGAAAGTTGCTCCGTTGTTTCCGACTCTTTGTGACCCCATCGACTATACAGTCCATGGAATTCTCCAGGACAGAACACTGCACTGGGTAGCTTTTCCCTTCTCCAGGGGATCTTCCCAACCCAGGGATCGAACTCAGGTCTCCTGCATTGTAGGCAGATTCTTTACCAGCTGAGCCACAAGGGAGGCCCTACATGGAGTAGGCCTGGTATAAGTTGATTTTCGAAGGAGAAATTTATTTCTTGTCACCTTGTTGCAGAAGGCTGTTTCTCCCCAATACTGCTGCTTCCCAAGAGAACCAGTGTGTCATCGAGGCCTGTCACCATGGCCACAGACGGAAGCCTTGGCAGGCACACCTGCTGTCCGTGGACAAAGGCATCTCACCCCCCCCCGGCCATCTTCTCGTTTGCTTGTTGAGGGAAGCATACTTTTGGGGAACGTGTTTAAGTTCTATAGGATATCCTTTAGGAAGGGATTGTTGGCTTTTAAAAATGTTTCTACTTCGATTTAATACAAGCATTTTGAACTGCTAAAATAGGTGTTTTTTTTTTTTTAATTGATAACTGTAAATAATTTGATACATTTTTCCCCTGCAGAAAAACCTGCCCAAGAATACTGCAGATCCATAGAGTCCGGGGAAGATGGGGTGCCCCCTGCAGCAGGTGGCAGCCCCGTCTGCACCTCGGCAGTGCAGACGTGCCTGGCAGAACTGTCCATGGAGATCGAGGGTGACTTCTCTGCCTGTGAGGACGTGGGCGGAGCAGCAGGTCGTGACAACGGCCTCTCTCAAGAGGACCCAAATCCTGAGGCTGCGGCGTGGAGGAGCGGGGCTCAGGGCTCGGGTTTCGATGAGGACCTCCAGGCTGCGGTCGACTTCTTCAGGCTGCCCCCACCTCTGCTGTCCCCAGTGCCCTCCCCGCCACTGGCGTCACCGCCTCACCTGGGTGTCTCACCCTCCCTGCTTGCACCTGTGAGTGGGCACTTTGTACTGGCCTCACCAGGTGCCCACCTCGTCCACCCTGACATGTGGGCGCGCTCCACACAGTGTCAGGGAGGAACCTGGGAGTTCACGAGGCACGCCAGTGCCCCTGGGGTCTGCATCTTACACTCACACACGCGCACACGTCATGGTCTTCGTTTTGTACTGGGGGTGCATTTTACTGTCTTCATCTGCAGCGTGTTTTAAGTGTCCTGTGGAGGACTGTGTTGTAGTTGTTTACTCTTATCTTTAGTTTTGGACACGTGACGGGGATGGAGTGAGTGAGTTACACAGGTGTTTGTCGGCCTGGAGTGTTTCAGAGGCGGAAAGTCCATGTGTGGCATGCACGCCTGTTAACTTAGGTTGCTGCATTCTCCATCTTCATGCAGTGAAGTCATCATCTGTGTATTTGCAGAATGGTTTATGTAATTTCTTAGGAAGTTAGTCTTTTGTTTCTCTTTCCTTTTTATTGTTTAAATTGTGAAAATGATAGGGGTCACAAAGAGTTGGCACAACTTAGCAACTCTTACTTGACAACATTCTTTTGCTAGAAGAGTTGGAAAACACAGAACTAAATTACATATAGAGGAAGTTAGGACAGAGCAGATGTGTACGCTTTTTGGCTTAAGGAAGAAAGAGATTAATGGCTCCTTTGAATCACTTCATTTAGGAACTGTAATGCATGTCTGTTATGTTCTGGACATGGTGCTGGACACCGCGGGCACAGAGGTGACAGGACCTGGTCACTCTTGCTCGGGTCTTGGGTGATTGCCCATGAGGGTGCTGTGGTGGCGTCTGTGTTGCCGGGGGCTGGGCTGGGGGCCCCCCCTGGCGAGACGCCGGCGCACACTGGCAGGACAGGCCCCCAGGTGCTGGCGTCCGGCCGGGAGGAGGCGCCGGGTGTCTCGTGCTGTCCACAGAGGTGTAGCGCTCGGGGCAAACCTGACGCGGGGAGTGTCTACCTAGACCAGGCCCAAGCCCACGTGCGTCTTAAGGGCTTGGCGTTTTCTCCTGACGGCAGTGAGGAGCTGTCGATGGGTCCAGAGAAGTGGACCTAAAGGTCGGGTTCCATGTGAAAGTTTCTGTTGAGTCGTGGTGGGGATGGGAAGAAAGTGGGAGACTCCGGGGAGAGGCAGGACCACGGACTGGAGTCTTGGGATCAGCAGTGTCCTGTGTTCTTGACCCCTGGACCCAGTAGCCGCACTGGAGTTAACTGGTAGGCACTGGTTTGGAAAAGGTCTCCAGGCTGAGAGAGCAGCGAGCCTGGTGAGATTTGCGGTGTGGCTGTGAGGAGGGGCGGCCAGGGACGCTGGAGCCAGCACAGAGAAGAGGAGCCTCTCTGGGCGGGAAATGGCCCACCTTAGGGGTGGGTGGGCCTTCCCTGGGGGTGCCGGGGGTGGGGGGCCAGCGAGGGCTCGGGGCCGGCGGTGTCCCTCCCTCAGAGCGGGCGGGAGGTGAGGGCTGCACCCTGACCGAGTGCCACTGAGGCCGCCGGGAGAGGGAAGAGGCTGCAAGCGCTGTTGGCAGTAGAGGAAACCAGGATGGGAGGCTGCCCTGGAGCCCACGGGAGGAAGGGCTTTTGTGGCGGGAGCCCATTTGGGTCCGGGGTGGTTACTCCTCATCCCTCTGCTGCGCAGGACCGAGGGCAGGGTGGTGGTGCACTGGCTCTCTGGGGCCGGGTGACGGAGGCAGGTTTCAGGACGAGAGGGGCGGTCGGGAGTCGCAGAGGGCTTCTGGAGCAGACGTGGAGGTCACGGGCCACGGGGAAGGGGCGTGGTCCGTACACGGAGGGGAACTTGAAGGGTCCGGGGGTAACTGCAGCTGGGGTGCAGCCTCGGTGAGAGGTGTGGGCAGAGGGGCTCGCAGGGCAGCCCCCAGAGCACGGGCCGGGCCAGGGGGCGGGAGGGGCGAGTGGACGTAGAGAGGACAGCTGGGTGGCTGCCCGCAGTGGGTCTTCTGAGTTGAGGAGGACGGTTCAGTCAGGACAGAGCGAGCCCTCCGCTGTGAGTGCAGCAGCGCTTGGGTGCCTCTCGGGGAGCAGCAGTGCACGTGCGCGGAGCCCGGCGGGCTTCTCCGAGGAGAGAAGGGGTGGGCGCTGGCTCCCCGACCCCCGCCCACCCACCGTGGGCCGCCTGGGGTGGCCTGCCTCCCTCAGAAGCTTGCGGAGCGTGTCTGCGTCCAGTGCATTGAAGCGGTAACTGTGTAGTTGGTTGAAGTGGTATTTAACTGACAGATACAATTCCTTTGTTTTTAAGGAACCCTTCTTTGGAGAGGGTGCTGACTCCAGCGATTATGACTCGGTCCCATGTAGGAACTCGGAGCCTGTGGCCAAAGAAGATCCTCCTGAGGCCCAGGACCGCTGTGGCTTATCTGAAGAGAGGAAAGGAGCTGGAGCCTGGGAGGAGCGACCCCACGCCCGCGAGGCCGCCCCGGCTCTCAGCGCGGGGACCACGCTTGGCTTTGGGACCTTCGCAGCAACCCTGAGGGGGCCCGCAGCCTCATTCACCTTCGCTCGGGAGCAGCTCTGGACCGTGTCCTCTGAGCTCGGGAGTGGGAGAGAGAAGGGCGTTGTGGACGAGCCGGGCAGGCACAGAGAGGTCGGGCAGAAGGACAGGTTGGTGCCCACAGTGTGGACACGTCCCAGAGCCCCGGGCGGCGAGCCTGCTGAGATGCTGTCGGGCAGCCTGGCTCGAGAGGAGGGCATGGCTCACCATCGGTCAGACCCGCATCCCCCTGCCCTGGGCCTGCAGCCACTCAGGGAGCCCGGGACACCTGACGGGAAGACCCTGCTGGTCCCAGGGATCGAATCACCCAAGTTAGCGCTGGCCAGGTGGACCCTCACTGACAGAACTGCTTCTGAATCAGGGCAGCAGTCAACCTCTGGTCATTTCCAGGGGCAGCCTAGAGCCTTGGAGAAGGAAAGAGGAGCCACGCAGGGGTGCACTTCGGGCGCGCCCCCCGCCCCGGGAGCCATGGGGCTCTGCCTGGGAGATTCGTGGTCTTGCTCCTCGGCCTCGGGCGCCTCCCTTCGCTGTGGCCGCCACCCGTCTCCCTTGGGGCTGGAGGATGGCGGTGGTCCCGCCGTTCCCCCTGCCGTTGGCCCTCCCCGCCCTCGTGGCTCAGAGCATACTGCGCCCGCTGCCAGGCTGACTGCGGTGGAGGTGCCCCCTGAGCCCCCGGGGTGCTCCTCAGGAGGGGTCCATCTCGAGAGCAGCTTCCCGACTCCGAGTCCCTTGTCGGGGGCGTCCGGCCCTTTTGGTCAGAGGAGCGGGCCGCTGGGATGCGCAGCCTTTGTGGAGGACTTGAGTGATGCCCGCTTGCTCCCGCAGCCTCTGTTCTCCCCGCGCTCGGCGTTCCCCGGAGCTGCTGGCGTTGGGCTGGCTGCGGGGCAGGCGCTGAGGGGGGAGCTCGCGCCGGCTCGGACAGGTTTCCGAGCGTCGCCAGGGCCTGCGTCCAGCTTGGTCAGGAGCGGCTTCGGCTTTGGCAGGAGTGCTTCCTGGCACCACAGTGATCTCTTGCGGCGGGGCGGTGAGGCCAGGCCACGGACCGTGTGGTCTTCGGAGGGCAGTGGGTCGGCGTCCACGTTCACCAGTGAGGACCGCAGTCCCATCGCACCCCGGGCCCCCGCATCCGTGCTGCCCAATCAGGTGTCGGTGATCACCAGGCAGGCGCGGCCTGGTCCCGCACAGCCTGCCCTCCCGGAGCCCCTGGCGCCCCACGGCGACACCCGGGATGGCTGGCCAGAGTGTGGAGCGCAGCGTGGCGGGGAGAGGGGCTCCCCCGCGCAGAGCAGCGCTCGGAGCCCTGCCTCAGGAGCCCCCACCTCCTGGGGAAGGTTAGATTTTGATGCTCCAAGAGGTTCTTTCCCAGTAGAAAATTCCCATCATCCTACAGACTGTAAATCCTCATTCTCTTCTGAGAACATCCCAGTCCCAAACCGGGACACTGTGACGGGCGTCGCGGTGCAGGAAGAGGCGCAGAAGCGGAGTCCCGGTCTTCTGGCCACAGGCGTGGACACGGCCAGCTTGGATGTAGATAAATGTCCAGACACGGAGCTGACTCTCTCCAGAGGTTTTCCTGCTGGAGACGCAGTCAGGTACCCTGGGGCGGCCCTGGTGGTTTCACAGGCCCCACCTGCCCTACAGCATGGCCTGAAGGAACACCTGCAGCAGGAGTCTGAGAGTTCGGGCGGCGCGCCTCCTGAAGGCCTGGGCGCCCCTAAGACCGCATCTCCACACGCTGCCCCATTCTGTTACCGTGGCATCCGGGAGGCAGCTGGAGGTGACACCGAGGTGGAGGAGAGCGAGGCGCCCAGCGGCAGCGAGGGAGAGACCGAGCCCGAGCCGGACCCGCACAGTGGGGCCCCCAGGTGGGGCGCGGGGGCTGCAGAGGCTGGGCCTTGCGTCGAGGTGGGCTCCCTGACCTCAGCTCTGCAGGACTTCAACATCAGCACACTCTCTGAGATGGACAGGCTGTCCACGTCCGAGGTCGCCATGTTTCTTGAAAGCTGTCAGCTGAGAGACTATAGCTCAGCAGACTCCGTTTCAGAATGTTCTAGCAAGGGAACACTGAATAGAGGAATGAAGGAGGATTTGAAGCACAGCAGACCATCAGGAGAAGGGTGTGGAAGTCAGCTCTGTGAAGAGGAAGCGCTGGAGACCTCTGAAGAGTGGGTGGAGTCGGAGGAAGACGACTGTCCTTTGCGGGCTCAGCTCCCTCGCTGCTCCCTGGAGACGCTGTCCGAAGTGCTCACCAGGCTCGGGCAGGAGCTGCAGGCCAGCCAGGAGGACAGCGAGGCGGAGGAGGCTGCGGGGCTCCTGCTCCTTAGAGGGCCTGAGAGCGCGACGGCAGAGCACCTCCAGCAGCAACTGCCACCTCTGGACACAGTCATCACCGCCTCGCCCACGCCGAGGGCTGGCGTGCACACTCAGGGTGGCTCTCCCGCCCGTGCTGAACCCAGCCGCGAATGCACGCAAAGCACACCTGAGGGCCGCGTGGACGTGGTCGGGCCGGCGGGCAACCGGGAGGAGATCCAGTCAGAACCCGCGGAGCCCTCGGTCCCCACCGCTGACCCGGGGGCGAGGCCAGAACAGGTGAGGCTCCAGTGTCAGATCTCCACGGTGACCTCTGAAGTCATCAACGTGCTCTTCAACAAGGATCAGAACCTAGTCATTGAGAAAGGGGACAACTGGACCATCATCAACGGGGTGGCGCTCATGCCGGAGCTGGGCCAGGTGATCCTGTGTGATGCCCCGGAGGACGCCCCTCTTTCTACCCATCCGGAAGAGCTGGCGGCTGGTTTCCTTTTGGTTCCTCCCGTGGAGAGGTCCCCAGAGGCTGGTCGCCCTGGCTCACCTCTTCAGGAGCCCCCGTGTGCCCACAGTGCGACTGGAACCCAGGAGGATATCTCAAGCAGTGGGCAGAGTGGTAACTTTGATAAAAGTCGTTTGCGAAACAGACCCGTTAAACCCAGCGTGAGGATCAGCTCTGAGATATATGATCAGAACTTTGAGTCGCAGACTGCTCCGTTTGATCACACTTATTATAACTCGAAACTGGAGCCACTGGGCAAAAATAAGAATCGATCAAAGGTTTCAAACAGAGATCAGTCCAACAAGCCAGTCAAGACTCCGGCATCAGGCCGAGTTGAAACCACTCAGCGTGAAGTCTCTCCGTCGTCTTCAGGGGACAGAGGTCATGGAAAACCCCAGAGAAGCCACACGCAGACCATCCTGGCCAACGCCGACACGTCCACACCTGCAGACTGCTGCGTGGACACACTGAGCAAGATACGGCAGGAGGTGGGGCCCCCACTGCCCCCGCTGCTGGCCCCCCTGATCGCCACGCCTCCGAGGACGTCCCGGCTGGCGTCTCCCCTCATCTCCAGCTCCAGCCCCTCCTCGCCACTGTCCCCACTCTGCCCAACGTCCCCGTCGTCCGAGCCCCCGGCGCCTCCTGTGCCATCCCCACTGCCGGAGGAACCAGGACCGTGCTCTCCTCCGTGTGCCTCCCCATCCCCGTCGTCCGCGCCGGCCGGGGACAGGGTCTTGTCATCTCCACTGCAGTTCTGCTCAGCGACCCCAAAGCACGCCCTCCCAGTGCCTGGCCGCCTGCCCCCACTTGGACCTGCTCATCCTGCGGTGGCAGCGCCCCCCGAGAACTCTGTGAAGATCCTGGACACCATGTACCCGGAGCTGTCCGCCCGGGCCCGCACCCTCAACATCCTCAAAGGGAACATCCAGCTCACGCGTGGCCCGCCGGCGGATCGAAAAGGCCTGCCGGGGCCCGTGGGCACCATCACAGGCTTCCAAGCCATCGCTTCCAGCTCCACCGCCTTCGTGAAGGCAGGGGGTAGCTCCAGCGGCGACGGCAAGCACGACAAGGCGGGAGGCCTGGGGCCTCCGCAGGACCTGGCTGGGAAAAGGGCGCTGTCTGCCAGCACACTGAGGAGTGCCAAGAGGCTGCGCCTGGACAGCGGGTCCCCAGAGCCAGAGCCCACCTCGGAGGGCATGGGCTGCAGCCCCTGGACGGACACTCCCCAGGCTGCAGCCCTGAGCACAGAGGAGGACAGGCATCCTCTCCCAGCCTCGCATCCCCCCCCCAGCCCTGAAGAAACCACGGAGTCCCCCGACAGAGCCATCGCAGAGGCCCTGAGAAAGATCGGGGAGGCGACCTTTGACCTGTTACCTGTCATCCGGAGTCACGTGTATGTGGGAAACATCTCCACAAAGCCGGTGATGCGAGACCAGGAGAAGGATGTTGTCTACGAGTTCAGCACCACAAAAAAGGTACGCGGCTCTGCTCGGAGAGTGCTGGGATTGCCCGTCCCCCGACAGAGGCTGCCTCCCGCCACCGAGGGGTCCCCTGAACAGAAGGTCCCATCCCCTGACACAGGCTGCCTCCCGCCACGGAGGGCCCTGAACAGAAGGTTATTGTCCGGGATGGACAGTCACCCCTGTAAGCACCAGGACCTGTGCTCTATTTCTAGCCAGCAGTTTGTACATCTGAGAAGTGGTCAGACATTGGAGTCTTGGTAGTCTGTATTCACTAGATAAGTTAAAATTTTAAAGGGGAAAAAAAGGTGCCTGTCAGGACTTAAAGTGCACAGTTCCCATTGGTTCTGACATGTTTAAAGGCTCAAAATGGTTTGCTTCAGAGCATCAGTTGCTCTAAATAGAGGCTTTTTGTCAATGGTGTTACATACACATTTGAGAATTTTGAGTGAAAGTGTGTGGGTCCCCCTCTTGCCCCCAACACTTAATGCAGGTCACCAGTCAAATAGGAACACACGCTTAGTTTCAAGAGGAGGTGGGGAGAGAAGTGTGTAGGTTTGCATGTGGGGTTTCTTAGGAATTTCCTGTTATTCTCTCTTCCATGTTCATGTTGATGGTGGGTGACTTCCAGTGTCCCTGGATTAACATTATTGGTATCTGTATATGTCTGGAATCACAGTGGTATACATGCTATTCATTTCAGAAAGCATAAAGAGCAATACAGGTAACTTTGGAAGGATGGTTATTTTCACGTGATTGAATGTATCAGGTTATTTAGTACTCCTTTACCTGAGTAAGGAAACTGTTACCCAATATTCTAAGGTTTCCCTGCAATGTGGGAGACCTGGGTTTGATCCCTGGGTTGGACAGATCCCCTGGAGAAGGGAAAGGCTACCCACTCCAGTATTCTGGCCTGGAGAATTCTATGGACTGTATAGCCCATGGGGTCACAAAGAGCTGGACATGACTGAGTGACGTTCACTTGCACAAACGAGATAAATGTGTAGAGTATATTGCAGTTCAGAAAATGAGAATGGCAGTAGAATTAGAGTGGGTTTCATACACAGAGATTATTTTAATAAAAGCCAAAAAGTAGCAGCTTGTTAGAGTGGCAGTAGTGACGGGCATCAGGAGTTGGACCAGCTGTGGGCCCCACGCCCTGCTGACCTGCCGAACTGCCTGTCTGCCCACTGGGGGCCCCCTTCTCCGCAGAGCCTCCTGGCTTCCCTGCTGAGGGCTTACTTACCGCAGTGGCAGCTGGCCTCTGTCCAAGACAGTACCCCTTTTGTTTTTCCAGCTTTCCCAAAGACTTGATTTTGTAACTTGTAGCTGTTCCGTAGTAGGCTAACGATAAATATCAACGTACATCGTCTTTGTTTTTTTTTCCCCCAATTCAGCATTTAGCAGAGAGCTTGCTTCACTCTATTCTCTCAGAGCTGAAAAGTCAGAAGATGTCCGTGGAGCACAGTTACATCCACGCGCTCTGCAGGGTTTACGTTGGGGTCTGCCGGCAGCTGGGAGACCTGGAGAGGGCGCGCCTCTTCTGCTATGGCCTGCTCAAGGAAGGTACGCGGGGGTGGTGGCGGTCTGGCCTTGGAAGCAGGGGCTTGCTCTTTGGCCTGCTTACATGTGCATCTGGATCTCCAGCTGAGTTGTTGCTGTGTGTCTTTTGTGCATCTCCCTGGTTTGCAGTGGGAGGAGTTATGTGACTGAAGCTTACCTAGGTCAGCACGCACATCCCTACTGTGTGTGGGAGGGCCTCTCCCCACTGCGTCTTGGTGTTATCGCTTGTGCAGCTGCTTTGGAGTTGGACGTGGTTGACACAGGAGGGAGTCATTGTGATGCAGCAAACTGCTCTGCTGTATCCCTGTCTGGAAAGAGCAGAAACTGGTGGAGTCACAGGCTCACAAGCAGTTTCAGGGAGATGTGGGGAGGAGTGCTGCCCTTCGAGTCTTTCCTTTCAGTGCTGTGTCTTCAGTCTGCTAATGGGCAGCAGGCCTCATTCTTTACATCAGGTCGTCAGGGAAGCATTGAAATAGCAATGTGATACGCAAATCCAACTGATTGTCGTATTAGAGTCTAATCTAGGTTGCAGAGGCTGATAACCTTATGTCACCATAATGGCTATGGGATTTTTGAATCGGGATGAACCTGCCATGTGTAGACTTGTGCATGAAGCTGCTGTGTTGGTTGCCCACTTTGGTTTTCTTTATTTTTTCAGTCACTGACTTATTAGCAAATAGTTACGGGGTGTACATAAGCGTGAAGGCTTTGATGGTGACCCGACCCAGGTACAGCCTTGCAGTGGTGCACGCGTGACCGTGACCTCACAGGAGCACCCAGCAGGTTTACCGTGGAGGAGGGCGGCGGAGAGGCGAGCCCCGTGGGGTGGCCAGGCCCGCCTGGGTCTCTGTCTCTCCCTCAGACACGCCCGGCACCCTCTCCCGTGTGGATGTTTGTAACCATGTCTCTCTCGGGAAGCGTCTCTCTCCACTTGGTGCTGGTTAGACAGCTCCCTTTCCCTTTGTCCTCTTCTCCGCTAGATCCCGTCAGAGTACCAGTTTTGTTTCTCTTGTTCCTGTTACATCCTCTCCCCGGAAAACCGCGTTGTGTACTCCCACCAAGTGTCTGTTGAATGAATGAGAGGTACAGTGGAAGGTGGCTTCGAGCGAGTCTTAGGCCTGGGATGCTTTCCTTGTCAAAGTGACTTTTGAGCTTTGATGTGAAGACAGAAGCAAGGAAGAGAATTCCAGGGGGAGGGAACAGCCTGTGATGTCCTGGGACAGGAGGAAGTGTGACCAGATAAGCGGTTTCCCAAGTAACAGATCAAAGTAGCCCAGAGAGTGTATGCTTTGGGTTACTCTCCTTCTAAACACATCACAGCCTTAGATAAAATAGAACAGAGAAAATGAAAAAGATATGGCTTCATGCCAAACAGGATACAAATATTTGTGTTGACTGGTAAAACCACTCGAAAACAGTTTCTTGTAAAATTAAACATTAATTTATCATCGTCATTGTTCAGTTGCTAGGTCATGTCTGACACTCTGGGACCCCATGGGCTTCAGCACACCAGGCCTCCCTGTCCTTGACTGTTGCCCGGAGTTTGCTCAAATTCATGTTCATTGAGTTGGTGATGCTGTCTAATCATTTCATCCTCTGTTGTCCTCATCTCCTACTGCCTTCAATCTTTCCCAGCATCAGAGTCTTTTCCAATGAGTTAGTTCTTTGCATCAGGTGGCTAAATTATTGGAGTTTCAGCTTCAGCATCAATCCTTCCAGTGAATATTCAGGACTGATTTCCTTTCAGATTGACTTGTTTAGACTGGTAGTAAAGCCTAGCTTGAAGAATTTTGAGAGTAATCTTACTAGCCTGCTAAATGAGCACAGGTGTATGGTAGTTTGACCATTGTTTGGCATTGCCCTTCTTTGGGATTGGAATGAAAGCTGACCTTTTCTAGTCCTGTAGCCACTGCTGAGTTTTCCAAATTGTCTGACTTATCGAGTGCAGCACATCACTTTTCAGGATTTGAAATAGCTCAGCTGGAATTCCATCACCTCCACTAGCTCTGTTAGTAGTATGCTTCCTAAGGCCCACTTGCCTTCATGCTCCAGGATGTCTGGCTCTAGGTTAGTGACCACACCGTAGTGGTTATCCAGGTCACTAAGATCTGTTTGTAGAGTTCCTCTGCGTATTCTGTCCATCTTGTCTTAATCTCTTTTGTTTCTGTGAGGTCCTTACCATTTCTGTTTTATCGTGCCCATCCTTGCATGAAATTTTGGTATCTCTAATTTTCTTGAAGAGATTTCTAGTCTTTCCCATTCTGTTGTTTTCTTCTGTTTCTTTGCATTGTTCGTTAAAGATGACCTCTTTATCTCTCCTTGCTATTCCCTGGAACTCTGTATTCAGTTGAGTATATTTTTCCCTTTTCTTCTTTGCCTTTCTTTTCTCTTTACTTAGGTGTTTGTAAAGCTTCCTCAGGCAACCCCTTAGCCTTTCTTCAGGCACTCTTTGTCTACCAGATCTAATCTCTTGCATCTATTTGTCACCTCTACTATATAATCATAAGGGATTTGATTTAGATCATACCTGAATGGCCTGCTGGTTTTCCCAGCTGTCGTCATTTTGAGCCTGAATTTTGCAATATAGAGCAGATGATCTGAGCCACATCATCTTCAGGTCTTGTTTTTGCTGACTGTATAGAGTTTCTCCATCTTTGGCTGCACTATAATCAGTCTGATTTCGGTGTCAACCATCTGGTGATGTCCATGTGTAGAGTCACCTCTTATGTTGTTGGAAGAGGGTGTTTGCTCTGACCAATGCTTTCTCTTGGCAAAACTCTGTTAGCCTTTGCACTCCTTCATCTTGTACTCCAAGGCCAAACTTCCCTGTTACTACAGGTATCTCTTGACTTCCTACGTTTTCATTCCAATCCCCTGTGATGGAAAGGGCATCTTCTTTGGTGTTAGTCTAGAAGGTCTTGTAGGTCATCATAGAACCATTCAACTTTAGTTTCTTTGGCATTAGTGGTTGGGGCATAGACTTGGATTACTATGATGTTGAATGGTTTGCCTTAGAAATGAACTGAGATCGTTCTGCAGTTTTTGAGATTGCACCTAAGTACTGCATTTCGGATTCTTGTTGACTCTGAGAGCTACTCCATTTTTTCTAAGGGATTCTTGCCCGCAGTAGTAGATATAATGGTCATCTGAGTTGAATTTGCCCATTCTGGTACATTTTTGTTCACTGTTTCCTAAGATGTCCATGTTCAGTTTTGCCATCTCCTGTTGAACATGTCCAATTTACTTTGATTCATGGACCTAACACTCCAGGTTCCTATGCAATATCGTTCCTTTACAGCATCGAACTTTCCTTTCACCACCAGACACTTACGCAGCTGAGCACCGTTTCTGCTGGCCCAGCCTTTTCATCCTTTCTGGAACTATCAGTAACTGCCCTTCACTTTCCCCCAGTAGCATATCGGACACCTTCCGACCTGGGGGCTCATCTTCCAGTGTCATATCTTTGTGCTTTTTCATATTGGTTATGGGACTCTCGTGCTAAGAATCCTGGGATGGGTTGCCCTTCCTTTCTCCAGTGGACCGTGGTTTGTCTGTAGTCTACATTATGACCCATCCATCTTGGTGGCCCTGAAGCTTCGCCACAACGAGGCTGTGATCCATCAAGGGGACGGCCTGAAAGGACACTCGTCTAGTAGCAGGGTTCTGGGTGTGGACTCTTGAGACAGGGCGTCTGCCTTCTCTGCTTGCTTTAGAGTTTACTGCTCTTCTCTACAGTGGTGTATACTCATGCTGGGTTTCAAATTTGATTAAAGAAACTTTGCCGAAGGGAAAAGTTAGCTGGAGGCTGGGAGAGAGGACTGGAGGGTCAGGTGGGAGGGACAGAGTGGATTTGAGGCAGCTGAGCCTCCGGCCTCATGGGGCTGCCTCTTCTTCAGGTGTAGGCGGCCTTGCTGTGCACAGGGGGGGCATTGTTTAAATATGTTCTTGCTTTGTAATTTACTTACTTAACCAGACATGAAGGTTTATTATCTTGTTTTCTTTCTCATAGATTTTCCAGAGTCTGAGAAATTGACTTTGTTCATTGCAAACATGTGGCATGATGTATTTATCTCTCAGTCGGTGATTAATAAGGCGATGCAGTTGGTAGCCAGGCAGCGCGCCAAGGGAGAAGTTCTGAACTGTTTGCGTGCCTTCCTCAATTGGGAGAAGGTGAGGTTTCTTTTTATTTTGTGCAGTACTGCACACATAGACCTTATATAAATGTTTTATTTGGTTTTGTGTTTGTGAGCATTTTAGAGTTATTATTCTTCATATTAGATCCTTTAGAATACCATTTTAGTCCAAGCTTGTGCATTTTGTTCATTAAGTATGTCCATTGAGCTAAGTTTATCTTGGGTACTAATTTGCCTCTGGTGAGATCCATACCCGTGCTTACATATGTAAGGGCCCCAAGAAGATGCAAACCTCTGCTTCTACACGTGGTACTTAGGTGAGAAAATTGAGATCCCAACTCCTTCCTTTGATGATTTTTCTGAATGTAGTCTGTTCTTCTTCCCAGTTGATGAAATTTGTAGTTTTTTGGAGTGTTGTGTGCTTTCTTTTATTACTTTATTTTCTTTAGTGACTGATGTGCTAACATATGCAGATTGCTGTTCTTTTCATAGATTTTCTCTAATGAGAATTGCTGGGTACTGAATTGATAGTGATAAACTATAAGAAGAGATATTGAAGAGGCACTGAAGTCAGTGACAGGTTGATTTTCACTTTGTTCTGCCCTTTTTTAGGACTGTGTTACTGTCCTTTTTTAAAAAAAGTACTGGCTTGCGCCTGTGGACGGTGTTTATGTGCCATCGTGCTTTCCTTTTAAGTTCTTTCTGGTGTTACTGTCAGTTAGACTTTAATTTTCTTAAGAAAGGGGAAGGGCTTGGTGGATAAAAAGTTAGAGAAGTATTAAACAGCGGGTCTGCAGTCAGCCCTCCATCAGTCCACCCCCACAGTCTAGAGTGTGTTGTGTGAGGTCCCATCTGATTGCACTCCCTTGGCCGGGAGCAGAGCCTCCCCACGTCCAGCGTGCGTCCCGCCCTCTGTGGTTAGCTGCCGGCCGGCCGGGCGCACCCTCCCATGCTGAACCCTCCCGCTTGTGCACTGGGGGTCTCCTCCTCCAGCCCGTTCAGGGTGAAGCTAGATAGGATAGGGTGGTGAAAGCCATGATTAATGAAGAAGGGAGAATTTTAATTTTAATAAGTGTATTTTGTCTGTATCATATCAAATAAAAATACAAACTCAAAGCTATTTAAAAAGAGAGAGAAATACCTGGCAGGGGGAATACTGTTATAGTCTAAGATGTCCATATTCTGTCTTATAGAACTCAACAGATGTGATACTCAAAAAATAAGTAAAGAGATAGCAGAAATCAACAACACAAAAAGTAAACTTGAATGAAGGCTATTTTTTCATGTCTATGACATTTGCAAAAGCAGTCATAAATTTGGCCACACAAGAACTTTAATTTTTTAAAAGTAAATATTCTACACTCAAAATTGTCTGGTAATGATTTAGTAAAATTAGACATAAATAATTTAAAAATTATATAAAAATTCCCTGGAGATTGAGATGCACAGTCTCTGGACAGCCTGTGAACAAATAGAAACTCAAAGTAAAATCGCAGTATCTGGAATTCTTCATTATCAGAGACCTTTCATTTTTGGAGGACTCACACTCATTGTGATAGTTTAAATGTCTTCAATATTAAACATAGGAACAAAGTTCTTTGATAACCATCTTGAAAATTAAAAATTTGAGAAGGAATCTAGGAAAGAAAAAATGTGATTTAAAAAGTAACAGTAATGAAGTTGAGAATGAAAAAAAAACACTGCCTTTAAAAAAATGCTGATAAAACAGATAACTCAGTTCAGATGACTATAGAAAGAGAAAAGCAAAAAATATTCAAGATTTCAGGATGAGAAGAGATGTGAGTAGAGACAGAGGGTGAAAAATGAGAAGACTGCCACCTGCAGCGTCACAGGGGCAGCTCTGGACCCAGGCGGCCTCTTAGCAGTACACACACACCACAGTTGGGTTCAGGGTTGAACACTGCAGTAAGCCAGTTTTCAGTTACAAAAGGCTGAAAAGATAATTGGAAACTTAGTATACAAGAAGGGTGTATAGATGTCACCTGAACATTACATCTTATCTTGAAGAACCAATTAATCCCAGTCTTTTTCAGGCATCAGAGATTGAAAGCTCCTTGTTCAGTTTAAATCACAAAACCCCAAAAACAAACAAACAAAAAACTGAAGAAAGAGAAGAACATTATAAATCCACTGCTGGGTATGAACCCAAGGGAATTCAAGTTTATGTCCACAAAAAGGCTTCTACAGAAATGTCCAAAGCAGCGATATTAACTGTAGCCTAAAGCTGTAAATGAGCCACATGTCTTCAGTAGGTGAAAGGACAAACCGTGGTATATCCATGCTTTGGTATATCCAAACCGTGGTATGACTGGGTCCCTGCTCAGCAGTGAGAAGGCGTGCTGAAACTATCTCTACACTCAAGAACGTGGAAAGACACCCAGATAGCGCTCAGCTGTAAAAGGAGGCAGACGAAAGACTCTAGTACAGTCTTGTTCAGTTTTTTGAATTTCTGGAAAAAGCAGGTTGATACATACGGTCAGAAAGATGGCTGAATGAGTTTATTAAAGAATTTTTAAATATTAAAAACTTTTTTATTTGTAACTTTAATTCTCTGGTTTGAGTTAATGAAACTTTGTGTTCCTATGTGGATTGCGGAGTCTTTTCTAGCCTGGCTGGCTTCTGCGTTGTGCCTGGAGCTTTTTATCTGGCCTCTCTGGCACTATTGTATAATTATTTAGGGACAGGTACTATGCCTAGATAAACACAGTTCTCTCTTCAAAATCCAGCTTTCAAAGGGTGTCTTTTAAAGTTATGTGATGATTCATCTGATGCTCGTTATGTGCCTTAAAATCACCCATAGAAGATGCATTACATTCGAAATTCTAAATTCCCTTTTTTTTCCCTTTATTTGCTAGAATGCGCCTGTAGATGTTGGCTTCATGGTTTCTAAGCTGCTTTTGACCATACAGTTATGTCCAAAAACAGAATTTCAGCCCAGTGCAAGGTTTGGGGAAGACCTGAGTGATAGCACTTGGGAGTACGTTTGTGCCATCGATCTGCTCTGCTGCCATCAGAAGTGGGTTTGGACGCACGACAACATTATCAGGTACGGCTGCTGTCCTGACTCAGGCTGGGTTATTTGAATTGTCAGTAGTCCATTCAGCGATTGCCGAATTGTGGTTTGAATCATTTTTCCTTTTAAGGCAGCTGAACTGTTCAGAACACACATTTTGATTTGGATAAGAGTAAAACTGCTTGTAAGATGCCAGTGTCGCTGTGACATCCCCTCACTTTATTTTTTTCCGATACCTTTTTCACTGCTTTTCATTGTATTCTCTCATTACTCTTTCCCAATGGGAAATGAATCTCATGAGTGGGGGGCCTTTGGTTCCCTGGCCTCCCCGGCACGTGGAGACCTGTGCCTGCGCAAGCGAGTCGCTCAGCGAGTACGTGTAGATGGAATGCCGTTATCACTGTCTTAACGTTCAGGTGCTATGGAAAGGCCATAGGAGCAGGGCTTTTCAGGATTCTGCACTGGCACCTCTTCTCACTGGAGTTGCAGGAGAGAACGGAGTCTGATATGCTCAGGCATCTGTTTTGTGTAATGAGCTAACTTTTCTCTGTGCATCAAATATGCAGCATCTTTGGAGAATGGAAAAATAGTCAAGTATTTATAATTGTTCCGTGGTTAAATATAACCTTAATTTTCTTACAACTCTGATGAGAAAGGCTGGTTTAAAGCGGCTTATGACATTGAAAAGGAGTCCCCAAAGGATTGATAGTATGTATCTTGATATCCTGTGGAAACTTGTTTTCTCCTAACACTTGGAAAAGATGCCACATCTAAATGTGAAGCAACAGATCATTGAATTCTGGGGCGTCTGTGTAATGAGGCACAGCCATTTTAGAATTAAGAGCCATGCTACATAAATCTGTATGTGTTGAGACGAAAGTGTTTCGTAGTCTGTTACTAAGAAAGTGCCAGGGCCATCTGTTCCGTGCTGTGTAATGATGAGTGAGTGGCTACCCTGGGTCCCCTCTTCCTAGGAGCTAGGGGCAGGGCCCTTCTCCCAGTGAAAGGTTAGGCCACTGTGGACGGTGCCAGGGAGAGCTGCTTTGTCCAGGGTCGCCCCTAGTGGAGTGGACAGAGTGGCGAAAGGCAGGCTCTCTGCCTGAGCAACTTGTGACCCTGGTTCCTGAGCTCTGTGACCACTGTGTGGTTCTTACATAAGTGCAGGCATAGACGCGTGTGGGAGGAAAAGCCCCAAACTAAAAGAGTGATAGTTGCCTGACAGTGTGTTGTTTGGGGTGCTTTTAATTTACATTTTCCTTTCGTTTGTCTGTATTAAACTTTTCTAATGTTACAAATACTATGTAAGAAGTTAATACATTTTTGAAAAGAGAAAGCAAAGAGGAATTGCCACTGTTCAGTAGAAAACTCCTTTAATCCCTGTGGAGTGTGGTTCATTTCCTCTGGTTTAGTTCTTTTTATGAAATACAGACTATCCTTGCTCCTCCCCAGGAAACGAGGCTTCTAGAACACAGGTGCTCCTGATGTCTAGATGGTCCACATGAAAATCCAGACTCTGCTGCTTCCAGTTCTGCAGCTTGGGGACGATACTGGGTACTTTGCCTTGTGAAAAGGGTCTAAACAGAATAAAGATGCCAGCACGGGTGTTTGCAGCTTTTTTAAAGCCACTGTGAGCACTGAGATCCTGAATAGTTGGAAAGTCTGAGTTTTCAGAGTCTGTTCTATTGTTAGCCAAAAATGCTACATCTTTAGAAGTTCCTCTTCTTCACTGATTGTCACTTATACACCATTTTTAGATAGATTCTTAATATTTGAGCCATGGTGGGCATGCATACTTTCATACACACACATACGTGTCTATATTTGTTGTTACCTTGCAGCAAAGAGCTGTGGCCTGTAATGGATAGGTGGATAAAGTACAGAAAAGGACATCCGAACATCGCCTACACTCCTGATACCATCGTAGCGTCAGTTCTGAGGCTCGTCGGTGAGTTGTCTCTTGTACTGAATTTGTTCTTGTTATTGATGCTATCTTGGTGGGAGAGTAACTGTGGAATAATGATAATTGTTGACTGAAACTTCACTATGACTGGCTTTACAGCCATTAGCGTAGGTACTTTTGCACTAAATTAATTTTCATTACTCATACTCTTTATAAGTTAACATTTTATTTATCTTTGTCAGAGAGTCAAGATTTTTCTTGTTAGTACATTTTATTTATAATCGAAGTCTTGATTCCCAGATACTAATTTTAATATACAGACAGATATACACATATACATACCAGGATACATAAATTGCTATAAGTTATAGTCTAATTTGACTTATAAAATAAGTTTATCTTCCCTACTTTCACCCTTTTTTTTTTTTTTTTGGCACTTGCTTAGTAAGGATAACGATGTACTTCCATAATTGGAACTAGTTTTATTTTGTTTCTACAATTCTAAGCTGAATATACAGAAATTAAAATCACTGCTTAAAAATATTTTAAATGAAACGGATTGTTTTTAGTCTCAGGTCTGAAGAGGGCCTCGGGGACCCTTTAGTTCTGCTGCTCCATTTGCTCCTTACAAGTCTTTACTTTTTACTTTGACTTATTTTCTTCCTTTTTATGCCCCATATCTGACAAACTGCTCTCCATTCCCTGTGTTATTTCATTATCACTGGTACGATCTGTTCATTATTAGAAGAGGCTGTCTTTACTATGAACTGACTCTCTGCCATGTATTCATCTCCTGGGAGCAAACAAAACTGGGTTCACCCAATTCCTCTGTCAGGGCCCATTAGGTCATTGAAGATAGTTATCATGACTATACACACATCTTGGAGTGTGAAGTCACGTGGGCCTTAGGAAACATCACTGTGAACAAAGCTAGTAGAGGTGATGGAATTTCAGTTGAGCTATTTCAAATCCTAAAAGATGATGCTGTTAAAGTGCTGCACTCAGTATGCCAGCAAATTTGGAAAACTCAACAGTGGCTACAGGACTGGAAAAAGTCAGTTTTCATTCCAATCCCAAAGAAAGGCAATGCCAAAGAATGTACAAACTACCACACAGTTGCACTCATTTCACACGCTAGCAAAATAATGCTCAAAATTCTCCAAGCTAGGCTTCAATAGTACGTGAACCGAGAATTTCCAGATGGTCAGGCTGGACTTGGAAAAGACAGAAGAACCAGGGATCAAATTGTGAACATCTGTTGCATCATAGAAAAAGCAAGAGAAAAAACATCTGCTTCATTGACTAAACTAAATCCTTTGACTGTGTGGATCACAACAAACTGGAAAATTCTTAAAGAGATGGGAATACCAGATCACCTTAACCTGCCTCCTGAGAAATCTGTATGCAGGTCAAGGAGCAACAGTTAGAACTGGACATGGAACAACAGACTGGTTCCAAATAGGAAAAGGAGTAAATCAAGGCTGTAAATTGTCACCCTGCTTATTTAACTTATATGCAGTGTACATCATGCAAAATACTGGGCTAGATGAAGCACAAGCT
Source organism: Oryx dammah (assembly GCF_014754425.2). Lineage (NCBI taxonomy): Eukaryota > Metazoa > Chordata > Mammalia > Artiodactyla > Bovidae > Oryx > Oryx dammah. The sequence continues at coordinate 4,216,833 of NW_024070204.1, forward strand.
GGAATCAAGATTGCAAGGAAAAATATCAATAAATAACCTCAGATACGCAGCAGAGAAGGCGATGGCACCCCACTGCAGTACTCTTGCCTGGAAAATCCCATGGATGGAGGAGCCTGGTAGGCTGCAGTCCATGGGGTCGCTGAGAGTCGGACACGACTGAGCGACTTCCCTTTCACTTTTCACTTTCATGCACTGGAGAAGGAAATGGCAACCCACTCCAGTGTTCTTGCCTGGAGAATCCTAGGGATGGAAGAGCCCGGTGGGGAGCCTTCTGTGGGGTCGCACAAACACAACTGAAGTGACTTAGCAGCAGCAGCAGATACACAGATGACACCACCCTATGGCAGAAAGTGGAGAGGAACTAAAGAGCCTCTTGATGAAGGTGAAAGAGGAGAGCGAAAAAGTTGGGTTAAAACGTTCAAAAAACTAAGATCATGGCATCCAGTCCCATCACTTCATGGCAAATAGATGGAGAAACAGTGGAAACAGTGACAGATTTATTTTCCTGGGCACCAAAGTCCCTGCAGATGGTGACTACAGCCGTGAAATTAAAAGACTCTTGCTCCTTGGAAGAAAAGCTATGACCAACCTAGACAGCATACTAAAAACAGAGACATTACATTGCCAACAAAGGTCCCGTCTAGTCAGAGCTGTGGTTTTCCCAGGGGTCATGTATGGATGTGAGAGTTGGACCATAAAGAAAGCTGAGCATCAAAGAATTGATGCTTTTGAACTGTGGTATTGGAGAAGACTCTTGAAAGTCTCTTGTACTGCAAGGAGATCCAACCAATAAATGCTAAAGGGAGTCAGTCCTGAATATTCTTTGGAAGGACTGATGCTGAAGCTCCAATACTTTGGCCATCTGATGTGAAGAACTGACTCACTGGAAAAGACCCTGATGCTGGGAAGGATTGAAGGTGGGAGGAGAAGGAGACGACAGAGGAGGGAATGGCTGGATGGCATCACCGGTTCAGTGGACATGAGTTTGAACAAACTCCGTTAGATGGTGAAAGACGGGGACGCCTGGCGTCCTGCAGTTCATGAGGTCAAAAAAAGTTGAAACAGTCTCATCCTCTGTATCTTTGGCATTTAATTAAAACTCAAAGATAATACCATTTGAAATGAGGTTTAAGAATTTTTAAGTCCTGTAAATCAGTCTTGTAAGTGGATCACAGTAAGAAATACAATGGCTCTGACTGCTTTTGTTGCTGTGTCTGCTGACATGCACTGTGCACACTCGCCTGCAAACATAGGAACCTTGCAAATAAATACAGAAGCTGAGTCTTGACAACAGCCTGGCTGCAAGGTGGACATTTACTAATTTTCACTGGAGATAACTCAACATATACTTGGAGTTAAGATTCCGAACAGGAAAGCATGGAGGTGTGGGAGCGTAGGGCACGGCTTTCCTCAGCCTGTGAGATCAGTGTCCCAGGTGGGGCCGCCAGAACGCGGACGGGCCAGTAGCTGCGTTTCTATCTGTCAGGTGATGGCATCAGTGTGTCTGGAAACTCTGGTTTCAGTAGCAGCTTCTCTTACGGATTCAAAAAGGATTGTTCGTACCTCTTGAGAATTCTCCTCTGTGCCTAGAGAATTCCATTCACAGAGGAGGCTGGCGGACTATAGTCCTTAGGGTTAAAGAGTTGGACACGACTGGGACGGAAGGAATGATGCTGACGCTGAAACTCCAGTACTTTGGCCACCTCATGCAAAGAGTTGACTCATTGGAAAAGACTCTGATGCTGGGAGGGATTGGGGGCCAGACGAGAAGGGGACGACCGAGGATGAGATGGCTGAATGGCATCACTGACTGGATGGACGTGAGTTTGAGCAAACTCTGGGAGTTGGTGATGGACAGGGAGGCCTGGCGTGCTGCGACTCATGGGGTCGCAATGAGTTGGGCACGACTGAGCGACTGAACTGAACTGCACTGAGCAACTAACACTTTGACAGAATAGTTTGTAAGATTTGATGATATATTATTTAGAGTAATATATATATATATTTACATAATTAAGAGTGACATAATGCAGTTGTGTATCTTATAGGAATAATTCATGTATATCTCTTTGTGACCCCATGGACTGTAGCCAGCCCAGCTCCTCTGTCCATGCAAGAATACTCTCTCCAGGCAAGAATACTGGGGTGGGTTGCCATGCCCTCCTCCAGGGGATCTTCCCGATCCAGGAATCAAACTCCGGTCTCCCATACTGCAGGTGGATTCTTTACTGTTTGAGCACCATGGAAGCCCATAGGAGTAATTAATAATTATAATTAATATTTAGTTAACAGTACTGTATAATAAAACAATAATGTAGACGTAAATATAGTTCAAAGGAAGGGTAATTAGGAAGCAAGTGTCGCGTGGAAAATAACAGAGTCTGGCCTACCTGGCAAACGCTGCCTGGTCACAGGAGGACCAGGGCGGGTGGAGCTCACATGCCTGAAAGGCTGGTGTACAGAGGGCAGGGGGCCGCCAGGCCGTTCCAGGAGGACCTCAGCGAGCTTCGCTTGGTGTCTGTTGGCACTGAAGGCTCTCCTGACCCCCATGCACAGCGGGTGCTGGGGGCTTCCTTAGTGGGGGGCTGGGGCTGGGCACCCGTGAGGCCCAGTCTGAGGACGAGGCGGAATCCTGCGAGATCTTTAGGGCGGGACAGGTGCTGTCCTTCCCGTGCACTCATCTCAGGTGGAGTTTGAGCCATTTCTGAAAAAAAAGCGTTGGAGAAGCATCTTAAGAGTTTCTGAAGCTGACAGTTACTAAAGAATTTAGCGAATAATGAAGTTGATGGTAATAATAATAATAAATGAAGTCACACAGCAGGCGTTCATGAAACAGGAATCATCTATATTCTTAACTAAATGTGTAAATCCCAATGGGGTTTCTGCTCCTTGGGAAATAAAGCAGGCTGATCCAAGGCCATCTGGTGCAGGGTTGGAGTGTGAACACCACCGTGAGCACACGCCGTGGGCACGCCTGATTACTAACCTGCCTGAATGCCAGTGGAGCTCAGGGCTCTGGAGGAGTGGAGAGCCCGGCAGAGCTGGGGTGTGGGGAGAGGTGAGTGCGTCTGAGGTCCTGAGTCGAAAGGGAGTGAAGTGAGGCTGGAAGTCGGCCTCCACTGGACACAGAGGCATATAAAGCCACATGATACCACTTGCTGCCCTGAGCGTTCTAAGTCTTAAACAGCCCGGCTGAGGTCAGCAGAGCCCCGAGCTCGGACGGCCCTGTCCCTCTCGCCAGGGTTTGCACGTCTCCTGTGGTAGCCAGTCCGGCTTCATTTCTGTCCAGGGTCTTGCCACGTCGTTCAGCTTTTCTGTGGAACTGTCTTAACATCGTTTCCCTAACATACCTGTGTATAAATCCATGACAGAGAGCCCTGGGTGACTGTCCAGCTCTGAGCCCTGCCCTGTAGACTAGGCCACATTCCCTATGACCCTCAGCTCTCCTCAGGCCTCCCTGAGTGTGGAGAGCGTTGTCTTTGATCTGAGATCACCTCCACGTTTCTTCCTTGAATTTCATTGTGGCCCAGCTGCCTTGGACTCGCCCACCTTCCTTCCTTGGGGGGACTTTTCTTCCTGTTTCTTTAGCAGATTTATCCATTGTCTTTGCCAAGTCATCAGATGTGTGAGTGCCAAGTCTTAGTCTTATGGTTTAGACCATATACCTCATATCCATGAGTTTCTCTTATTGTATCTCTGATTTACTCTGGTAGATAGCTTCTAAAAACCAGTTCATTAAGCATCTTTAATTAAAAGAGAAGGATCCAATATAATATAGTCAGGTGTTATCTGGTGGTGATGGTGTAGTCGCTGAGTTGTGTCCTACTCTCTGCGACCCCATAGATGGTAGCCCTCCAGGCTCCTCTGTCCATGGGATTCTCCAGGCAAGAACACTGGAGGGGGTTGCCATTCTCTTCTCCAGGGAATTTTCCCAACCCAGGGACTGAACCCACATTTCCTGCACCGGCAGGTGGACTCTTTACCGCTGAGCCACCAGGGAAGCCGACGTGTGGCCTGGGGACACAGCCACGTGGCCCCTCAGCTGTGGAGGCACGCACCCTACCGCTCACCGAGCACTCCTCATAGATGGTCTCGGGATAGGGCTGGGGACAGGCTCTTAGCACTTTGACCTCATGCAAGGAGGTATTTAAGAGTGACAGTGCCTTGACTTTCTCATCTCTGAAGTCCTTTACTTTTCATCCTCAGTGAAGGACTGCCTGAGACAGGATCCAGACGTTTACGGTTTCACCCCGGGTTAGGCCTTACCCGGGGCGTCCCTGGTAGAAAGAATTTCCTGGAGGGCTGTGTCTTTCGCAGCATTCAGGGTGCATGTGACCAGCACTGCGAGCCCCTACAGGGGATGCAGAGTGACTAGTTCCTGTGGTGCCCTGTGCCTCGGTTTCTCCGTGTCCAACACAGAGGGGCAGGTAGACTGGTTCACATACAAAGCTGTGGGCTGTCTGTAGCACTGAGAAAGCACGTGGGCACAGCGGTGCCTGGGCAGGGTGACATGGCCACAAGAGCCCAGGGAGTGGCCCTGGGCACAGCGGCATCTAGGGCTCGCCCTGGAACCCCCTCCCACGCGAGAGGGGGCAGGCCACATGGCTGGCCCTGGGGCAGGGAGGGGTCCTGCTCTGGAGCAGGCCGGTGCCCCCTGGTGAGTGGCGGCTCGGCAAGGAGCGTTGTCCTGGTGAGTTCCCTGGTGAGACCCCCGAAGAGCTTTTGTCAGCCCAGGTTTTGTGTGTCAATGACTGTAGTTGAAATTAGAACTCATACTTTAAACAAATTTTGGCTATTCATTTGAAATTAATAAAATGATACTAGTAGTTGTAAATGGCATTTTTAATGAAAAACAGCTGTCTCCAAACAAAAATAGAATGGAACCTTATCTTGTTGTAAGCCTCTTCACTGTCTGGTTTCCCACAGCTGCTTTCATTCTCTTGTGGCTGCACGTTGTTCCGGTTGAGGTATTTGGAGAAAATCCAGTCTCGGGACAGTCTGTAGCTGATGAGAGGAGTACTTCAGTAGCCTGTTGGAGTAATTGTGGGTGTAATTCTTTGACACTGGGCTTTCTGGTGGCTCGGCGGTAAAGACCCCACCTGCAATGCAGGAGACCCGGGTTCCATCCCTGGGTCAGGAAGACCCCCTGGAGAAGGGAATGGCAACCCATTCCAGTGTTCTTGCCTTGGGAAGCCCATGGACAGAGAAGCCTGGCGGGCTACAGTCCTTGGGGTCTCAAAAGAGTCGGAGACGACTGAGCAACTAAGCAGCAGCAGCAGCAACAACCCGGTTTCAGATCCTGAAGCTCAGTGCACATAATGTTAAACAAAAGGAAACATAAGTTTCAAATTCTTATGAAAAGTTAGCAGTAAACCCAAGGTTGTTTACATTTTTTTTTTTCCCCTCTAGGTCGTTTAGGTCAGTTGGGTTTGAAGGAAGGGTTCCCATCTGCGGTGAAGAACATCAGTACGGTGATTGGTATGTTTATCCAGCATGCGCAGGATGAAGGTACAGCTTCTGTCTGTCACATTTACTTTCAGATCCTGTGCATTCCTCTCACCCAGTCTCTCTCGCCCTCTTACCCGTGTGCCGTGCTCTGCGCGTCCCCCACTGCTCGGGCATGAGTTTGACGAAGCCACACTCTGCCTGTGCCCTCAGCACCGGCGTTAGAACCTGTGTGGGTTTCCTGCCGTTTGCGTGGTCGCCGCTCAGGCCCGTGGGCAGCAAACCCCTAAGGAGGAAGGGCCTCTTCCTGACCTGGTGCTGGCATTCGGTCTCAGCAGCCGTCGGCCCTGGCTTCATGCCGCCCCGTGCCCCCCACTGCCGCCACGTGCCCGGCCGAAGGTGTGTCCTGATAAGTGGGGTCACACGTGTGAAGCAGCAACTCCACTGCAGCCTGGGTGTCTGTCCTTAGCACCCGGGGGAACTCGGAGACTGGACCCCTGAGCCAGTCTTCACGCTACCTATTTCCTTTAATGTGCATACTGCAGAGCATGTAATCTTATAGTCTTATTCGGGAAGAGCTTAAAACTCAAAAAGTGACCCTTTGAAGCAGTGAGTCCCTCTTGTTTTATTTGAATGCTGTGCCGTCAAGGGGTAATGCGTTTACACAGCTTCCGTCAGGAGTGCACAGTGACATCTGAAATCTACATCCCAGATGAGCTCAACCTCTAGATTGTCCTCTTTCAGGGTGAGACTCGGCAGGTTGAGCTGCTGAGAACTTCTTTCTCTTTGATCTGCTGAGATAATGCCCGTGAGAGTGTTCCCTTCCCGCTAGACGGTGTTCCCCTCCCGTCTGGACCATGTTCCCCTCCCATCTGGATGGTGTTTCCTTCCCGTCTGGACCATGTTCCCTTCCCTTCTAGACGGGGTGTTGTCATCTTAGAGTTGCTGGAAGGTGGCTGACGGACTGTCCCCAGAGCCGCCAGCTCAGACATTTCCTATGAGGAAGGAGGCTCAAGGGGACTCACTTGGGCCTGCCGCCAGTGCAGCATGGGGTCCCCAGACAGCCCTCCTGGGCAGCGCTGGCTGTGTTATGCTCAGGAAGCTTGACGCCCCAGGAGAGACCTCGAGCTGGATCGTGCTGCCAGCTCACAGCTGGGCCTGAGGCCAGAGCCGCAGCTGCGCACGCACTCCTGCTCATCACAGTGGCTTTCACACCCCGTGTGACTCCTCTGTGAGGCTTTTTGTTTTAGTCTTGTGTCCCCTTCTCTGGTGACCATGTAGCTAAACGGGAAAGTCACGCTAAAGCTGGAGCAGCACTGCCTGCACCCAGAGCATCGCCGTCTGAGCCTGTGGGTTGTGTGACGTTTATTGTTGAACACTTGTTGTTTGCCTTGTTGAACACTGCATCACTAACAGTGTATAGTGAATAACAAGTTTAAAGAAATGACTCCTGAACTTTTTAAACCAAATAGTTTAGTGAATTTAACTAAAATTGGAGAAGGAAATGGCAACCCACTCCAGTATTCTTGCCTGGAGAATAGAACTGTATGGACAGAGGAGCCCGGCGGACTACAGCCCACGGAGTCACAGGAGTCGGGGACAACTTAGCGAGTAAACTTGAACTAAATTAAGCTTGAATTAAATAACTCCTAAATAAACTCAGGCTAAATGAGAACTCTTACATACCATAATCTCTAAGCTGGCTCTGGTCTACAGTGAAACGCCGTGTCCGTCATCATGCACTGTGCTCTAGTGTGTAAGAGTGTTTGCTGTACTGTATTGGGCTCCGCTGGTCGCTCAGACAGTAAAGAGCATGCAGACAAAGCAGGAGATCCAGGTTTGATCCCTGGGTCAGAAAGATCCCCTGGAGAAGAGAATGGCAACTCACTCCAGTATTCTTACCTAGAGAATCCCATGGACAGAGGAGCCTGGCGGGCTACAGTCCATGGAGTTGCAAAGAGTTGGACACGACTGAGTGACTAACACTTTCATACTAAAAACCAGTTTCTCATTGCTCTCATTTCATCATGTTTTTCCTTTCCAAAGTCCATGTGTAAATACTTGCCTTGGGTATAATGGAGTCGTTTATTTGACAGATGCTTTGGGATCCATATTCTGTTGAACCTTAAGTGCTGGGTGTGGTCCTTCCAGAGCTGCCACTGGAGAGCTTGGCTGTGGTCCGGAGGAGGGCCACTCCCGGTGTGCCCTCTGCTCGGCACGCCATCCCAGGGTGCCAGCATCACCAAGGGTCTGTCAAGACTGGGCTCCGTTTTGTTTCTTCCATTCCTGGGAAGACTTAATGAGCTTTTCTTTCATTGTCGGTTTTGTTCTTATTATTATTAGTTTTCATTGCTAGCAGAAAGTATATGAATAGCGATTCACTAGATTAACAACATTAAGATTGTGAACAGCAGAGCTTTTCTCTTGTGATGACTGATATGGAAATGCTTTTCAGATATCCCATGGGGGGTCCAGCTGGCCGCCGTGTATGCCCTGTGTGACCTGAGCCCCAGCAACCCGGCGGAGATCTCCAAGATCCTGGAGGCCTGGCACAGGGAGACGGCGCGCAGCATCCCCGCTGCGGTGCTTGGTGCCCTGGACGAGGTGGGCGCGCTGTGCGCGGAGGGGCGAGGCTGAGCGCCCGCGCCGCGCCCAAGTGCCTTCACGTGTTTCGGGGCCGCAGGTCAGCTGGCCTTCAGGATGTGGCCCCGGGCCCCGGGGAGAGGCCGGGCTGCGCCCCCTGGGCCAAGGCCGAGACACCGGGGCTGGCCCCGAGCCACGCACGTCTCCCTTCCGGTTGTGGTGAGCACGGACGTTTGGACTGGAGTTTGTGTGTCTTGGTCAAACAACAGAAACTTGAACTTAGCCCTTTTTTGCTGCAGAAAGTGGGTTGTTGTTGTTGTTTTTTTTTTTTTTTTTTTTGTCGCTTTTTGAAACTGAGTGGCATTTTTTAATGAGTTTAATATAAAAACATTACTTTGGTTCCTGAGCCAGTGTTGGACCTTGTGCCCAAACGACTGACCGGGAGCGAGCGAGGCTGAGGCGGAGGCTGAGGCTGAAGACTCTGCCACTGTCCTCCCCGGCAGGGGCCGCCACTGCTCAGGGTAGAGACCCGGGCGCCTCTCCCGCCGCTCAGCCGCCCCGGGAGGAGAGAGCGAGTCCAGGCTCGCGGAGTCTGCACCCAGCCCCGCACAGGCGGGCCCCCGCGTGTGCCCTGTATATACGGACAGCCAACAGTGTGTCTCACATTTGATGATATTCCACTTTTCGGAATTTTAGTATTTGTACAGAGAAAAATGGATTTAATGACTCACCCTCGTCGTGATTTGTCCGCTAGTCATCATTTCTTAAAATTCTTGTATGTGTTTTTTTATAATAAAAAGTGAAAGTAAGCCATGCACATGAGTCCTGGTGAGTACAGATTGACCCTCGCCCACCTTCTACTCCAGCCAAAGATGAAGTGAGAGCCCAGTGCTGACCAAGGACGGGAGCCACCGCCCGGGAGCCTCCTCTGCGGACACGGGCACGAACACTGCGGGGTGCTCACTGCCGCACCCTCCAAGGCTTTTGGGGTTGGCAGACCCCGCACCAGCACTGCCTGGCCCTCAGTGTTGGATGTCTCCGTTTAGCTAGAGATGCTCCCCTTAGAAAATTACCTCTGACAACTATTTTGTTACTCCTTCCCCGTTTTTAAAGGAATTATTACAGACAGAGATTTATAAAAAGAAACCTCTGCCTCGCCCTTTGGATGCTTTTTGTCTGTGTGTTCCTTCTTTCTCCCTCTGTCTCTGGAGCGCGTGGTCTGGGCCAGAGCCTGGCTGGGGGGAGCTGGTGAAGAAAGCGGCCAGGCTCTCAAAGACGTGTGTCACCCCAGACTTCGGTTACATGTAGTGAGGGGGCCACGGGGACTTGGAGCAGTGGAGCAGGCCCAGGAGGCTTCCCCCGCGGAGGCCACTCGTGAGTTAGGCCCTGAGAGGAGGGGCCCTGCAATGGTCCTGGTGGACAGGGGTGCTGGCTCTGAGGGGGAAGGGCCTGCCCTGTGTCAGCAGGATGCTCACCCCTCCCTGGGACCTGGGCAGCCCCGGGCTCAGTCACACTCCGAGGGAGGTTTAAGCAGGTGTGACGGGGCAGGGGGCTGACGCTGGTGGGCACAGACCATCAGCAGGGCAGGGGTCAGATGTCACACGGGTCTTGGGGGTGAAAACAGTGCTGAGTTGGATGAAGGACAGAAAGGAGTTGGGGGGTCCCACAGTTTTGAGTTGGGAAAGGGGGTTCCAGGTTGGTGATAGGAGCCACAAACCCTGGGCGTGTGCTGGGACGCAGACATCCATGTGGAGGCAGCCGGGAGCCTATACCTGCAGGAGTTGAGCTGGGATGAGCTGGGGCGGACGTCAGGAAGGTGACAGAGCTCGGAGGGTGTTTAAAGCGAGTGGTCACCTGGGACGAGTCACTTCCCTCTCTCAGCGCCTCCTGTGATCTGAAGACGCCTGGGAGAGGGCAGAGGAGGAAGCACCAGGAGGGGCTGGCCAAGAAGCGCATTGGCACCTGCGCCCTGGCCCAAGTTGGGAGCAGGAGGGCAGGCAGCGGCCCCTGAGCTGCTGGAGGCCGTGAGGTCCGCGGTCCTGGAGGAGCAGCTGGGGTGGGTGGGTTCTGCTGCTTGTTGGGGGCGTGCTGAGCCTGGAGGGTTGCAGAGTAAAAGGAGGTGAGGAGGAGAGGGCAGGTCTGGGGACACTGGGGGGTGAACTTGCCTGGCGTCCCATGGTTTGTCATATGGCCACAGCAAAGAGGGCTTCCCTGGGGGCTCAGCTGGTCAAGACCGCCTGCAGTGCAGGAGACCTGGGTTCTGTCCCTGGGTTTGGCAGACCCCCTGGAGAAGGGAACTGCTACCCACTCCAGTACTCTTGGGCTTCAAAGAATCCGCCTGCAATGCAGGAAACCTGGGTTTGATTCCTGGGTTGGGAAGATCCCCTGAAGGAGGGCATGGCAACCCACTACTCCAGTATTCTGAAGGATTCCATAGACTGTACAGTCCATGGGGTTGCGAAGAGTCGGACATGACTAAGTGACTTTACTTTCACAGTAAAGAACCCTCCCGCCAATGCAGGAGACTTGGGTTCCATGCCTGGGTCGAGAAGATCCCCTGGAGAAGGAAATGGCAACCCACTCCAGTATCCTTGCCTGGAGAGTCCCATGGACGGAGGAGCCTGGCGGGCTGTGTAGTCCATGGGGCTGCAAAGAGTCGGACGTGGCTGAGTGACTGGACCACCACAGTTCAGGTCATGTTCTGACCGCAGTCCCATGCGCTCTCAGCTGGTGGGGAGCAGGTGGCGCTGACAGGGCTGCCCCTCTGCCCACAGGAGGCTGGCATCACTCCTGAGAACACACATGCCTGAGCGGGCCCATCCTACTGTGACCCCCTCAGAGGGTGAAGCCGTTTAAAACTGTCAGTAAACCGATCGTTCCTGGTCCCTGGGCAGAACACGGTTATAGAGTTTCATCACTTAAAAAAAATGGATGCAGCAAAAATGCAGGTAAACATTTGAACCTGGAATGGGGGTGGGGGGTGCCCTGGGCCGGACTAGGTCAGGGCACCCGGGAGGCACAGGTGGCTGGCCGACCCCCGGGAGCAGGCACCCGGCCCTCTGCCTGCAGCCACACACTTGATTCGAGCCCGAGGGGGGCCAGTGGGGCGAGGAGGGGGTGCAGCAGTGTGGCCAGTGGTTTTTTTTTTTTTTTAATTAGAGGACAGTCACTCTACAATACTGTGATGGTTTCTGCCATACATCAGCGTGAATCAGCCGGAGGTACACGTACGTCCCCTCCCTCTTGAACCCCACTCCCACCTCCCTCCCCATCCCACCCCACATACACATGGCCAGCCCTCTTAACTGGACTTGTCCCCAGGACTCCTAGGGAGGCCCCAGCTTTTCATTCGGATCTCAAAATCAGCCTGGAGGTGACACTTGAGGCTGTAATCCCCCTTCCCAGGAATGCTTGGTCACATTGCCTACTTGGTTTTTTTAGATAGGGTGAGACAGCATAACTCACAAATTTCCTGCAGAAACGGGAAAGGGGCTTTGTGCCTGGCTGGGAAGGAGCAGCGTGGTGCCACTAGAGGGCGCTGTGGCCCCACCGCGAACCGCAGGGCCCCAGACACACACGGCTCCTTGGGCTGCATTGAACTCTCCGGAAGACGTCTGCCCACATCTGCGGCCTTGAACAGAGGTGGTTTTACTGCCCGGGCCCTTTTCTCCAGGAGTTAAGTGGGGAAAACGTGTGGAAAGAGTAACTTGTAAAATAGATGGTATTCAAGAGCATCAGACGGATGTTGAAGCTGAAGCTCCAATCCTTTGGCCACCTGATGGGAAGAGCTGGCTCATTGGAAAAGACCCTGATGCTGGGAAAGATTGAAGGCAGGAGGAGAAGGGGACGACAGAGGATGAGATGGTTGGATGGCATCACCGACTCAACGGACATGAGTTTGAGCAAATTTTGGGAGTTGATGGACAGGGAGGCCTGGCGTGCTGTGGTCCATGGGGTCGCAAAGAGCAGGACACAACTTGTCTACTGGATAACAACAAGATCATAGTAATTCATTCCTCCTCCCATCACCACCACCAAAAAAAAACAGAAGCAAATATTTGCCAGTTTGGTCAGATTATTTCTTGGATATTTTCTAATGATCCTAAAACAAAATACTTTGACAAAAGTAAAACGTGCCAGGTGGGTAGTGCTGATGATGGGTGTGGTGGAGGGTCGTGTGATGCGGCCTGATGCTGTGAATAAAGGTGGATAATTCCCCCTGCCCCCTTGGGGTGCATGCTGTTCTCCAGGAGCACGTTCTCTCTTGAAGAACCACGGTGCAGAGAGCTGTGACCCAGAATCTGGTCAACGATGCCGCACAAGTCTCCCTGAGGAATGCTCTAGGAATTGAGGGGACTTTGGAAAGGAAGAGCCATCCAGCTAAACACCTCCCGGTTGCATTTCCTTCACTCGCCCGATGCTTTCTCAGAGAAATTCAACATGCTTGTTTGACGGTGGAACAAGCAGGAAGTTCCTTTTCTTGCCTCTGAAAGAGGGTTTTAAGGGAGCCCTACTTTCATAGTGTGCCGTTTCTCTCCTCATATGCTCGGATTGTTTTCATGAATCAGCCGTGATGGTGTTGCAGTCAGTGTGTTCAGCACAGGAAAGGGGTTCTAATGACGTAGTCAGAGACAGAATTACAGTGAAGAGTGGTGGTGAGGGATGCTTCAGTTCATTTTATGAAAATGGCAGCATCCTCTTGCTTTTACGAAGGACCCTGGGCTTTTGTGCCCGACTTGTGGACTAGGGCTCCCTGCCTGTACTTGGATCCAGCCCTCCCAGGGGGTTCTGCTTCTCCAGCTGGGAAGGGTGATGCTACCTTGCACCTGTCAGGGTCTGTGCCCTGGGGGATGGGAGAGGGGACACCTGGCGGGCTGGTCCCCAGACCGGCGGTTCTCAAAGGGCACAACCTCGCCCAGGACAGGCTGGGTACTAGACTGGGCTGTCCAGTGTGTACCCGCCCCGGGAGAGGCATGCAATCCACAGCCTCTCCTGGACACCTGCAGCTCAGACTCCGGGCGCAACCTCTGCTCCCCCGTCCATGCTGCCTTCAGGTCAGAGCTCCACTCTGCAGGCAGCCTCCGCCTTGGCCCCCTTGTGATCCATTTCAGTGGGGATTTGGGAGGAAGAAGAGGTGAGTACATTGATCGTCTTCTACCATCAGGAGATGAGTCTTTGTTGTTGTTGTTCAGTTGCTGAGTCATGTCTGACCCTTTGCGACCCCATGGACTGCAGCATGCCAGGCTTCCTTGTCCTTCATTCACTATCTCCCAGGGCTTGCTCAAACCCATGCGCACTGAGTTGGTGATGCCATCCAACTGTCTCATCCTCTGTCGTCCCCTTCTCCTCCTCCCCTCATTCTTTCCCAGCACCAGGGTCTTTTCCAGTGAGTCAGTTCTTCACATCACATGGCCAAAGTATTGGAGTTTCAGCTTTAACATCAGTCCTTCCAGTGAACACCCAGGACTGATCTCCTTTAGGATGGACTAGTTGATAGCCTTGCAGTCCAAGGGACTCTCAAGAGTCTTCTCCAATACCACACTTCAGAAGCATCAATTCTTCAGCACTCAGCTTTCTTTATGGTCCAACTCTCGCATCTGTACATGACTACTGGAAAAACCATAGCCTTGACTAGACGGACCTTTGCTGGCAAAGTGATGTCTGCTTTTTAATACACTGTCTAGGTTTGTCATAGCTTTTCTTCCAAGGAGCAAGCATCTTTTAATTTCGTGGCTGCAGTAACCATCAGCATTGATTTTGAAGCCCAAGAAAATGAAATCTGACACTGTTTCCACATTTTCCCCAGCTATTTGCCATGAAGTAACGGGAGTGGGTGCCATAATCTTTGCTGTTTTGAATGTTGAGTTTTAAGCCAGCTTTTTCACTCTCTTGTTTCACCTTCATCAAGAGGCTCTTTAGTTCCTCTTCACTTTCTGCCATAGAGTTGTATCATCTGCATGTCTAAGGTTGTTGATATTTCTCCCAGCAATCTTGATTCCAGCTTGAGAGGAGTCTAGACCCTGCCCATTTTTCGTTTTTTTCAGACACTGGCTTTTTTTGTGTTCATTTTTTGGGGGTGGAGCACAGGCTCTGGGCACATGGGCTTCAGCACTGGTGGTCCCGGGCTCCAGGGCACAGGCTCAGTAGTTGTGACGTGGGTTAGCTGCTCCCTGGCCTGTGGGTTTCTCCCGGACTGAGGCTCGAACCTGTCTCCTGAATTGGCAGGCGGATTCTTTGCCCCTGAGCCACCAGCAAAGCCTTTGTTTTTCATTCTTTATGTTGTTTTTAAGAACATTGTTTTTTCTAACGAAAAGTTTTTTCCTAACAAATCGTCATTGATTGCTACTCAGAGACTATCTCACCCTAAACTGTGAGCAGATGACAAAAATGAAGAGGAAAAAAACGGTGGCTGAAGAAGTGAGCCCTGACCCCACCATGCCCTCAGTGTTCACAGGAGGCCCCCTCTTGATTGCCATGGTTTTATAAGTAAATTAGTAGTATTAAACGTCCACCTTGATAGTTTAAATTGTAATCCAGTGTGTTTTGTTTGTGTTTCATCTTTCCACACTAGCTTTGTATGCCTACAGTGAATTAACCATTGAAACAGCTGACACACAGTCTACCCCGTCACCCGGGTCCTGCAGTTCCAGGCAGCTCTGAGCAGGCTCTGGATTTCCTTGCAGAGATGCCCAGCCCGGCTCAGGTGGAGGACTAGGGACGCCAGGGACCTTCCCTGCTGTGCTCTGCTCCGTCTGACGGCCTTGGGGTTAGCAGCTGTCGAGGCGCTGGCTCTGTCTCCGGAGTGCATTTCTGCCTGGGGAAGTGGTCCCAGAAGGCCCTGGGGCTGCTGCTCGCTGGTCCCCTGGAGGGAATGGAGCCCCCTGGGTGGTCTCCGCGGGGGCCTGCTCTCCACCAACTCCCCTGAGCCTGCAGCTCGCTGGGGGTGCAGCTGGGGGCAGCCCAGTGTTGTCCAGTCTCCACCCAGCTGTCACCCCAGGCAGCCTGCACACCTCAGCTCCCAACTCGGTGGGTGTTTGCTTTATGTTTCCCTACAGTCCAAGCCCACACCAGTCGTTAACAGATCCTTAAAACCATCATTAGTAAAAATGCAGCAAAACCAGAAAGGAGGTGAAAAAGTGAAGTCGCTCAGTCATCTCTGACTCTTTGTGACCCCATGGACTGCAGCCCACCAGCCTCCTCCGTCCGGGGGATTTTCCCAGGCAAGAGTCCTGGAGTGGGTTGCCAGGACTTCTCCAGGAGATCTTCCCAACCCAAGGATCGAACCTGGGTCTCCTGCATTGCGGGCAGACTCTTTACCATCTAGGCCACCAGGGAAGAAAGGAGATAACCCTTGTGATTTTTGAGTAACAGTCACATTTAAAGTTTGGGGACAGTTCTTTATGGAAAATCTCCCTGTGAGGTTTCCAGGGTTAGGGTGTACAGGCAATCACTGCGTCCTCGGTGAGGTCACCTTGTTTGTGGGGACGCTGAGATGCTGTCTGTCCATTTAGACCCATCTGCTCCCCCTGTACTGAAGTCACCTTGATCACGTGGACTCTGGAGGGACTGGGGTGTGTGGGACAACTGACAAGACAAGGCCCATCACAGGAGTGCCAGGCAGTCAGCCCCGCCCCGGGCACCTCACCCAGTTTGTCCCTCAGAGGTCAGGGACCTGCCCCGCATGCAATGGGGAAAGCCCCAGCTCAGCCTGCCCACCAACCACCTACCTGGGATCAAGACTTTTCAACAGAAACCAACAGTCATTTGCAAGTGTTTGGACTTGGAACCCATGACTGACCTCCAGAAGCATCCTTCGTAGGGAACCATGGTAAGTGTCTGTGTGTTTCTGCAGGAGAAAGGTCCCCTGACCCGTCTGTAGCCCTGTATGTTTTTCAACCTTTGCCTCAACTTTGTGGCGGTGGGGGGGGCCGGGATGGGGAAGTTTTCACAAAGAGGCATTTTGTTAAGTGAAGCAAGCTGCCAGCTCTCACTCCCGACCAGGCAGAGGAAGGTGATCTCCAGCCCCGTCACTGAGATGCTTCCCCTCAGTCATCCTGAGGCTGGCAGGACTTCTGTTCTCCCGTCACCCTCAGATATTGGAGAGAACTTGCCCATGTAGAGTGTGCTTCCTCCAGAGTCTTGTTACTGTGGAAACATCTAGAAAAGCAGGGTTGGGTTCTGTAGTCGAGACAGCTTGCTCCAGGGTGATGGTATTTGCTCCGGAGCTGTGTCATCAGCCGAGGGAGAAAACCAAACTGGACCGTGTCCTGCCTTAAAATCCTTCAGGAGTTCTGGATGAAGTGTGGTCCACGCCTCCTGCAGGTCAGGTCATAGCTGTTCCTGCCTGAGACTCAGGGAACCTGGGTTGAACCGAAGGGCTGCCTGCAGGGTCAAGCCTCCGCCCTGAATATCTGCAACTGGGAAGCAGCCTTGATGTGCACATTGAAAATCTGTCTATTAAATCAGCAGTGGAGCAGAAAATAGAATTTTTAAAGCACTCTCTCTTGACCTTTCCTATTCTGTATTTTTAAAGAGACTGAAATTTAGCTCCTACAATTTTGCCAGATCATCCAGAATAATATTTTTAATGGGTCTTCTGCTCATAAACTATTTGATTAGTGACAGGGAAATGAATTTTCTGGATTTGGATGCAATTTTGCAGTGCATGACTTTAATTTCTAAAGAGAGATATTGGCATAGGAAAAACTAAGGTAAAATGAAAAATAATACAATTTCAGAAACTGTAGGTTTGCTTCCTTTTTTTCTGGCTTTCTTTAGCTAAATATCACATTCTTAAAAGCTTTTTTATTTTATATTGGAGTATCACGGCATCTGGTCCCATCACTTCATGGCAAATCAAAGGGAAAAAGGTAGAAACAGTGACAGTTTTTTCTTTTCTTGGGCTCCAAAATTACCATGGACAGTGACTGCAGCCATGAAATTAAAAGACACTTGCTCCTTGGAAGTAAAGCTATGACAAACCTAGACAGTGTATTAAAAAGCAAAGACATCACTTTGCCGACAAAGATATAGTCAAAGCTATAGTTTTTCCAGTAGTCATGTACAGATGTGAGACTTGGACCATAAAGAAGGCTGAGCACCGAAGAATTGATGCTTTCTAACCAGACCACCAGACCTGCCTCTTGAGAAATCTGTATGCAGGTCAGGAAGCAACAGTTAGAACTGGACATGGAACAACAGACTGGTTCCAAATAGGAAAAGGAGTACGTCAAGGCTGTATATTGTCACCCTATTTATTTAACTTCTATGCAGAGTACATCATGAGAAACGCTGGACTGGAAGAAACACAAGCTGGAATCAAGATTGCTGGGAGAAATATCAATCACCTCAGATATGCAGATGACACCACCCTTATGGCAGAAAGTGAAGAGGAACTAAAGAGCCTCTTGATGAAAGTGAAAGCGGAGAGTGAAAAAGTTGGCTTAAAGCTCAACATTCAGAAAACAAAGAACATGGCATCCAGTTCCATTACTTCATGGGAAATAGATGGGGAAACAGTGGAAACAGTGTCAGACTTCATTTTTGGGGGCTCCAAAATCACAGGAGATGGTGACTGCAGCCGTGAAATTAAAAGACGCTTACTCCTTGGAAGGAAAGTTATGACCAACCTAGATAGTATATTCAAAAGCAGAGACATTACTTTGCCGACTAAGGTCTGTCTAGTCAAGGCTATGGTTTTTCCAGTGGTCATGTATGGATGTGAGAGTTGGACTGTGAAGAAGGCTGAGCGCTGAAGAATTGATGCTTTTGAACTGTGGTTTTGGAGAAGACTCTTGAGAGTCCCTGGGACTACAAGGAGATCCAACCAGTCCATTCTCAAGGAGATCAGCCCTGGGATTTCCTTGGAGGGAATGATGCTGAAGCTGAAACTCCAGTACTTTGGCCACCTCATGCGAAGAGTTGACTCATTGGAAAAGAGTCTGATGGTGGGAGGGATTGGGGGCAGGAGGAGAAGGGGACGAGAGAGGATGAGATGGCTGGATGGTATCACGGACTCGATGGACGTGAGTCTGAGTGAACTTCGGGAGATGGTGATGGACAGGGAGGCCTGGCGTGCTGCAATTCATGGGGTCGCAAAGAGTCGGACACGACTGAGCGACTGAACTGAACTGAACTGAACTGTGGTGCTGGAGGACTCTTGAAAGTCCCTTGGACTGCAAGAAGAACAAACCTGTCAATCCTAAAGGAAATCAGTCCCGAATATTCATTGGAAGGACTGACGGTGAAGCTGAAGCTGCAATACTTTGTCCACCTGTTTCAAAGAGTTGACTCATTGTAAAAGACCCTAATGCTGAGAAAGATTGAAAGCAAAAGGAGAAGGGGATGGCAGAGGATGAAATGGTTAGATAAGCATCACTGACTCAATGAACATGAATTTGAGCAAACCCCAGGAAATAGTGAAGGACAAAGGAACCTGGCATGCAGCAGTCCATGGGGTCAAAAAGAGTTGGATACAATTTAGCCACTGAAAACAACAATAGCTGGTTAATAGGGCTTCCCTGAAGATCATGGCATCCGGTCCCATCACTTCATGGGAAATAGATGGGGAAACAGTGTCAGACTTTATTTTGGGGGGCTCCAAAATCACTGCAGATGGTGACTGCAGTCATGAAATTAAAAGACACTTACTCCTTGGAAGAAAAGTTATGACCAACCTAGATAGTATATTCAAAAGCAGAGACATTACTTTGCCGACTAAGGTCCGTCTAGTCAAGGCTATGGTTTTTCCTGTGGTCATGTATGGATGTGAGAGTTGGACTGTGAAGAAGGCTGAGCGCTGAAGAATTGATGCTTTTGAACTGTGGTGGCGGAGAGTCCCTTGGACTGCAAGATCCAATCAGTCCATTCTGAAGATCAGCCCTGGGATTTCTTTGGAAGGAATTATGCTGACACTGAAACTCCAATACTTTGGCTACCTCATGCAAAGAGTTGACTCATTGGAAAAGAGTCTGATGCTGGGAGGGATTGGGGGCAGGAGGAGAAGGGGATGACAGAGGATGAGGTGGCTGGATGGCATCACCGACTCGATGGACATGAGTCTGAGTGAACTTCGGGAGTTGGTGATGGACAGGGAGGCCTGGTGTGCTGTGATTCATGGGGTCGCAAAGAGTCAGACACGACTGAATGACTGAACTGAACTGAACTGAGGGCTCAGTGGTAAAGAATCCAGCTGCCAATGCAAGAGACACAGGTTTGATCCCTGGGTCAGGAAGATCCCCTGGAGAAGGAAATGGCAACCCACTCCAGTATTCTTACCTGGGAAATTCCATGGACAGAGGAGCCTGGTGGGCCCCAGTCCATGGGGTTGCAGAGAGTCAGACATGACTGAGGAACTAAACAGCAACATCACTGATTAACGATGTTGTGATAGTTTCAGGTGGACAGCAGACACATTGTCTCCCAAACTCCCCTCCCATCCAGGCTGCCACGTAACGCTGAGCAGAGCTCCCTGTGCCGTACAGCAGGGCCTTGTTGGCGATCCATGTTCACTACAGCGCTGTGCGTGTCCCCCTGTCAGTGAACTGAAGAAAAGGGACATGTCATCACGAATGATTTCTTTTTCACAGGTCGAGCTTTGCATTTTGTCCTTACCTGGCGTTCCTTTCCATTCAAATTCCACAATCTGACCAAGGGGAGAGAAAAGAGAGGGAGAACAGAATCTTCAGATAATAAAACCCTTGTGCCCGGCTCGAGTTGATACATACGTATTTTTCTATTTCATTTCATGCCAGAGTTTTCGATGGAAAATACATTGACCTCATCGGTTCCCTTGCTCTACTTCAAGCTGGGGTCTGCAGCCGCCTAACCTTCCCAGCAGGTGGCGCTCTACACCTTGGTCTTGAGCCCAGAACCACCCACGCATCCACTCAGACACAGAAACACAGGTTTAGGAGAGAAAAGAAACCGGAGGGCATCAAAGCGTATTTCACATGCTCCCCGTGTTTTGCAAGGAAGAAGTTTCCACGAGGCAAAGGCTGCGTCCGCTGGTGGTGGCTGGGTTTCCGAGGGGTCTGGGAAGGGGCCCCCAGCTCCCAGGTTTTAGGGGAGCACTGGGCAAGTCCACCCTCCCCTGTTAACGGACCGCAGGGCAGGTCACCCGGGGTCACTGACCCAGAGTGTCTCGGGTGGAGGCTGAGTGGGGAACATCTGCCTTCCTTTTGTGGCTTTGCATGGCTCCTTGCACCCCTGGGCCTTGTCTCCTGACTCAGGGTAGCAATGATGAAACCAGCCAGGTATCCCATAGATGGTATTTTAGAGTCTGACCACCCAAGAAATGTCGGTGAGGTTTCAAAACTTTTTTTTTTTTCTATAGAAAATACAGATGCCCCTAAGAATGCTAGTGGAACCACTGATTGAAATTGCGTGAGTTATCTTAAAGGAGAGGGCGTGTTAATGAACACAGAACGAAGGAGCTACCACCATCCGGAAGAGCGCGCGGGGAAGGTCAAGAGAAAAGAGTGGTTGCGCTCCCTACGGCTTGCCGCCTCCCAGAATCCTCCTCGCTGGCAGCCATCTTGGCTGAGCGATGCCTGCACCGCCAGGAAGGACCGCAAGTCAGAACAATTGGCCGGAGAGAGGCCAGAAACTAACCCCGTCAGCATAAAACCGGAGGCGGCGAGCCACGTGGCAGAGCCGTCCTCCGGGGTTCCCTTCCCCAGCTGCTCTCCGCCCAGTGCCCCTTCCCGATAGAGTCTTGCTTTGTCAGCTCATGTGTCTCCTCCGATAATTCATTCCTGAGTGTTAGACAAGAGCCCACTCTCGGGCCGGAAGGGGTGGGTCCCCCTTCCTGCAACGTGAATGCCCACGCAGGTGATGAGGATCTGAGCTCAGGACACATTCGGCCGTGGAGACGTCTCTTCCGTTAGCTGAGAGCGCGGTCCACTCAGTAATTCAGTAGCGGTCCTGCTGCTTTGTTAGTTGATGCCGATGCTCAGCTTTGAAGTGAAATCATTTCCATCCCTTTCTTTCACCCTTATTATTTTCTTGTTTCTGAAGGTTGTGTTGTTTTTTTTTTTTTTTTTGCCGGAGTGAGGGGAGAGAAAAGGGAATTTGCTTTAAGTGTTCAAGTTCCTACACAAATATCACAATACTCTTTGTTAACTATTGAAGCAGTGATGTGCCGCTAACTTCACCTGGCTAGCTTTTTAAAAGTATTACTTGGTAGTTTGTCAAGAAAACATTCTACCAGAGAGGCATGCTCTATCTCTGTCTTCCTGGGAGCCTCCTTGAAAATCAGGTGCTGCTGCATACCTAGGCACAGGAGGGCAAGGCGACCTCAGCACCGTGGATTATGGGCTTGCAGGGAACCCTGAGTGGGACCCTAGAAACCCGAGGCTGCTCCTTGCATCCCGGGAGGTCTCTAACGTCCAGGGATGAATCACGTTTTCCGCATCCCAGATCGAGCGTTTCACCATGTGACGTTTCACTATGAGCAGAGAGCAGATGTGACGAAAGATGGCGGAAAGGTTAGAACTGGTTTAAAGGCACTTCATTGTCTCTTGACGTCTGTTAGAGGAAGAAGGGCTTCCCTGGTGGCTCAAAGGTTAAAGCGTCTGCCTGGAATGCCGGAGACCCGGGTTCGATCCCTGGGTAGGGAAGATCCCCTGGAGAAGGAAATGGCAACCCACTCCAGTACTCTTGCCTGGAGAATCCCATGGAGGGAGGAGCCTGGTAGGTAGGCTACAGCCCATGAGGTTGAACAGAGTCGGACACGACTGAGCAACTTCACTCACTCACTCACTCACTCAGAGGAAGAAGGAGGCTGGCATAGCCCCTGCCAGTAGAACAGGACAGCCAGCTGACCACACGAGGCAGAGGAGACAAGGCAGCAAGAGCCAGGCCAGGGCACAGTCCCCTCAGCGGCCCTCTGCAGCAGCTTCTCCGTGACCCATCTCACTTGGTCAGGACAGAGCTGATCGGAGCAGCAGGAGGACGCAGACCAGTCTCTGGCTTCAATCTAGAGCTGCCTGGTTTTCACTGCCCCGTAGTGTGTCTAATCAAAGCTATGGTTTTTCCAGTAGTCTTGTACAGATGTAAGAGTTGGACCATAATGGAGGCCAAAAGCCAAAGAATTGATGCTTTCCAACTGTGGTGCTGAAGAAGACTTTTGAGAGTCTCTTGGACTGCAAGGAGATTAAACCAGTCAATCCTAAAAGAGATCAACCCTGAATATTCATTGGAAAGACTGATGCTGAAGCTGAAGCTCCAATACGTTGGCCACCTGATGCGAAGAGCTGACTCATTGGAAAAGACCCTGATGCTGGGAAGGATAGAAGGCAGAAGGAGAAGGGGGTGTGGCAGAGGATGAGATGATTCTGTGTCATCACTGACTTGATGCATGAATTTGAGCAGACTGAGAGATCATGGAGGACAGAGGAGCCAGGCACGCTGCAGTCCCCGGGGTCTCAAAGAGGCAGCCATGACTGAGCAACTGAACAACATGTGAGATTACTTACCTGCAGAAATGGAAAAAGGAACATTTTAAGAACATCACAGTTACTTCCACTTTATCAGATACATTTTACCCCAGACTATCTCAAAACATATCTGTGTAATTCCAGCTTGATTATGTGCTTCCCGTCTAAGTTAAGCTTGCACAGACTTATTCAACCTTTTACAAAAAATATGCAAGCACAGTTAACACCAGACAGTCTAGTCATTAAGTGTATACTTCTGCCGAACAATTACTGTAAAATTAGAAATAGTTGTTAAGCATTGTTCTTTAAATCATATAGTCTTGTTTGAAATTTAAAACAGTAAGTTTGTAGTAATGAAGTAAAATTTTAATGTAGTAAAAGTTTACCTTTTAAACTTAGTAATATCTATATTCATGCCAACATTTACAGTTACCAAGATAAAGACTAATATGAAAATCACTTCCACATGATAATTTTAAAGTTGGAATGATCCAGCGGCTTGAGGCAAGAGCAGGCTGGTCCGCTTGGGAGATCTGCACAGCAGATATCCAGATGAGTGTGTAATTACTGTATCAGATTTTTGAAATGCATTGCACAGTTGAGCCCATAGAACATAAGGGAATCTCCTGAGAGTAAGAATGGACAAGGAAGCCAAAATCCATGGTGGGAAGGATCACTGGGGTGTTGGCCTGGATGGGAATGGGGAATGGGTGGGAGGAAACTGGTCCGACAGGCAAATGAGATTAAAGTTTCCAGGCCATGAGGAAAGTCAGCGGAGCTGAGTCCTGGGGCCAGAATAATGTGATATTTCTGACAGTCCCACCCCATAAACACAGGAGGTTTCAGGTCAAGACCAGAAAACATCCACAGAAGGAGCAGGTAGGAATAGGAAAGCCCCACCATCCTAGCTATGGGCGGAGCAGGACCCCAACCCCATTCCCGCTAACACTCACTGGGGTCTTACGTGAGAGTTCCTGCCCACAGGCCTGTTCTCATGGGAGCTTGGGCCAGAATGCACACCTTCTGTGTGGCCCCAACTCCACCACGTCAGTTGCTAGTGCTCCCGGTTCAGTTCCACTGAAGCACCTGGAAAAGATCTTCTCAAAACCCCATTTTTGAAGAATCCCCACAGATAAAAGTTCCAAGGAGCACGAATTCATACTCATACCCACAAAAAGTACTAAAACAGATGAAAAAAAAAAAAAAAACAAAACCTACTCCATGAATGAGACTTTCCAGAAACAACCACCATATTTGAGGTCAGATCTATGGAGTGTGTTATGTTTTATTTACCAGGTTTAGAATACATGGAATAATTGTGTTCAACATGTTTAAAAAATAAGGGGACTGTGAAAGTATGAAAAGGGAAAAGAAGATTATGAAAATTTATCAGACTGTAGATTAGAAGAACTAACAAACTTTGGAACTTCTAAAAACAGAAAGATATAAATACATACACACGTGTATATTTCCAAGTATGATATAAAACCAAGGGACAGGATAGAAGCTGACTGGTTACAAATGATGAGATATTGGTATAAGATTGCTCTGAATATAACAAGAAACAACTCAGAGACAGAATGAGAGAAAATAGAGAGAAGGTAAGAGACACGGAAGACGTCCATTTGGTTAGAAAGTGGAAAATGACTAGAGCTGTTGTTTTCAACCCAAAGAAGATGCATAAGCCATAAAATCATAGTCTCTCTGAGCCAGTCAGAGCTGAGGATGCAACTACGAAAAGAGGGGAGACCTGAGATAAGTCAGCCAAAGGCACGTTGGATTTCCAGCTGCCAAGGGCTGTGGATAAGCAAGAGACCCGGAATCTTCCACTCCCCAAACACATCAGATTTTCCACGGACAGCGGCTGCAGGTGGGCAGGAGGCCTGAAGGAGTCCCTCTAAAGTATTCTAGGTGGAACAGGGTCTTCACACGTGTCCAAAAGCCCGAAAAGCAAAGGGAACTACCCAACAATGTACAAAGATGTCGATCGAGTTGCACACCAGGGAGAGATCTACAGAGATAGAGCTAACTTGGTGTGGAGAACTGGTGGAAAAGATGAATCAACTTGGTAGTGTTCACGCCTAGAGCACCGCAGAATGCAAACTCCTGAGCCCAGCGCCCACTCTCATATCTGTAGCTTGGTATTGAACTGAAACAAATTACACTTGCCAAAAATCTTAGACCAAACTTGACTATAGAACAAATTTACTCAGTCACTCCAAACCAGTGACCTGAGACAAAGAAGAAAAGTCTTTTATGAAGGGAACTATTATTTGCTTTAGACTCCGCTGTTCTAATAGCTCATGATGAAGAAAGAAAACAGGTAATAGAAATAGAACTGTAGGTGACACGATGTTGAAATTATTTGACAGGAGCTTTAAAATTACTAGAAACAAGCTAAATGATCTATCAGAAAAGCATACAGGATAGATGAGGAGATGGTGAATTTCAGCAAATACAAAGAAACTACAAAAGTGAATCAAGTAGAAATTCTAGAAATGAGATATACACTATAAGAAATAAAAATTGAATTGGTTTTAGTCACATAATGATTCAGCAGAGGAAATAATGGGTGAACCTGAGGACAGGTGAATTCAGAAAAAAATAGCAAATCAAAAATAAACAAACAAAAGAAAACATAACAAAACAAAAACCCAGAATAAATAAGAGTCTCTTAATTTATGGGACAATACCAATTGGTCCAACATATCCATAATTGGAGAAAGAGAAAAGAGAACAAGAAGAAATATTTAATATTTGCTGAGAATGGTATAAAATTGTTGATGATGTTAACCCACACATCCAAAGAACTCAGAAAACACCAATCAGGAAAAATAAAGCAGACACACAGATACCCCTCACTCAGACACAAACAAATGTCAACCTAGAAGTCCATATCTTACAAAAATAGCCTTAAAAATAAAGGTAAACCAATCTGAAAATGGGCTTCTCTGGTGGCTCAGCTGGTAAAGAATCTGCCTGTAAAGCAGGAGACTTGGGTTTGATTCCTGGATTGGGAAGATCCCCTGGGGGAAGGGAACAGGTACCCACTCCAGTATTCTGGCCATGGACTGTATAGTCCATGGGGTTGCAAAGAGTTGGACATGACTGAGTGACTTTCACAGCACACAGCAATCTCAAACTGTTCTATCCTATAATTTCATTCTGGAAATGGCAAAATTATAAAGTGGGGAGACAGGTTGCTGCTACTGCTGCTAAGTCACTTCAGTCGTGTCCGACTCTGTGCGACCCCATGGACTGCAGCCTACCAGGCTCCTCCATCCATGGGATTTTCCAGGCAAGAGTACTGGAGTGGGGTGCCATTGCCTTCAGGGAGACAGGTTAGTGGCTACCAAGGATCACTGATGGAGGCAGAGAGGAGAGAGGCCTTACTAACTAGAGCAACACTAGAGATCCTTGTAGGGATGGAATGCTGCGGACCTTAACTGCATCTGTGCCAATAACTTGGGTTATGACATTGACCTGTAGTATTGTGACGTGTTATCATTGGAGGAAACTGAGTAAAGCATATGTGGAATCTCTATATATTCCTTACTGTTTCATGGGAATCTGCTATTTTCCCAGAATAAGTATATACACTTTAAAAATTGGAGGCAAACTAAATCATTTTTCGGGATGAAACCTAAAAGAATTTCTCCCCATCAGAACTTCTTTGCAAGAAAAACCAAAACAATTTCTTCAGTTTAAAGAAAAATTATATCAGACTCAACCTTGAATCTATATAGACAGCCACATAAATAGGCAGCCATGAAGAGCAACAGAAAAGGCACGTATTTGTACAAATTTAAAAGATCTTGAGATTGCTGTGTGCTGTGAAAGTCACTCAGTCATGTCTGACTCTTTGCAACCCCGTGGACTATACAGTGCTTGGAATTCTCCAGGCCAGAATACTGGAGTGGGTAAGCTGTTCCCTTCTCTAGGGGATCTTCCCAACCCAGGAATCGAACCCAGGTCTCCCACATTGCAGGTGGATTCTTTACCAGCTGAGCCAATTTTATCAATGTGTGTGGAGTTTTGAAATTATATATATATGCATATATATATATATACACATCTATTTCTATATGTGTATGAATAGCAAGTTTCATAATTTAAAGCAATAGAAAAAGGAAGAAATCAAGAGAGGTGATCCCATCTGGAGACTGGCACATGTGCTGTGCTGTACTGTACACAGGAGGGGTGGGGAGGGCCGCGATTTTAACAGCAAGAGACCGACAGTGATAAATATGTGTGGTTGGTGAGTCAGAGTGGTCCCACGCAGAGGAGCTGAAAATGCAAGAAGAGGCGTTGGGTTTTCTGAGGTCACCTAATGCCCCCAGGTGTATTAAAGCAAGTTGTCAAAACTTGTGTTAATAGCTAAGTTGAGGAAAGATTTTATTGTTGCTATGTATCAATACCTTTTAAGTGGGGTCTAAAATGTGCTTATGTGAGGCGCATTTTTAAAAAAAAGAAGAAAAACCTCAGTCACTAATTCACTTCAAATGATAACCTACTTGAGATAAACTGTAGACCTAAATGTAAAACCTAAAACAAACAATCCAAAAAAATCATAGAAGAATATATTTGTTACTTTAGGGTAAGAAAAGTTTTCTTGTGAGACAAAAGACACAATCATGGAATGAAAAATAAGTCAGACTTCATCAAATACAAAAAAGAAATCTTCCTCATAAAACACTGTCAATATAATAAGCAAGCAAGTCACAGACTGTGAGGATGTGTTCGTAAAACAAAATATTTCTATCCAGCACCTACAAAGAACTCCTGAAAATCAATAACAAGAAGACAGCTCAATTTTAAGAGGCAAAGGCATGTAGGCACCTCATGAAAGAAAATATGAAGTTGTCAATAAGCACATGAAAAACTCTTCAACTTCATAATTTACCAGGACAGTGCACACTAAAAAGCCAGTGAGACGTTATACCTGCTCCGCTTGGAGGTCTGAGACACAGGAGGTTGGCCGCGGCAAATCTGGAAGAACTCCGAGGAAGCCGGTGCCTGCACACGCTGTTGGCAGGAGAGTGAGACAGTTCAGCCACTTTGGCAAAGCGTCAGTCTCTGAAGGGTTAAATCCACTTCTGTGTGTGTGTGTGTGTGTGTGTGTGTGTGTGCACTGTCTCCTCAGTCATGAGCAAATCTTTGTGACCCTGTGGACTGTAGCCCACGAGGCTTCTCTGTCCATGGGATTCTTCAGGCAAGAATACCACTAGCAGCACCCGGGAAGCCTCCCCAGTAACTCCAGTCCTAGGTGTGTGTGCAAAAGAAATGTGTGTATATGTCCATGCAAAGCGCTTCCTAAGACTTTTATAATAGTGAAACCTTGACTACTGAGCCACACAATGAACTGTTGCTGTTCAGTTGCTCAGTCGTGTCCAACTCTTCGTGGCCCCGTGGATTGCAGCGCACCTGGTTCCTCTGTCCTCCACTACCTCCTAGAGTTCGCTCAAACTCACGTCCATTGAGTTGGTGATGCCATCCAATCATCGCACCCTCTGTCGCCCCCTTCTCCTCTTGCCCTCCATCTGATGGAAACGCATCAGAGTCTTTTCCAATGGACTGGCTCTTTGCATCAGGTGGCCAAAGTGTTAGTTTCAGCTTCAGCAATATTGCTTCCAATGAATGTTCAGGATTAATTTCTTTTAGGATTAACTGGTTTGATATCCTTGCTGTCCAAGGGACTCCAAGAGTCTTCTCCAATGCCACAATTCAAAAGCATCAATTCTTCAGCACTCAGCCTCCTTTATGGTCCAACTCTCACACCCCTACATGACTACTGGAAAAACCATAGGTTTGAATAGACAGTCCTTAGTCGGCAAAGTGATGTCTCTGCTTTTTAATATGTTGTCTAGGTTTGTCATAGCTTTTTGTCCCAAGAGAAAGCATCTTTTAATGGATAAGGTGTGCTTGTTCAAAATGAAGCAGGACAAAAGCTAGCAGAGTTTTGCTAAGAGAACTCACTGGCCATAGCAAACACCATGTTCCAACAACACAAGAGAAGACTCTACGCGTGGACATCACCAGATAGTCAACACTGAAATCAGATTGATTATATTCTTCGCAGCCAAAGATGGAGAAGTTCTATATAGTCAGCATAAACAAGACAAGGAGCTGACTATGGCTCAGATCATGAACTCCTATAAACCAAGTAGACTTAAATTGAAGAAAGTAGGGAAAACCACTAGACCATTCAGGTATGACCTAAATCAAATCCCTTACAATTATTCAGTGGAAGTGAGAAATAGATTCAAGGAATTAGATCTGATAGAATGCCTGAAGAACTATGGGTGGAGGTTCATGGTACTGTATGAGAGGCAGTAATCAAGATCATTCCCAAGAAAAAGAAATGTAAAAAGGCAAAATGGTTGTCTGAGGAGGGCTTACAAATAGCTGAGAAAAGAAGAGAAGCAAAAGGTAAAGGAGAAAAGGAAAGATATACCCATTTGAATGCAGAGTTCCAAAGAACAGCAGGGGATAAGAAAGCCTTCCTCAGTGATCAATGCAAAGAAATAGAGGAAAACAATAGAATGGGAAAGACTAGAGATCTCTTCAAGAAAATTAGAGATACCAAGGGAACATTTCATGCAAAGATGAGCACAATAAAGAACAGAAATTGTATAGACCTAACAGAAGCAGAATATATTAAGAAGAGGTGGCAAGAATACACAGAAGAACTATACAAAAAATATCTTCATGACCTAGATAACCACGATGGTGTGATCACTCACCTAGAGCCAGACATCCTGGAATGCAAAGTTAAGTGGGCCATAGGAAGGATCTCTATGAACAAAGCTGGTGGAGCTGATGGGATTCTCAGTTCAGTTCAGTTCAGTTCAGTTAGGTTCAGTAGCTCAGTCGTGTCCGACTCTTTGCGAGCCCATAAATCGCAGCACGCCAGGCCTCCCTGTCCATCACCAACTCCCGGAGTTCACTCAGACTCACATCCATCGAGTCAGTGATGCCATCCAGCCATCTCATCCTCTGTCGTCCCCTTCTCCTCCTGCCCCCAATCCCTCCCAGCATCAAAGTCTTTTCCAATGAGTCAACTCTTTGCATGAGGTGGCCAAAGTACTGGAGTTTCAGTGTCAGCATCATTCCTTCCAAAGAAATCCCAGGGTTGATCTCCTTCAGAATGGACTGGTTGGATCTCCTTGCAGTCCAGGGGACTCTCAAGAGTCTTCTCCAACACCACAGTTCAAACGCATCAATTCTTCGGTGCTCAGCCTTCTTCACAGTCCAACTCTCACATCCATACATGACCACAGGAAAAACCATAGCCTTGACTAGACAGACCTTTGTCAGCAAAGTAATGTCTCTGCTTTTGAATATGCTATCTAGGTTGGTCATAACTTTCCTTCCAAGGAGTAAGCGTCTTTTAATTTCATGACTGCAGTCACCATCTGCAGTGATTTTGGGGCCCCCCAAAATGAAGTCTGACACTGTTTCCACTTTTCCCCCATCTATTTCCCATGACGTAATGGGACCAGATGCCATGATCTTCGTTTTCTGAATGTTGAGCTTTAAGGCAACTTTTTCGCTCTCCTCTTTCACTTTCATCAAGAGGCTCTTTAGTTCCTCTTCACTTTCTGCCATAAGGGTGGTGTCATCTGCATATCTGAGGTTATTGATATTTCTCCCGGCAATCTTGATTCCAGCTTGTGTTTCTTCCAGTCCAGCATTTCTCATGATGTACTCTGCATAGAAGTTAAATAAGCAGGGTGACAATATACAGCCTTGACACACTCCTTTTCCTATTTGGAACCAGTCTGTTGTTCCATGTCCAGTTCTAACTGTTGCTTCCTGGCCTGCATACAGATTTCTCAAGAGGCAGGTCAGGTGGTCTGGTATTCCCATCTCTTTCAGAATTTCCCACAGTTTATTGTGATCCACACAGTCAAAGGCTTTGGCATAGTCAATAAAGCAGAAATAGATGTTTTTCTGGAACTCTCTTGCTTTTTCCATGATCCAGCAGATGTTGGCAATTTGATCTCTGGTTCCTCTGCCTTTTCTAAAACCAGCTTGAACATTAGGAAGTTCGCGGTTCACTTATTGCTGAAGCCTGGCTTGGAGAATTTTGAGCATTACTTTACTAGCATGTGAGATGAGTGCAATTGTGCGGTAGTTTTCATTCCAATCCCAAAGAAGGGCCATGCCAAAGGATGATCAAACTACTGTACAATTGCACTCATCTCACACACTAGCAAAGTAATGCTCAAAATTCTTCAAGCCAGGCTTCAACAGTATATAAACCATGAACTTCCAGATGTTCAAGCTGGACTTAGAAAAGGCAGAGGAACTAGAAGTCAAATTACAACATCCATTGGATCATAGAAAAAGCAGGAGACTTCCAGAAAAACATCTACTTCTGTTTTATTGATTACACCAAAGCCTTTGACTTTGTGGATCACAATAAACTGGAAAATTCTTAAAGAGATGGGAATAACAGACCACCTTACCTGCCTCCTGAGAAACCTGTATGCAGGTCAAGAAGCAACAGTTAGAATGGGACAGGAAACAATGGACTGGTTCCAAATTGGGAAATGAGTAAATCAAGGCTGTATACTGTCACCCTGCTTATTTAACATATATGCAGAGTATGTCATGCAAAATCCCAGGCTGAATGAAGGACAAGCTGGAATCAAGATTGCTGGGAGAAATATCAATAACCTCAGATACCCAGATGACACCACCCTTATGGCAGAGAGCAAAGAGGAACTGAAGAGCATCTTGATGAAAGTGAAAGAGGAGAGTGAAAAAGCTGGCCTAAATCTCAACATTCAGAAAACTAAGATCATGGCAAATAAATGAGGAAACAATGGAAATGGTGAGAGAATTTATTCCTTGGGCTCTGAAATCACTGGAGATGGTGACTTCAGCCATGAAATTAAAAGATGCTTACTCCTTGGAAGAAAAACTATGACCAACTTAGACAGCATATTATAAAGCAGAGAGATTACTCTGCCAATGGAGGTCCATCTAGTCAAAGCTATGGTTTTTCCAATAGTCATGTATGGATGTGAGAGTTGGACTATAAAGAAAGCTGAGCACCAAAGAATTGATAGTTTTGAACTGTGGTGCTCGGGAAGACTCTTGAGAGTCTCTTGGACTAGAAGGAGATCCAATCAGTCCATCCTAAAGGAAATTAGTCCTGAATATTCATTGGAAGGACTGATGCTGAAGCTGAAACTCCAATACTTTGGCCAACTGATACAAAGAGCTGACTCATTTGAAAAGACCCTGATGCTGGGAAAGATTGAAGGTAGGAAGAGAAGGGGATGACAGAGGATAAGATGGTTGGATAGCATCACAGAGTTGATGGACATGAGTTTGAGCAAGTTCTGGGAGTTGGTAATGGACAGGGAAGCCTGGCATGCTAAAGTCCATTGGGTGGCAAAGAGTTGGACACGAATGAACAGCTGAACTGAATTGAACTGTGCTTCTTCATACAAAAAAAAAAAAAAAGGAATCAATTACTGATAAATAAGCAATAGATATATGTTTCAGAATAATAGACTGACTTGAATAAACCAAAGGCAAACATACATATTATATAATTCAATAGGTAAAATAGTCAAGAATAAGCAAGAGAGACCCACGGTTTCTGGGTGGGATGGAGGCAGTGAGAAGGGGATGTGGCTGCTGGTGAAAGTGTTACGTGCCATCGTAATATTCATAGAAATCTTGTCGAATAGTTCACCTGATGTCTGAGCACATCAATGTGTGTAAATTATATTCAAAAAAATTTATTTGTGTGAATTTGGGGCATTTTGCCATGCCCAGGGATTAGGGGCAGGAGGAAAAGGGGAAAACAGAGGATAAGATGGCTGGATGGCATCATGGACTCGATGGACGTGAGTCTGAGTGAACTCCAGCAGATAGTGATGGACAGGGAGGCCTGGCGTGCTGCAATTCATGGGGTCGCAAAGAGTTGGTCACGACTGAGAGACTGAACTGAACTGAACTGAACTTAGAGCGCAGACCTGATGCCTGAAGTTGCCTTCACGAGGACATTTCTAGAAGGGGACAAAAGCTGATCTTGAGACTATCACAGAGCAACCAACTCCTTCTGCTCCTCCCTCTGATCTCCTGTTACCCCAGTTCTCTCTGGTCTCTGGACAGCCAGGTAGCTGATCCAAGAGCATAGCTGGCCTCTAGGAAAAGATGACTGTTCATCCCAAGGGAGTTCCAGAAAGAAGGAAACTGACACCATCTGGGGTGGTTCGCTTTGGGGTCAGTGTGGCTCTGCTGTGCTGCCCTGCTCTTTGATCAAGCATCAGTCCAGGTGTCGCTGTGAAAGTCCTTTCTAGATGTGATTAACATCTGCAATTAACTGACTTTAAAGGTGGTTGCACTTCATAGTGTGAGTAGGCCTCATCCAATCAGTTGAAGTTCCCAAGGCCAAAGGCTGAAATTTCCCAAAGAAGAAGCAATTCTGCCTCAAGACAGCCTTAGAAACTCTTCCTTACATTCCAGCCAGTGGCCCTGCTGGATTCAGCCTGGAGGGTGCAGTGTTAGCTCTTCCCTGAACTCCCAGCCTGCTCCATGGGCTTCAGACTTTCTGGCCCTGTAATTACGTGAGACAATTCCTTAGAATAAATCCCTGTCTCTATATAGCTATATCTATACCCAGAGATGAAGAGAATTGAATCCGTATCAAGCATCTTTTCTGACCACAGCACTAAGAGATTAGGTATCAATTAACCAATTAAGGGAAAAAAAAAAAACCTAAAAACCACATAGACATGGAGGCTAAGCAATGCAGTTCTAAATAACCAAGAGATCACTGAAAAAATCAAAGAGGAAATAAAAAAGTGCCTGGAAACAAATGGCAATGAAAACATGGCAACCCAGAAATGGGGGGACACGGCAAAAGCAGCTCTAAGAAAGCAAAATTTGCAGCAGTACAACCCTACCTCAAGAAACAAGAAAATCCTGAAATAAACAACCTAACTTTATACATAGAGCAATTAGAAAAAGACAGCAATAGCGACAAAAACACCCAAAGTTAGTAGAAGGAAAGGAACCATCAAGATCAGAGCTGGAATAAATGAAAAAGAAATGAAGAAACACTAGCAGAGATCACACATACACAGAGAGGCATAGGCTACACACAGTGGCGGTTTAGCCGCCTAGTTGTGTCTGACTTGTGCAACCCCAAGGACCAGCCTGCCAGTCTCCGCTGTCCCCGCCATTCTCTAGGCAGGATACTGGAGTGGGTTGCCATCTTCTCCAGGGGATCTTCCTGACCCAGGGATCAAACCCTAAGCTCCTGCATTGCAGGTGGATTCTTTACCAGTGAGCTGCCAGAGATTCCCATAGATGATATATAGATATCTGCGGATAGGGGCTTCCCAAGCGGCACTAGTGGTTCAAACAAACAAACAAACAAACACCTGCCTGCCAATGCAGGAGACAAGAGATACGGATTCAGCCCTTGGTTTGGGAAGAGCCCCTGGAGGAGGGCATGGGAACCCACTGCACTATTCTTGCCTGGTGAATCCCATGCACAGAGGAGCCTGGTGGGCTACGTCCAAAGGTTCGCAAGGAGTCGGACATGAGTGAAGCAATTTAGCACGCATGCATGCATACATAGATATTTGATATAGAGATCTATACATATATCTATGTATCCAGAAATATATATATATATATAAAGAGAGAGATAATATTTAGAATCCTCCTTATCTATCTGTCCATCATCCATCCATCCATCCATCTGCATAGTATGGTCTTCCAGAGACTCAGAACCACGTTCCATGACAAATGTGTCCTATACTGTGTGGCCCTGGAGAACCCAGACTAACCCCTGACTGTATTTCTCTCCACACCAGCCCTACAACCTGAGTCAGAAGAAGCAGGTGGCCCAGGGTGAAAGGTCGTTTATTTGGAAGGAAACATTCCTGGAGTGATGGATGAGGGTGTCTGCCAGCTGGCATGTTTGGGGACAAGGACATTCATATTTCTGAATCCAGATTCCCTAGAATGGGATGCTGAGTGCTCATCACATAATTCTTCCTGATGTACCTGTTCATTATTTCCCCCATGAAAAATAGTGGTCAGGTGCGAAATTGTTACACCACAATCTATTCTCCAGGGATTTGTGGGCTTTTTAATCAAAATGTGCCTCTTTCTGCTGACTGTTATGCTGTTGAGGGCTCCAGCACGAACTCAGCAGTGGGTGAAGGTCAGCTTCTCAGAGTCACTGTGGGATTAACTGCTTGAGTGTGACTGGGACCCCAGAGTGAAGGCAGTGAGGGGGCAGGGGGTTTTGTCCACCCCTCCTGAACCACGCCCATAGGACCACACCATGCTGGAAGGAGGCAGCCCCCCACCACACCCCACTGCTTGGGGTGTACTAAGCCCTTTGCTTCTCTGTCCCAGGATCAGCAGCTTCTTTCTGTAGTTATGTGGTTGCCTTTGAAACCACGGCACCCTCCATCTCGTATGTGGTGTGCAGTGCAGACCCTAGGATCCCACCTTGGATCTCAGTGGCAGTCTGCGATCCTCAGTGTATCAGAGGGGGTGGGATTGTCTTGCACCCACAGCTTCCAAGCTGGGATAGGATGCAGGCTGCAGAGCAGAAGCCTGAGGCGGGGACTTGAGGAGGAGGCTGCCCTCATCAGGACCTTCCTGCAGACCCTGATGTCCATTCCCCACTCCCACCTCCACCGCTACCACCAGGCAGAGGTGCCAGTATTCCTGCCCTGTGCCCCCTCTGCCTCTTCTCTCTCCTTCCTCTTCACAGGCATGGACAGGACCCGGGTGGGGCCAACACTCCGGCCCGCAGCCTCATTCTGGACCCGGGTCATTAATGTGTTTAGTTGGCTGCCTCCACCATCACCTGCTCTGTTTTACCTGTCATTCTGGATGACTGGAAGGCCCAGGACAAGGCTATGTCACTTGCCCATTGCATCCCGAGCCTCGTCCTTCCAGCTCCTATCTGCACTCACCTGTCCTAAACACCCTACTGGGTGTGCTCCAACCGGCCTTATTACCCGGGGAGTCCCTTCCCCCTCTCTTTCGGACAAGCACTAAAATTCCCCATCCACTGCCACGGTGTGCCCTCTTGGCCGCTTCCTTCTCTCCCTGCCCTGAGGAGGCTGTCTCCTGCCCTGCCCCAGACTCTGCACTTGGCCCCCCAGCACTGGCCTGGAGACCCTCTCCTGCTCCCCTCCCGGACCTGCTGCTCTCCTGCAGCCTCAGCTGGACTGTGCCCCAGGTATGTGCCTGAGGAGGCCCAGGACCTGAGTAGAGCACTGCTTTCTCCAATAACGGTTCCAAATTTTCTGCAAGATGCGCACCATGGCTGGCTTCCTTTCAGTGAAGATAACGTCCTCTAATGCCGGAAAGGAAAGTGGTCGGTGGACTGCACACCTTGTGCGGCCCTTCTGCTGCCCGTGAACCTTATGCGGAGACAAGGTGAGGGGCTCCAAACTCAAATGTGGTTTGTGCCAAACCCAGAGCCAGCTTTCATCTGTTTTTTTTTTTTTTTTTTTGGGGGGGGGGGGGTGGATCAGAAAGTTGCTTGCACAATCACCATCACAAAAAACCCAATATAATACAGTTGAATAACTTTTCAGTATTGAAACACAAATCAAAACTTGCAAGTGTTTCAGAAACAGCCACCAGCTTCCAAGGATAAGTGATTATCAGGATGGGTGCTCAGGCATTTTTAAGGATCGTGCAGAATAACATTATGGTGTATGTTCTACAGTCCATTCATTTTGTTGTTTCTGAGCCTCAATTCCCAGTGCGGTCCAAGCACTTGTAGGGGATGTCACAGGACTAATTCTCCCCACAGCTGGAAACATGCATTTGGGCGTTACCAGCAATAGCACCCCACTCCAGTACTCTTGCCTGGAAAAATCCCATGGACGGAGGAGACTGGTGGGCTGCAGTCCATGGGGTCGCTAAGAGTCAGACATGACTGAGCGACTTCACTTTCGTTTTTCACTTTCATGCACTGGAGAAGGAAATGGTAACCTACTCCAGTGTTCTTGCCTGGAGAATCTCAGGGACGGGGGAGCCTGGTGGGCTGCCGTCTATGGGGTCGCACAGAGTCAGACACGACTGACGTGACTTAGCAGCAGCAGCATGTTACAAAACTATGTTGAAGTAACGACAGCTTATGTTACACGATGATTGTAAAGACAGATGGAGGGAAAGAGAAGCTGTCACCTGTAAACCTCTTCCCTGTGCTGGTCTGTCCTCCTAGCATCACTGATCATGCAGAGGGGTTACGGAGGCGCCACCCCCAGGCCAGATCTCCAAGCACGAATTCCTTCACAGTTCCTGACCTCACTGCAATGTTGACCTTGGATAAACCTCTTCAAATCCCTCTGTCTCCCTCTCCTCATCTGGGTAACAGGTACAGGGCTTCTTTCATAGGTTGTTTGAGGACCAGAGGTTGTGACTGTGAAAGTCTTAGCACAATCTCTGTCAACGGTTAATGCCCAATAAATGATTATGCATGTGGGTGTGATTTCATTCTCCATATGTTTGATTTCGTGCTCACAACAAGCATGCAAGATAGATCTTTTAATCTCCACCTTAAAAACTGAACACTTGAAACCAACGCTGTATCCTCCAGAAAGCAGAGTCTGAGGAAAGGATTATGTGCCGATGCCGTACAGGGCGCAAGGCCCCAGGGCTGCCTTTTGCTCCTTTACAACCACAGCCTGGGAAACTTAAGCACAGACCTTAATTTCTCACAGTTCCGGAGATAAGGTGTCTGCAGACTGGGCAAGGGCCACTTCCTTCTGGTTTGCAATGGTGGTCTTCTCGCTGTGTCCTCAAGTGGCAGAGAAAGTGAGAGAGACAGGAAGCGAGGTCTGGGGTCTCTTCTTTGAAGGACACTAACCCCATCACAAAGACCCGGATGCTGGGAAAGACTGAAGGCAAAAGGAGAAGGAAGAGGCAGAGGATGAGATGGCTGGATGGTATCACCGACTCAATGGACATGAATTTGAGCAAGCTCTGGGAGATAGTGGAGGACAGAGGAGCCTGGTGTGCTGCAGTCCATGGGGTCACAAGGAGTCGGACACGACTGAGCAACTGAACAACTACAATTGACATGAAAACAGCTGTACATATTTAGTGTACGCAACTTGATGAGTTTGGAGTATACAAACACCACGGAGCCAGCATTGCCATCTGTGTGTAAAGATAGCCATCACCTCCCAGAGTTTGCGCTTCTCCTCGCCTCTTCCCCTCCTCCTTCTTCCTAACATAATTTGTATGTGTGTGATAAGAGCACTTAAAATAAGATCTATCCTCTTGGCAAACTTCTAAGTACATAGTACAGTAGTGCTAACTCGAGCCAGCTCTAATGTACAGTGGATCACTAGGACTCATTCATCTTATAACTGAAACTTTGTACCTTTTGATCAATTTCTCTCCATTTCTCACTTCCCCCAGCCCCTAGCAACCAGCTACCTACTCTTTGTCTTGATGAATTTGACCTCCTTAGGTTCTCAGTATAGTGATACCACATGAGATTTGTTTTTCTGTGCCTGCCTTATTGCACTAAAGGTAATGTCCTCTGGGCACACACGTATTGTGAACGGCGTCTCCTCAGCTTGCGTTCCGTAACTGGACAAAGTGCTGCGTGCTTGGTTCCCGAGTGTGAAATGGAACAGGACGGAGATCAGGAGTGGCAGATGCAGCTCGTTTAACCGGGATTTTACAGGATGAGAAGAGAGGAAGCACTTGGGCCGTAACAGCAAAGGTGACAGACAGCACCTCCCACGCACCACTCGGAGGCTGGGGGGGTCTCTGGTTCTCCCTTTCTGCCCCTGGGGTGGGTGCCTGAGGTCAGGAAATTGAGGCGCAGGGTGGCTAAGTAGCCTACCCGAGGCCACATCACCCTAAAACCGCAGTCACTTACCCAGGACACCAGGCCTCAGGGGCCCAGGCTTGCTCACTCATTGTGTTGATGTATACGAGGTTCCCCCCTTGGGCCCTGGGCCTGCACCAGGCTTCACAGGCATTGCATGGACCCAGGTAAGGTGCCAGCCTGGGCAGGGCTTTTAGGATCCCAGTTCTGTGGATAATACAGCTACTTCCACGCTGTTCCTCTGAGCACTGTGTCATAAACCTCTGGTCCGCAGAACTGTGGATCCCCACCAGTGATGCTGGCAGAGGCTGCGGCAGGGCCTGGCCAGCACCAGTCGTCCACCAGCCCTTCTCTAGCTGGAAGCTGGCACTCAACTGGAGAAGCACTGGTGTCTCCTGCAGCTGTTCAGGGCCAGAGCATCGGTTCTGTAGGACCCGCGTCCGTTCTCATCGGTGACGTCTGCGTTACAGTCACAGAGCTTTTCCAATACTACATCTTTCGTCGTGAAGCTGACCTGGTGACCAGCATCACACACAGCCTGTCCTCAGTAGCTGCAGAGCCTATATTTGTGCATTCACCCACTTGCTAACATTTATCTGTGGCCCCAGGTCAAAAGTCTCAGGGCTTTCATGGATTTATCTGTCTAACCGCAGAGCATGGGGAATTTGAGTTCCCAACACGGTCCCAGCAGAGGGGGAACCAAGGCACTCCGCCTCCTGGTCTCGGCTCCCATACTAAACAAGCGGCCTTTTCACAGTCTATTTAGTGACACATTCTCCCCATGTTTAGGCTTCTGGTTGATGCCTTTACTGTTTAAAATTTCCCTCAAGCATCATGCTGAAACACTGCCCAGGATCCTAAGAACAAGAGGTTCTGAAAATACACGTGTTAGATGAGCTTCACTCAGACACAAGCTCCAGAGATGGTGGCTTGAATTCAGTGTTAGTAAGTCAGCCATATGTTAAACCAGCGTCTTTAAACAGAAGCGCACAGTACAGGCTCGTTTTGATCTGCTGACAAAGTCGCGTTGGTCTCAGGACCCTGGCCATGCATTTCCCCAGGTGCACTGACCTGGCATGAATCCAGGGTTCAAACACAAAACAAACCACCAAGGATATCACTGCCTGGACCAGGGCTTGGTGAACTGGGCTACTGGGCCAAGTCAGTGTAGAGCACTCACTGCAGTCCATAGGGTTGCAGAGTCGAACGTGACTGAGGGGACTTAACGCACGCACACAAACGTAACATGGGAGCTGGTCGGTTACATCCTGAGAAATAGGATGGAGTAGGTGCCCTCATACTGAGGTCTTGAGAAAAGGGAGTTAAATGTGCGTGGTTGCTCCTGCCTATGAGCGCGTGCTCAGTTCGCTTCAGTCGTGTCTGACTCTTTGTGAGCCCGTGGACTCTAGCCCGCCAGGCTCCTCCGTCCGTGGGACTCTCCAGGCAAGAATACGGGGTTGGGTGGCCATGCCCTCCTCCAGGGCATCTTCCCGACCCAGGGATTGAACCCATATCTCCCGCATTTGCAGGCGAGTTCTTTACCACTGAGACACCTGGAGAGCCCCTTCTGTCTGTGAGCCAGTATCAGAGTGAACGTGGGCACCAGAGGCTCACCCCACACGGAGCTGACGAGGCTGCGGGTGTCTGCTCCCCTTCCTGGTTCTCCCGGCTCCCGCCCCGGCATAAGGCAGGGCCGTGTCATAATCAATAAGGATCGTCTCCAACCCTCCCAGCTAGTTGCTCCTTTATCTTAGAGGAGGAAACAGGGTCTTGTGCAAGAGACGTGCAGACACAGGCCCTAATACCGGCCCAGGGCTAGGCTCTGCCTCCGGCAGTATGACCACCAGGGAACACGGCCTCGACCTCTGTGCACAGGTTGCCCTCTGTGAAGTCAGGGCAATGAGGATTGTCAGGAGGGCAAAGGGAACCCACTCAGGAACAGTCCCACTCATTGCGACGCTATGAGCTGTAGCCCGCCAGGCTCCTCTGTGCTTGGGATTCTCCAGGCAAGAACACTGGAGTGGGTTGCCATGCCCGCCTCCAGGGGAATCTTCCCAGCCCAGGGATTGAACCCAGGTCTCCTGCATTGCAGGTGGATTCTTTACCGCCTGAGCCACCAGGGAAGCCCAAGTATTAAGCGATTAAATACCTGTTACCTGTGGAGGGCGATGCTGGTGCTTGATTCAGAAGCCCTCAGGCCCCTCCTGCCTTTGCACCCATCTCCCCAGTGGAGCTGTGGCTCTTCTGTGGGACGCTGACCTTGACCCCTCCTTCACCTGCACAGACAGGAAGTGCCCAGAGGTTAGGTCCTGCCATCCTGCCCCCCACCACCACGACCCCAGAGACGTGGCCAGGTTCCGGGTCTGGAGCTTCCTGGCTCCGGGCTGGAACTGTGCTGGGGGATAACGCACACCTGGGGCCCCTTGGGATCAGGCCGGAGCCATGCCCACCTCGTGGCTTCCTGCTTCTCCTCCAGCCGGGACCTCACACCATTCATTTCCCGCCCACACCCCGTCCCATCACACGCCTCTGCCCCTCGCCTCAGGCCTGCTGCTGCAGAATCTGATGACACAGAGCATCACTGAAGCCCGCGGGCTCCCAGCTGAAGACCCCGGGATGGACCCATGCTGCCCGCTGGCCTGGGTCTGCCTGCCCCCTCCTGCCCCATCGCATTTCCCAGCCTCGTCTGTGAAGACTGACAGAGCTGCAGAGACTGGGACCCACTGCTGGACCCCTGAGGGCCGCCCCGGGCCCCCGCCTCATAAGCAGCACCCTGCAGCTGTGAGAAAAGCCACCCGCTGTGCTTTCCCAAGGCCCTCAGGAGAAAGTCTCGTTTCCCAAGAGGGGGTGTCAGCCACGTGGAGGGAAAGCAGGTTGGAAAACAGCAGGCCTCTCTTCAAAGAGCCTCTGGACATGAGAGAGAGGCTTTGCTGCTCCTGTGGAGTACCGGTGTAAACAGGAGGGGTTTCTCCAGAAAGTGGTGTTCCAGGTGGTCCCCGGACCCGGAGGCCCCGCAGACACAGGGCCTTCTGCCCGTCACTGGCCTGTAGTAGGTCCGCTCCTGGAAAGGCAGGTGGTAGAGCTCATGGGGAGGGGTGCCTGGTAACCATAGTGGGCACTGCGAGAGGGAAACGGCAGCCCCCTCCAGGGCTCGTGCCTGGAGAATCTCCTGGACAGAGGAGCCTGGCCGTGGGGTCACACAGAGTCGGACATGAGTCATGCAGAGCGAGCAATGCGGAGCAGGGCAGGGCAGCCGGTACCTGGTG
This sequence comes from Oryx dammah, assembly GCF_014754425.2. NCBI lineage: Eukaryota > Metazoa > Chordata > Mammalia > Artiodactyla > Bovidae > Oryx > Oryx dammah. The sequence goes on from NW_024070204.1 coordinate 4,258,415, forward strand.
GGTCCTCAGGCAGGGCCCAGAGCCCCTCTGAGGTGGGAGGTGAGGTCGGCATGGGCTGGTGGTATGAGGGCCCAGGTGTGGTGGGGTCTGAGGGCCCAAGTGTGATGAGGTCTGAGGGTCCAGGTGTGGTGAGGTCTGAGGGCCCAAGTGTGGTGGGGTCTGAGGGCCTAAGTGTGATGAGGTCTGAGGGTCCAGGTGTGGTGGGGTCTGAACACCCAGGTGTGGTGGGTCTGAGGGTCCAGGTACAATAGGAAAACATTGGTTCTAAGTTGCATCAAATGGCAGTTGTATAGTTTCTCCCCTCAGCACTGAGCTCCCCACATGTAGGCAAACAGTTGGATTTATTTAGCACCGGTTTTTGAAAAAAAGTGGGATTACTAATAGCTTTTTGTTAGAATTGTTGTGATAATGTAATGGGATATAAGAAGGACATCAGCTTAGCATGTTGTAGGTCAGTGTACAAATATAAGTGATCACACCTGACATGTAAATATCACTTATACTATGAAGTAGAGTATTTAGTTTGCCTATTTCCTGGCTCAGTAGGAAATAAAATATTGATTTGCTTGCACATGTGAGGTGTCTGTGCCAAGCCCTTGAGTGTGGTCTGGGGGAAAGATGTTTCTTTCTGCAAGTCCAGCAGCCTGCAATGTCCTGAGTTACACAGGTCCTAATGTCAGTCCAGAGCAGAGTTTAAACGAAACCGACTATTTTAACTGTCGCTCTCTTCTTGTTTAGAAGAGTTAATTGTGGTTTATCTCATATTGTTCTTAGGAAACTGGGGAGCTGATGACACCAGTTGCAATTGTGTGATGCATTTTTAAGCAGATATTTATTTACATAATATGCTGCTGTCCAAAACAGGCTCACCCAGACCAGATGTTTTTATCACCAGCCTTGGTATCTGGGAAGAAATAAATAAAACTGTGCAACAAGCTGACCGTTAAACAGCACGATTTCAAAAAATACCCTCTTTGAAAAGACTGTTTGGAATTTTCTTATACATTTCTTAGTTCAAGGAACTGCATTTAACTGCGAGAAGATGGATTGTTAGTTGTTTCAGAAAATAACAGTAAGGGTATTTGAATTAAATTCACTTCCATTCCAAGTATTATTTGGAATATTTTGAATATGGAAAACATGTTTCCTATTGCTGTTTATCTAAAGCTAGTGTTCTATCCTCTTGCTTCTCTCTGATGAAAGTGTGAGGTGATAAACAAGTGGACATTTTATCATAGCAACACTGCTGATCAGAATTTTTTTTCTTATTCTCTAAGAGACTCTACATCTGGGTCTCTCCAATACCTTGGTCTGATTCTCAGACACAGCTGAAAACCCCCTGGAGACCTGTCTACTACCTGACCCCTGGGAGCACTGACCCACACAGTGATCCACACAGCCGCTTGGAATTCATATTTCTTTTTGGTTTCCTCTTTCTTCATGCTTCTGGTCTTGCCATGGTCTGAGGGTCCCTTCTGCTACCTTCTTCCATCTCCTTTTGTACCATCTTTCTCTCTCTCTGCCCACCTTGGGCTCAGCAATCATTCCTTTTGCTTTTTCTCTTCTAAACCATATTCTGTCTGTTTTTGTATCTCGTGCTGTGACGTACCTGGGATTCTAGCTGCCCTTGTCATCCCACCTCTAAATAAATTTGTGAGATAAACAAAACCGTGAATTTTACACTTCAAATTAGTGTTTTCTTAATTATAAAGCTTAATTTAACTGGAGAGGGCAGAGCAGCACAGACATGCTCATAGATTATTGGTGTCACTCTAAATTGTTATAACTCTGAAAATAAATTTGCCAGTATGTCTCCAGAGCTTAAAGTCGTTAATCCTCTTTAACCCAGTAATTGAACTTCTGAAAATCAACCCTTCAAAGCAAATCTGAAACTCAAGCATAAAATCACATACAAAGATGTTTATGATGGCATATTTATAATGGAAAAGAATGGAAACATCCCATGATAATAAAATGGTTTTACAAATACATTTTGGAAATAAATACAAAAAAATATTACGATGAGAAGAATATTAGTGTAAAGTTGAGTGAGTGTTAAGATGGGAAGTTTGTATTAGGATTGGCAGAGAATTCACAGTTGGGCTTGTGCAACCCTACAGACTGTAGCCCGCCAGGCTCCATGGGATTCTCCAGGCAAGAACACTGGAGTGGGTTGCCATTTCCTCCTCCAGGGGATCTTCCCGACCCAGGAATCAAACCCACATCTCCTGTGTCTCCTGCGCTGACAGGGGGATTCTTCACCCCTGAGCCACTGGAGAAGCCCGGCGTCAGGATAGAAGTAGATTGAGAGGTGGACTCAGGACAAGTTTGAGCAACATAGGCAGAAGTAATGGTGGGCGTTCTGGTTGAATGCTGTGTAACAAATGACCCTAAGCTTTGTGGGGATAAGATAATATGTTCACAAATGCTGTGGGTCAGGAAACTGTATGGAACACAGAAAGGAGGTCTAGGGTCTTATTTGGAAAGATTTGAATGGCTGGGCTGGCCCAAGGCTGGGGACTGGAACCGTCTGGCTGCTTCCTCACCCAGACATGTGTTACCCGGGCTTGATGGCTTGAAGCACGGGCTCCCCGGGACGGTTCAGTGGTATGTCCACACATGGCTTCTCCCCCTGCTTGGGCTTCTCACTGCATGGAACTGGCTTCCGGGGACCACATAGAAGCAACATGACTTTTAAGACCTTGTTCCAGAAGACACAGGGTCCCTTCCACCATACTGCTTGACTGAAGCTATCTCAAGCCTGCCCTGACTTGAGGGGAGAGGACAGTCTCAGTCCCTTGATGGGGCAAAAGTCAAAGAAGTTGGGACCTATTTCCTTTTGCCCACAAGGACCTGAGCACCAAGGCATAGCAGATAGAGGCGACATCACTCCTAAGAGTGTCCATGATCAGAGACTTTAGGAATTAATAACACAGAAGACCCTTACCCTCTGCCTGGAGTAGACTAGTTCAGCCTTCAGACAAGCAGAGGGTCTCTCATTTCCAGGAGAGTTAAGGAATAAGATGGGTCATAGTCCCTGTTGGATAGTTTAAAAACATTTCTATTTAATGGTGGAAGGAATTACATGAAGTTCTTGATTTCTGTGTTCATTTGTAGAAGCTCTATTTGCTCTTTTACTAACCTTTGAAAATTTATAAGCAGAAATTAAAATCCATGCCATGGGTCCCAAGCTAAATTGGTTTGTTATCAAATGCTCATTATATATGATCCTAGAAAGGTTTCAGGAAATGGACTTGAATACATTATAGACTGGGCTTTTTCATACCCACCTCCTCATCCAGGAAAAAGAAAACCACAGAGAGTCAGAGTTAATCCATAAAACAGAGAGATGCTCTCTCTTTTTGGTTTCTTAAATTTGAAAGTAAATTTTATATACTTATAAAAATCCATTCAGTAATCATGCTGAATGTTTACATCCATATCTCCTGACTCAGTGATCTCCAATCGTATTTCCTTTGTGTCTCTCCAATGGCAAGTACCATATCCTGTCTTGGATTTCAGTTATTTATACATTAATCTAATAGTCTTCCCTGGAGGCTCAGTGGTAAAGATTCCATCTGCAATTTAGGAACCGCAGGAGACGTAGGTTCGATCCCTGGATTGGGAAGACCCCCTGGAGGAGGGCCTGGCCACCCATTCCAGTGTTCTTGCCCGAATCCTATGGACAGAGGAACCTGGCAGGCTGACGCCCATAGGATCACGAAGAGTCGGACACGACTGAAGTGGCTTAGCACATACGCACGCACACGTTAATCTAACCCATACTAGATTGTATTCTAGCATATTCTATGCATTTAGCATGTGACTCAAATATATGCCCTTAATTTAGTTTAACCGCTCTTTTCCGGCCTTGTTTTGGGCATGCACAGAAATTAGCAGTCAGGATTTTCAATCTCTTTTATATTTCCTTTCATGTTGGGGCATCAGCTTCAGTTGACCTTTATTTTTTTATTTATTTAATTGAAGGGTAATTGCTTTACAGAGTTTTCTGTCAAATGTCAACATAAATGAGCCCTACAGTTGACCTTTGAATAACATGGGGGCTAGGGGCATCGGCCCCCAGTACAGTAAAAAATTCACATATAACTTTGCAGTCGGTCCTTTGTATATACAGTTCTACATCAGTGAATTCAACCAACCATGGGTTGTGTAGTATTGCAGTACATATTTACTGAAAAAAAAAAAACAACTGTGTATAAGTTCAAATACTATTCCATTTGCAAAGAAGTTCATATTCATGATCATTCATAAGTTTTATCCTTTCATTATGTTTTGTCTCACGTCTTAACACAGATGGACAGGATAGCTTGCTGTTCTTTAGGGAGTATTGATTGTGTTTCCCGAGAGCAATGCTATAAATATTGTTGCATCGCCCACGTTTTAACCTGCTCACCAGATGTTCAACTGTCTTCCTAGCAGCAGCGAGAAAATCGCATAAAAATGGGGGCAATGTGTCAGATCCTGTTACCTTCTAAAATGCTGCTTTTTCACCTGAAAAATGGGATTGATACTGCCTGTCTGGCCTCCATCATGAGGTTGTTTTAGGAACGAGTGAGAAAACGCTGATGTTCCCTGACATGCGGGGCAACGTGTGGAATAGCTGTCGCTGAGCACAATCTGTGATGAGAGAGGGCACAGACACACAGCAGCTGCCAGGCTGCTCGCCTCACCCCACAGTCTGGCGGGTACCTCTCGTTACAGTCGGGCCCGTTGTCATCGGCCTTGGTTCAGCCTCAGGATCTTTCTCAACACAGTGCCTGCGGCCCCTGAGATAACCCTCTCTTAGGGAATGTGGTTTCTGAGTGAGCAGAGATACTCCCCAGGCACAGAACTTGCTGCTCTTCCACGTTGGTGAGCACATCTCTGTTTGTTCATATGGGGCGGCTCCCCTCCCCACCCCTCCACTTCTGACAACCAGCTGCCCTTCTTCACCTCTTTGCCCTTCAAGCAGGTTGCTTGATGGGGTCCCGAAAGTGACCAGGCTGGGGCTGGGGTGCTGGTCAATCCTGAGCAAGCCTTCCATTCACACCTATCAGCAAATCTATGCTCCAGGCTGGATCTGGAGAGGGCATGGTAATAAATGAGGCTCTGAAGGGTGACTTGCTTGATTGCATTTCTCTCATCTGACATCTTTCTTAATTAAAGATTTTTCCCCCTGAAAACACATTATTAGATATAAGGTATATAAGGTATAACCTCACATAAGTTTGAGGTTAGGTACATCTTGAAACACCTCATTCTGCCCCAATCACTACTTGAAACTTAAATAAGTTTGTTTTAATGTGTGTGTGTGTGTGTGTGTGTGTGTGCTCAGTCGTGTCTGACTCTTTGCCACCCCACGGACTGTAGCCCACCAGGCTCCTCTGTCCATGGGATTCTCCAGGCAGGAATACTGGAGTGGGTTGCCATGTCCTTCTCCAGGGGATCTTCCTGACCCAAGGATCCAACCCGTGTTGCCTGCGTCTCCTAGATTTGCAGGCGGCTTCTTTACCACTGAGCCACCTGGGAAGCCAATGCCTTAATGAGAGGTGGACGATCTCTAAGGAGGAATATGGAGCATGTGGAAAGGTCCTCACAGCTCGGCTCTGACTTTGGCTGCTAACCCAGCTCTGCTCCCATTGTGGCTGAACACCCTGCCCTGGCCGCACCAGCTCAGGCTGGGGACACGTGGGGTCTGGGACCACTGTCACCCAGAGAGGCCCCGGGGGGCTGTCAGCATTCCAGATGACTGACTTTTGTTTATGGATACGGATATTCGCTCCCAGAAGTCTGAAGCTGGGTCTGTGTAGCCTGTGGCCCGATCCTATTAAAGCCCCACTGTGCTTTCTTTTTAAGTTGAGGGCTCTGGTGAACTCTGACCTCCCGGGAGGTAGGCCCCCTGATGAAGACGGGCACCTGTGTCTTCAGAGGGGCCGAGGGGCTGAGAGCTGAGTGTGGCGATGGAGGTCTGGGTTCCCTCCACTGTTGTGAAGGAGCCAATAATCATAGTCTTTATTTGGAAGACCAGTAGAGGCCCCTAGGAAGACCTGAGCCTGGCATCAAGCAGAGGAGGCTGTGTGCACAGCCCTGGCCTGGCAGTGGGGGACAGGAGGCGAGGAGAAACAGGCTGTCCTTCAGCTCACCTTGCCCAGCACCCACACCCTGTGAAGGGCTGTGTCTGCCTACCTGGGAACCACAAGGCACCCCAGACGAGGGAAGGAGATGGGTGGGCGGCCAGACATTTAGAGCTGACCATGCTTACTGGGTTCTGGGAGCCCAGAGACAGCTCTGCTGCCAGTTTGGGTTGGGGGAAGGGCTAAGAGAGCTTCCTGCAGACTGGCCTTGCACTTGGTCTTGAATGCTTGAATGATAAAACTGATGCCGAAAGCTCAGCTTCTCTGCGCACCAGTGCTGAACCGAATCTCAGAGACAGAGTTTTGGGTGAAATAGAAAAGGAGAGCTTTATTACTTGGTCAAGTGAAGTGGGGACACAGAGGGCTCATGCCCTCAAAACCAAGCGTCCCCACTTGGGAAAGACAGTGATAAGTTTTGTATTAACAGTAAATGAGGGTGTGATCAGCTCGTGAACGTTCTTTTGATGGTTGGTGGTGAGGTAAGTAGGGGTCAGCATCATCAGCCTTCAAGTTTAACTGGTCTGGAGTCTACCTGCTTGTGGGCAGCATATCATCATTAAACATTGACTTCTCTACCTGGAAGGGTTTTCTGTATCTGCAAAACAACTCAAAGATATTGTTGTGTGTGTATCCATTGATGGGGAAATAGGCCCCTGCCTCAAGGCTGCTCGACTGCTCCTCCTGGTTTCACTTTCCCTCCCTTCCCTAACTGGGCTTCCCTGGTGGCTCAGACAGTAAAGAATCTGCCTGCAGTGCAGGAGACCCAGGTTTGATCCCTGGGTCACAAAGATCCCCTGGAGAAGGGAATGGCAACACACTCCAGTAGTCTTGCCTGGAGAATCCCATGAACAGAGGAGCCTGGTGGGCTACTGTTCATGGGTTCACAGAGTTGGACACGACTGAGCGACTAACACTTTGACTTTCCCTTCCCTAATTAACAACGGCTTGCATCTGTCCATTGGAACTCAGGGAAGGTCGTGGAGGCTAAATGAAGACTATTTCCTATAACCAAAGAAATGGGGGAGACAGAAAGCCCTTGTGCCCAGGAGCCCCACAGGGTTCTGCAGAGTATAAACAGTTAGCCAGGAGATAAGGCAGAAAAACGAATTCTAGTGTTCTCCCCGTAGTGAGAAGGGAAGAAAAGTGAAAAGTCAAAGTGTCCAATGAGACATGCCACTCTGGGCCACGTTTCCCACGCTGTCCTGCATGACTGGTGCAAATTCTGGGTGCTGAGCAAAGTAGGAGAAAGGACCAGGAGGAAGGGCCCAGATTTGGGAGAACAGTTCCAACAGGGCTCAGAGACTCGGGCACTTTCTGTAGAGTCTGCAGGAGTCAGTGGAGGCCAAGCAGGTGTGGGCAGTGATCAGGTGTCTGTCTGGAGAGATGGGCCCTGGTGGTGATGCCCAGATAAGTGACTGACTGGAAGGAGGGAGGGCCTGGGGATCCGTGGGGAGCTCAGGTCCTAGGGGTCCTGTGGAAGGGAGAGTGAGGTGCAGACATAGGTACAGGATGGCCCTAACCCATTGCCTGAGGAGGGGAGAGAGACAGGGATGGAGAGGCGCACCGGGAGGACTCCGTGATGACAAGAAAAGGTCACCGGGATGCAGCTACAAGCAAGGGATGCCGGGTGCATATTGGCAACTCCAGAAACCAGGGGCAGGCATTGCACTCTCCCCCTGAGCCTCCAGGGACCGGCTGACCCCCTTGGTTTCAGACTTCTGGCCTCCAGAGCTGCAAGGGAAGAGCATTCTGCTGATTTAAGCTACCAGGTCTGCAGCACCATTACTGCAGCCCTAGGGATCCGACACACCCGCTCTGAAGAGGTAAAGGAGGGACATTCACGGTAGAAGGGGCGAGGGTGAAGGAGGCCTTGTGTATATTGTAGGAGCCTCGGTGACGCTCAGGCAGAGCCTGAGGAGGGCTGGGGAGGAAGGCAATGCAGGGAGCAGAGGACGGCTGGGGCAGCCTCAAACACCAGGTGGAAATTCCAGACTCTCAGCTGAAAACCCTGCACTGTCAACTGAAAGGCATCCCAGGCCTTTGAAAATGCAGGTTGGATGATGAAAGAGAGAACGTTTTTCTCTAAGCCTGCTCAAGAGTAAAAGAAAGGCATCCCACACGGAGGATGGACAGAGCACACGGAAGGAATCGGTGTCTGTTGGAACTCCACGCCTTAGTGGGGTCACTTCAGGCCAGCAGTGCTTCATCTACTCTGGGAGCTTCTGCCCTTGCTAGACGTAAAGAACATGCCAGTGTTGGGCCACATCCAGTCTCTGAACTCCAACACAGAATTAAATCTCAGAGACAGAGTTTTGGGTGGAGTAGAACACAAGAGCTTTATTGCTTTGCCTTTTCAGACTGGTCATTGGGTTCACGAGGTCTGTCTAGTCAAAGCCGTGTTTTGTCCAGTAGTCATGTCCGGATGTGAGAGCTGGACCATAAAGAAGGCTGAGAGTTGAAGAACTGATGCTTTTGAACTGTGGTGATGGAGAAGGCTCTTGAGAGTCCCTTGGACTGCAAGCGGATCAAACCAGTCAATCCTGAGATGCGTATGAAAGGCATGAATTCAGTGAAGCCAGAGCCTTGCCTCTTCACTAAATTCCTTAGCTTGATATCTGGTTTTCCTTGTTGTTGTTCAGTCGCCAAGTCGTGTCCAACTCTTCATGGCCATGGACTGCAGCATGCCAGCCCTCCTTGTCCTTTATCATCTCCTGGAGCTGGCTCAAACTCATGTCCATTGAGTTGGTGATGCCATCCAACCATCTCATCCTCTGTCGGTTTTCCTTACTACTTAAGGATAATCTTTGGTGTTCAGACTGCCTGCCCCCTTTGTTGCAAACTTGTATACAATCTGACCTCCTTTCCTGCCTCTTTGTATCAGTTTTCTCAGAGCTACTGAGATGCTGTCTCTGGGACTCAGAGTCCTTAACATTCTTACCAAATAACTCATTACTTTCAGGTTGTGACTGATTTTTAAGTCAACAAAGACAGTAGTTATTGAGTTAGAACCCAGCCTAATCCAGAATGACTTCTTAGCTCACTGTATCTGCAGAGGACCCCTTTCTCAAATAAAGTCACAGTAGGAGATTTAGGGTAGACAGGGGTCTTAGGGAGACATTTTCCTACCCACTCTATACCTTATAAATATTTATCTTTTTAAGCTCAGACCCCAGGTTCTGATGCCTCTCAGCTGTGTTCTCTGACTGAATTATTCTTTTTGTCTTGAATACTGCCTTGAGATATTAACAGGTTTCATGGCATGAGTCATTTGAAAATAGTAGAACCATTGAAGAAGGCTAAGTTTTGTCTGCACTATACAAACCAGTTTTAAACAAAACAACTCTTTGTTAAACAAAAGAGTTGTAAAACCCTTTGTTTTAAACAAAACGAAGAGTGATTTGCAAATGTTTTATTTTTCCTCACCTAGGTGGCTGAAAAAAACCTTATTAGAAATCCAGAGACAATGTATGTTTTCCATACATTATCCGTCTTTATAAAATCATGCGACCTGAATATTTTAAGAACACAAATATTTTTCTTTAGCAATGTCACCAAACAGATCATCTCTCTCCCCTGGTTGGTATGAAAAGTCTTACTGGCTCCTGTCCACTCCAGCCTGGGAAGGAGCTGCTCTCTGGGCATTTGTGTGCTCAGGTTTCTCCCTAAGAGATCATTGAGGTGGATGTGTTTCTGACTGGTCTTCGAGACTTGCCTCGACTTGCCATTGTGGCTGCATGGGATACACCAGCTGGCAGGCGACTTCTCCTTTAATTGTGGTGTGAGGTCTCCTGACATTGAGTAAATGGACACTTGCACCTCCTCAGACACGTTGGGCTCTGCTCCTCTATTCATCGTTTTGTGCCCTCATGTCTTATTCATTGTCTTGGCTTCTCATGTCTAAGTTGTGCCTCTTCGCAGTGTCAGACTTGGTGGTCTTAAACTCTGGAAAGTTCAACTCTGACCCTTGTACACCAGCATCGCCAATTCCAAGGGCCTGTGTTTTTCAGCGGTTCCTGAGTCACAAAGAAATTATTCTTTTTCTTTCTTTTCTTTCCTGATTCAGAAAGACAGGCCTATTCGAGTGTTTTATCATGACATTAGGAACATATAGATTGCTTTTCCGGAGAGTTCTCTTTTCAAAGGAATGTTAGATTAAGGTGCACACATCTGCCATCTGTAAAAGGCCTTGAGGATACATCTTTTCAATAAAGAGATTGTCTTTTTAGTTGCTTTGATTAAAAACAGCAGCATTCCCTGCTGCCAAATAACTCACCTGGGTTTCATCTCATCGCTATAAATAAGCAGAACAGGCAAGCATCACAATGAGCTTCATTCAAAGCATCAGGGCAGAAGAGTCTCTGAAAGGCTCCCTGAAGCCACAAGTCACTGTACTTTCAAGCTCACAGGCAGCCAGTTTCTTAATACCTTTATTTTCAGCCATCCAGTCACACTGCCTCCCAGGACCGGGGCCCCTGTGCTTGGTGTCCATTGAGCTCAAAGCCATGCTTCCTGGTTTCTGCCCCACACACTGCAGAGCTGGCTGTTGACATGTATCCCTGCTGCTTTCACATGGTCAGAGAGGGAGAAACACTGCTTTACCACTGCCTCTGTGACGGGCGCAGTTGGGGGCATTTAGGTCCACAGGTCTGGAGTGGAGCACCAGGAGTACGGGAGGCGGCACACAAAGAAGGCAGGGCAGTCTCCCAGCTCAGGGATGAAGCTGATGGCGGTGATGATGGTGAGAGTGATGGTGATGGTGGTGTTGATGGTGACAGTGGTGGTGATGGTGTTGATGGTGATGATGGTGATGGTCGTGATGATGGTGGTGATGATGATGGTGTTGATGGTGATGATGGTGATGGGGGCGCTGATGGTGATGATGACAGTGAGAATGATAGCGGTGATGATGATGGTGCTGATGATGGTGCTGATGGTGATAAGGATGGTGATGAGGGCAATAATGATGATGGTGTTG